>NC_087357.1:25087145-25390175 GCF_030014295.1 Loxodonta africana
CCAGAAAAGAGTAGACTCTGCCTGTTTTAAAGTCACGCACCTATTTTCCGCCAGAGGGCCAGAACTTATCTCTTGACTATGACCTCTAGGTTATGCTGCCTTTATCCAACTTTTAGGACACAGCCAGGAAGGAACTGGGAGATGTCAGCATTGTAAACACCTTTGGAGAAGTCAGCATCATAAACACCTATTCCTTTTCCCACAATTTGCAAAGGTCCCCCAAAGGCTAATAGAGAAGAGGATAAAATGTGGTGAAAACGGATACTCCTTAAAGGAAGGCACAACTGTAGTGCTTCCCTGAGTCCTTGTTCCTGTAGCATGGGAGGGTCTATGTGTTTCAGAGAACGCTTACTCTGAGTATTTTTGATTCATTTACACTTAGCTCATCAATATGTTGTTTGTGCAAGAACCATTTGATGTCCAAGAAACCCTCCGGGCCTCTTAAAGTTTTATTTGAACCAGAGAACTGAACTTTGCCAAGAGTAAATGGAATTCAGATATCAAAAGGTCTAAGTGTAGTTTTCATTGAACACAATGGGTGAGTGGATTCTGAACTGAGCCAAATGCATTCTCCCACCCTTAATTTACAGTACATTGTTTTGGCAGACTCTGAAATCCTGAAAGTTGGCTTTTCTTCTCCCATTCCTTTCTGGGGTGTAGCCACAAGCCTATCTTTTAGTTAACTTTACAAAAAGGAAGGAAAGAACTTGGCCATAGTATAACAATTTATGAGAGCCTCACTCATCACTGTTTCTATAACTATCGGTTTTATTAGAACAAATCGAAATGTTTGGAAAGATGAAAATCCTCCTCTGAAGTTGTAATTTAGTTTGATCTTGTACAAAAATTTCTATTGTTTAGTCTTCTCATCTGGGGTTTAGCAAAAGGGAAGTTGTCCCCCATCCAGTAAGTGGTCAGGCCATCAACCAGTTATCATGTTGAATGCTAGAGGCATACTATTGCCTGTAGAGCTCAGATTTGGAAGATGGAACAGGTTCTTTCGTGATGTGTTCAAAGGAGAAAGGGTCAGAGAAATGATTAGTACTTTGAGCTTCTTTTTAATAAAAAGAATTTTTAAATAAAATAATTGTTTTGCAATCTACCATTTTCATTTATCATTTCATGATTATTTATATTAAGAAAATATCTACTTCATGCAGAAAATTTAATTTTACAGACAGAACATAATCGATTCTGTAGAGTCTCTTGGCCACAGGCAACAGAAAACCCATGTCAAACTGACTTAAACGAAAAAGGGAATTTTGGGGCTGACATCTGAAAAGACCTTGTTTAAGGCGTGGCTGGATTCAGGGCTCAAAAAATATTAGGAGGTTTCTGTTTCTCTTCCTCTGTCTCTGCTCTGCCTTCTGGTGCTTTGGTGCCATTCTCATGCTGTGTGCAGAGGCAGCAGTTCCAAAGTATATGCGTCCAGGTTCTCACCTGGCACAGGGGAGCAAGGCTCTGTGCCAGCACTCACAGTGAAATTCTCATTGTATTGCAATCCCTGAGCCTTTCACTGTGGCTTATGCCTGTGTCACACGATACACCCCTGGAATCCAAGGATTTCACCAGGATAACATAAACTGAGACGAGTGAGAGAGGAGGGGCAGATCTCTAGCAGGAAATAGGATGGTTACCAGGAGCATAAACGGATATTAAAAAAACAAAAAACAAACCCATTGCTGGAGACAATTCCGACTCATAGTGACTCTACAGGACAGAGTAGAACCGCCTTATAGTGTTTCCAAAGAGCGGCTGGTGGATTCGAACTGCAACCTTTTGGTTAGTAGCCTGAGCTCTTAACCACTATGCCACCAGGGCTCCAAAAGGATGTTAGGGGACCAAAGTAACAGGTCCATAGTTTATATACTTGGACATTTAGTACTTGTTTCCATGCACTTCAGGTTTCTGTTTACATCAAGGCCCATACAGTCTAAGTTTGAATGATGAAGCTGACTGTCTTCCTCTATCCTCTGCATGGACTAGGAAGTTGGATGAAATGACCTCTAGAATCCCTTCCATAGTTAATGCCCTCAGCTGCTGACCGAAAGGCTGGAGTTTCAAGTCCATCCAGAGGTGTCTTGGAAGAAAAGCCTGGAAATCTACTTCTAAAAATTCAGCCACTGAAAATCTTACAGAGCTAGGGGCACCATGGGTCAGAACTGATCTGACAACAGCTGGTTTTTCACTTGTGCAAGTTATTAAATCTCTATAGGCCTCAGTCACCTGAATCGGTACAATGAAGATAATAATAGTACTTCACTCACTGGGCTGTTGTGGGCACATGTCGTTGTTAGGTGCCATCAAGTCAATTCTGACTCATAGAGGCCCTATGTATAACAGAATGAAATATTGCCTGATCCTGTGCCATTCTCACAATCGTTGCTATATTTGAGCCCACTGTTGTAGCCACAGTGTCAATCTACCTAGTCCAGGGTCTTCCTCTTTTCACTGACCCCCTGCTTTACCAAGCATGATGTCCTTCTCCAGGGACCAGTCCCTCCTGATAACATGTCTAAAGTACATAAGACGAAGTCCTGCCATTCTCGTTTCTAAGGAGCATTCTGGCTGTATTTCTTCCAAGACAGGTTTGTTTGTTCTTCTGGCAGTCCATGGTATATTTGATATTCTTTGCCAACACCATAATTCAAAGGCCTCAATTCTTCTTTGGTTTTCCTCATTCATTGTCCAGCTTTCACACGTGTATGAGGTGATTGAAAATACTGTGGCTTGGGTCACATGCATCTTACTTCTGAAGGTGACATGTTTGATTTCCAACACTTACAAAGGTCTTTTGCAGATTTTCCCAATGCAATACATTGCTTGATTTCTTCACTGCTGCTTCCATGGGCATCGATTGTGGATCCAAGTAAAATGAAATCCTTGACAATTTCAATATTTTCTCCATTTATCCCGATGTTGATTATTGGTCCAGTTGCGAGGATTTTTGTTTTCTATATTTTGAGGTGTAATCCTCACATCACATAGCACTCAGTAAACGTTAGTGTGACTGTTAACACCTCTTAAAAGATGTGAGGACCACCAGAACCAGGAGAAAAACCTGTCAGTCTGGGTCTTTTCATCCTGTGGTTATAATTCTGCTTAACTTCTCCCTGAGGTGTCTTCAAAGAACTTCTAGAGGGGAGGGAAGCTTTGTTGTCCTGTAGACAGGAATTCAAATCGGGCTCAGGGAACACAAAGTGTTTCTCTTTCTTCTCTAAAGCCAGATGCTGTAAATTCTGAGCCAAGGCTTCTTCTCCTAGGCAAAGTGATTATGAAATACCCGTTCTCTTCAGGTCCTGCCTATCTGTCTCTCTGGTATCAACTTTTCTGTCTTACAACTTCATCTTTCCCACCCTGTCTCAGGTGAGGCCTGGGATCAGTCATTTTATTTATGGTCTCCCTCTTCCTTTGACTCCTTAAATTTGGGAACGAGAAACAGAAGTCTGTTGCTTTCCAAGTCCACATGTTTTAGTACTTTCATACTCTTTCTGCAGGACCTAGTTTAGTTTATCTAAATGCATATTGAATAACAACTAGAACTTTGAGTTCTTGCAGGCAGCAAAACTTATTTGATAAAGGTGCATTAGGCCTTCATCAGGGTCAAGAAGGAAGTAACACTCAACCTTTGAAAAAACATGGTCATTTTTATTTAGTGCCAACTCTGTGCCAGGTGCTGTTCTAAGCAGTAGGGACATTAACAATGAACAGGAGAGCCACCTGCCCTTGAGAAGAGTACGTTCTGAGGGTACTTGTTAATGCAGAAAATATATATTGAGAACATACTGTGTGTCAGGTATTGCTCATCATGAAAACAGACACAACCCCTATACCACTGGTTATGTCGCATGTGTGTCTGTGTGTGTGGGGAGGTCGAATACAATACAGATAAAATCTTTCAGCATGTTAAAAGGTTAAAGTGCTATGGGAAAAAAAATAAAGCAAGGTAAAGGGGATTAGAAATGATGGTGGTGGGGGCTAACAATTTTAAACTGGGTGGTCAGGGTAGGTTTTGTTAGAGAAGGTGACACTTGAGAAAAGGCTAGAAGGCAAGGTGAGGTTTTAAGGTGAAGAAGGCAGCCTGATATCTGGGGGGTAAGAACTTTCCGGGCAGAGAAAAAGAGGCAAGTGCAAAGGCCCAAGGCCATGAGTGTGTCCAGCTTTTTCAGGGACTAGCAACGCAGTCAGTTTAACTAGGGCAGAGTGAGCTAGGTAAGAGTAGCAGGAAATGAGGTTTAGGGGCAGATCATGTAGAGGTTTTACCTTGCCAGAAGTGAGGAACCATTGGGAAGTGCTGAGCAGACAAGCAACAGAATCTAAGACTTCAAAGAATCCCTCAGGCTGCGGCTGCTGCGTTTAGGCTAGACTGCAGGTGCAGGGTGACAGCAGAAAGGCCAGTCAGGACCCTGTGTCATTACCTGGGTGACGCAGTAGTGACCAACGCCAGAAGGGTGACCGTTGAAGGTAGTGAGAAGTGGTAGATTAATGGATCTATTTTGAAGGCAGGGCCAACAGTATTTTCTGGCAGATCGAATGTGGGGTGTGAAAAAGAAGAGGCATGATGACTCCAAGATTTTCGGCCTGAGCATCTAAAAGAATGGAGTCGCCATGGACTGAGATGGCAAGATCGATGGAGCACATTTTTATTTTGTTTTGGTGCCTTGGATCAGGAGTTCTGTTTTTACACGTTAAATTTGAGCTACGTATTAGTTATCCAAGTGGACAGGCGGCTGGATTTGGAGGCTGGCTGGGGAAATAATGTAGGGATAGCTCTAAAGCTCCGAGAAGTGAGACCCTGCTCCAAAGCACGGCGACCCCGTAGACATTCTTCCAGAACTGGCCACGCCCCCCTGCTCCTCTTCCTCCTAAAGGCCGGAATGTCCCCGGGACAGCTCGTCGCGCCTCAGCTCTTTCAGCCAGCAGAGCCCTTCTTTCTTCTCTTTGGGAAATGGCGAGAAAATAGAACAGAAATGATGACACACCCCTGCCTGGCGCCTTAACCCCCTGCAGGAAAAGAGGCAATGCCCGCGGGGGTGCAAATACGAGGGTGGGCGGGGCCTCGGCGCGCGCACGCCAAGAGAGAGGCGTGGCCGGTCCCTGGCCGGCCTGTGCGCGCGCACCCACAGCCCTCCTGCCCTTTCCTGGCTGATCAGCTGGTCTGCGCGCCTCTGACGTGAGCCCGGGCACGTCACCGCCGAATGGCAGCCTCCAGAAAGCCACCGCGAGTAAGGTGAGCGCAATCTGCTGGGGAGCCGGCGTCCGGGCAGCGCGCGACCCTCCGGGCCTGGGCGCTCGGGTTACACCCGGAGGGCACGGACGATCGCTGAGGAGCGGAGGGCCTGCCCGAGTCGGGCGAGACCCGGCTGGCGGGAGCCCCCCGAGCGGGCGCAGGGGAGGGAGCCGAGCAGCCGGCAAGTTCCGGCTAGTTTCCGGCGAGGCCGCGGGCATCCCTGGCAGTCGGAGCCCGGCGACTAGCCGAGTGTGTCCACGGAGCTGCCGCTCGCGGCCCTGAGGGCAGTGGCCCTTGCCGCCCCCCGGCCCCGCAGGAAGGCCACGCTGTTGCAGGAAGTTGGCCCCTTCTGGCTGCTCCCGGGTCCGAGGAGGTGGGCGAGCTGCACTCGTCTTCCCCGATAATCTAATGTTCAAGTTACAACGCTGACCATGCTGACACCTGCAGTTCACCTTACTGATCTGCCACCGTCACAAAGATAGGCAGCCACGGACCCCCCCACCCCCACCCAAATGGTTTCAGAGCCTCCGTGAGGAAATACTTGGGCATAATCTCCAGGGAAATCTCACCACATAGCCTTCTTGGGCACTCCCTGCCACAGGAAGGTGAGAAGGAAATCCCCCGGCCTCATCTTAAACAGTTTCAGACTATCCTCCCTCCCCCCAGCCCCCAACCAGGGTATACTTCTCGGAGCTGCTAACAAGTGAGAGACTCATATGATCAGAGTTCACAAAGGCCAGAAGCCAAACTCCCAGGGTCACACCCTCACTCCCCTCCCCCTCCACCAGTTGAGAACTGAATGAACACACTTGACGGCATGGCCAGGCTTGTTTGCTAAACAGGGACCATGGCTTCTGTTTGTGAGTGGACAGATCCCAAGGAGACCCTGACTTGGACTCGGTATTGCCACACAATATGTTAGAGAACCAGACTTATTTTGTGGGAGGGTGTGGTGAGGCATGGTGAGGTGTAGTGAGTGTAGCCAGGTGTTCTGGAAGGAGCTTCCTGTTAAATGCTGGAAATGGGTTCAGGCAAATGGATTACGATGCACTAGGCTATAGGCCTAGAGATAGCCTTTGAAGATCTCCATGGTTTTTACTACATTGATAGAATCCCAACATTTTAGAGGCAGAAGGGCCTTTAAACATCAGCTGGTGGAGCTTCTTTACCTTACACATGAGGCCCTGTGTGAGGCTGAGAGAGGGGGGAATGGTGATTTTCCCAGGCACTTCCCCTAGTGGCAGAATTTGAGTGCCATCTAGTATAAGAATGAGGACTCTTTCAGTTTAGATGGTGGAAACAACTCAAAATGACTTAGGCAAAAAGGGATTGAGTTGGCTTCTAGTGCAGCTGGGTCTAGGAGCACAATAATGGCGTCAGACTTGCCTCTCTTATTTCTTCAGTGTTGGCGTCATTCTCAAGTAGTCTCCTTATGGCAGGTTTGGACAGTTTTAGGTTGTCAGCACCAGCAGAAATGTTCTTGGGTGCCGTCATGTCAGTTTCAACTCACAGCAACCCTATGCACAACAGAATGAAACATTTACTGGTCCTGTGCCATCCTTACAATTGTTTTTATGCTTGAGCTCATTGTTGCAGCCACTGTGTCAATCCGCCTTGTTGAGGGTCTTCCTCTTTTCCGCTGACCCTGTACTTTGCCAAGCATGATGTCCTTCTCCAGGGACTGATCCCTCCTGACAACATGCCCCAAGTATGTAAGACCCAGTCTTGCTATCCTTGCTTCTAAGGAGCATTATAGTTGTACTTCTTCCAAGACAGACTTGTTTGTTCTTTTGGCAGTCCATGGTATATTCAATATTCTTCACCAACACCACAATTCAAAGGAGTCAATTCTTCGATCTTCCTTATTTATTGTCCAGCTTCCGCATGTATATGATGTGATTGAAAATACCACAGCTTGAGTCAGGTGCACCTTAGTCTTCAAGGTGACATCTTTGCTTTTCAACACTTTAAAGAGGTTCTTTGCAGCAGATTTACTCAATGCAACGCATCGTTTGATTTCTTGACCGTGGCTTCCGTTGGTGTTGTTTGTGATACAAGTAAAATGAAATCCTTGATAACTTTAATCTTTTCTCCATTTATCATGATGTTGCTCATTGGTCCAGTTGTAAGGATTTTTGTTTTCTTTATGTTGAGGTGCAATCCATACTGAAGGCTGTGGTCTTTAATCATCCTTCGTAAGTGCTTCAAGTCCTTTTCACTTTCAGCAAGCAAGGTTGTGTCATCTGCATAACGCAGGTTGTTAATGAGTCTTCCTCCAATCCTGATGTCTCATTCTTCTTCATATAGTCCAGTTTATCGGATTATTTGCTCAGCGTACAGATTGAATAGGTATGGTGAAAGAATATAACCTTGACACACACCTTTCCTGACTTTAAACCAATCAGTGTTCCCTTGTTCTGTCCAAACAACTGCCTCTTGATCTATGTAAAGGTTCCTCATGAGCACAATTAAGTGTTCTGGAATTCCCATTCTCCTCAATGTTATCCATAATTTGTTATGATCCACATAGTCGAATGCCTTTGCATAGTCAATAAAACACAGGTAAACATCCTTCTGGTATTCTCTGCTTTCAGCCATGATCCATCTGACATCAGCAATGATATTCCTGGTTCCACATCTTCTTCTGAATCCTGCCTGAATCTCTGGCAGTTCCCTGTCCATATACTGCTGATCTTCAGCAAAATTTTGCTTGCATGTGATATTAATGATATTGTTCTATAATTCCCGCATTTGGTTGGATTGCCTTTCTTGGGACTAGGCATAAATATGGATCTCTTCCAGTCAGTTGGCCAGGAAGCTGTCTTCCATATTTCTTGGCATAGACAGGTGAGCACCTCTAGCGCTGCATCCATTTGTTGAAACATCTCAATTGATATTCCATCAATTCCTGGAGCCTTGTTTTTCACCAGTGCCTTCAGAGCAGCTTGGAATTCTTCCTTCAGTACCATCGGTTCCTGATCTTGTGCTACCTCCTGAAATGGTTGAATATCGACTAATTCTTTTTGGTGTAATGACTCCGTGTATTCCTTCCATCTTCTTTTGATGCTTTCTTCATCGTTTAATATTTTCCCCACAGAATCCTTCACTATTGCAACTGGAGGCTTAACATTTTTCTTCAGTTCTTTCAGCTTGAGAAACGCCAAGCATATTCTTCCATTTTGGTTTTCTATCTCCAGCTCTTTGTACATGTCATTATAATAGTTTACTTTGTCTTCTTGAGAGGCACTTTGAAATCTTCTGTTCAGTTCTTTTACTTCATCATTTCTTCCTTTTGCTTTAGCTGCTTGATGTTCGTGAGCAAGTTTCAGAGTCTCCTCTGACATCCATCTTGGTCTTTTCTTTCTTTCCTGTCTTTTCAGTGACCTCTTGCTTTCTTCATGTATGATGTCCCTGATGTCATTCCACAACTTGTCTGGTCTTCGGTTACTAGTGTTCAGTGCGTCAAATGTTTTCTTGAGATGGTTTCTCAATTCAGGTGGGATATACTCAAGGTCGTATTTTGGCTCTTGTGGACTTGCTCTGATTTTCTTCAGTTTCAGCTTGAACTTGCATGTGAGCAATTGATGGTCTGTTCCACAGTCGGCCCCTGGCCTTGTTTTGACTGATGATATTGAGCTTTTCCACCATCTTTTTCCACAGGTGTAGTCAATTTGATTCCTGTGTGTTCCATTTGATGAGGTCAGTGTGTATATCGCTGTTTATGTTGGTGAAAGAAGGTATTTGCAATGAAGAAGTCATTGGTCTTGCAAAATTCTGTTATTCAATTTCTGGCATTGTTTCTATGACTAAGGCCATATTTTCCAACTACCAATCCTTCTTCTTTGTTTCCAACTTTCGCCTTCCAATCGCCAGTAATTATCAATGCATCTTGATTGCATGTTTGATCAATTTCAGACTGCAGCAGCTGATAAAAATCTTCTATTTCTTCATCTTTGGCCCTAGTGGTTGGTGCGTAAATTTGAATAGTAGTTGTATTAACTGGTCTTCCTTGTAGATGTATGGATATCATCCTATCACTGACAGTGTTGCACTTCAGGATAGATTTTGAAATGTTCTTTTTGACGATGAATGCATCACCATTCCTCTTCAAACTGTCATTCCCAGAGTAGTAGACTATATGATTGTCTGATTCAGAATGGCCAATACCAGTCCATTTCAGCTCACTAATGCCTAGGATATTGATGTTTATGCGTTCCATTTCATTTTTGATGATTTCCAATTTTCCTAGATTCATACTTTGTACATTCCAGGTTCCGATTATTAATGGCTGTTTGCAGCTGTTTCTTCTCATTTTGAGTTGTGCCACATCAGCAAATGAAAGTCCTGAAAGCTTTACTCCATCCACGTCATTAAGGTCGACTCTACTCTGAGGAAGCAGCTCTTCCCCAGTTGTCTTTTGAGTGTCTTCCAACCTGAGGGACTCATCTTTTAGCAGTATATCAGACAATGTTCCGCTGCTATTCATAAAGTTTTCACTGGCTAGTGCTTTTCAGAAGTAGCTTGCCGGGCCCTTCTTCCTAGTCTGTCTTAGTCTAGAAGCTCAGCTGAAACCTCTCCTCCATGGGTGACCCTGCTGGTATCTGAATACTGGTGGCATAGCTTCCAGCATCACAGGAACACGCAAGTCCCCGCAGTACAACAAACTGACAGACACGTAGGGGCCAGCAGAAGTAGAACTACCTTTTCCCAGTGGTTGGACCAGAAGTCCCAAGTCTGCTTCTTACTGGGCTGACTTGAGACATGTCCATCTCTGAACCAATTATTGTGGCCAGCGGGACGGATTGACCAGGCCTGGGTCCCAGAACCTGGTGGGTAAGTAGATGAGACGGACCCAACCCATATTGACTGAAAATGGAGAAGAGACATTTTCAAAAGGGAAACCAAGGTGCTCCTGTCAAGAAAAAGAGGGATGAATACTGGGTAGGCAAAGACAACTTTGCTCACTGCCACAGCCTAGGACTTGTTCTAGTCTACTGCCACTCACCTCACTAGGCATGATTGAACATTTTGATCCTTGTTTTACTCCATCGTGAGTGTTAGGCATGTATGGCTCTCAGCATGGACTTCGGGTGGATGCTATGCAGAGCCCTGCCAAGATTTCTTTTAAAAAAGAGAAAGCGAAAAAAATGTGTAGTTTGTAGTAGTTCTGCCATGACCATCTCGTACAGAGATTGAACAGGACGTGCTCTGCACCCATCTTTTCCCTTACCCACCTTGTAGCTCATGATATTGAGAAGGTATAGGCTGAAGAACTCCTGGAAAAGGCAAGAACACTGTGCTGGAAGTTGGGAGTTCTGGGCTCTGGTTCAAGCTCTGCCACCAAATAGATTGGAGACCATGAGCAAGTCACTCGATCTTTCTCTTCTGTGTCTTTGTCTAGAGGAGGGAGTTGAGTTGGATTGTCCCTGAGGTATTTTTCTAGGTCTAATATTCAGTAATAATCCTGATTCAACTTGGAGCCTGAGACCGTATCTGCCCAAGTAAGTGATGTGTAGATGGATCTTGGACTCTACAGAGGCAAGAGCAGGGCCACCATGGTGACCCCTTTGATACTGCCATAAAGGTAAAGGTGGGGTGATGCTCAGGTAGAGAGCTTGAGCTCACCTGTCAAGAGACTTGGTTTCTGGTCTTGGCTTTGCAGCTATTGAGGTGTATGGACTGTGGCAAGTTATCTTTGTTTTCTCTCTTGTAAAATGAATGGATAGGACTACCTTTGGATAACCTCTCTCCTGCTCTCTAGTGCTGTGTCTGAGCCAGGCACTGGGGCTAGTTAACTTTGAATATAAAGAGAAACTGACTTCCTTGGCTCACTATCTTATACTTACATCTGAAGTCAAGAGGGAAATTGGGTGAGAATGTGACTTTAATCTCTGTCCAAGAAAAGCAGGTGTTTTACATTTTACAATTTATAACAGCTTTATTGAGATCTAATTCACATACTGTACAATTCACCTATTAAATTATATAATTCAGTTGTTTTTAGTGTATTCATAGATTTCTGTGACCATCACTGTGATCAATTTTGGAACATTTTTATCACCCCCTCAAAAAACCCTGTACTCATTAGCTGCCACTCTTTTTCTTTTAGGCTTATCCCAGTTCTAGGCAAGTTTCTGTCTCTATAAATTCGCCTATTCTGGACGTTTCATATAAGTGGAATCATAAAATATGTAATCTTTTGTGACTGGCTTTTTTCACTTAGCATAGTGTTTTCAAGATTCATCTATTTTGTCACATGTATCAGTACTTCATTCCTTTTTATTGTCAAATAATATTCCATTGTATGGATATACCATATATATTTTTTAATCTACCATCAGTTGATGGGCATTTGAATTGTTACAACTTTTTAGATATTATGAGTAATGCTACTATGAACATTCGTGTACAGGGTTTTTTGTGGGTGTACCTAGGAGTGGAATTGGTGGGTCATATGGTAATTTTATGTTTAACCTTTTGAGGAACAGCTGGACTGTTTTCCAAAACAGCTACATTATTTTACATTCCCACCAGCAATGTATGAGGGTTCTAGTTCCTTCACGTCCTTGCCAATACTTGTTATCGTCTGTCTTTTGTATTATAACTTTCCCACTGGGTTTGAAGTAGTATTTCATTGTGGTTTTGCTTTGCTTTTCCCTAAAGTAGTTAAAGGTTCCACTGTTACCCAAAAGGCTGGCAGTTCGAATCCACTAGCTGTTCCTTGGAAAACCCAATGAGGCAGTTCTACTCTGTCCTGTAGGGTTGCTATCAGTTGAAATTGACTCAGTGGTAGTGGATTTGGTTTTTTTTTTTCTGGTTTAATGACTAATGATGTCAGCGTCTTTAGTGAAATGTCAATTCAGACATTTGCCTATTTTTATATTGTGTTATCTAAGAAATCCTTGCCTAAGCCAATATCATGAAGTTTTATGCCCATGTTTTCTTCCATTTTATAGTTTAGTTCTTAAATTTGTGACTACGATCCATTTCGAGTTAATTTTTTATATGGTGGGTAGGGATCCAACTTCCTTCTTTTGCGTATGGATATCTAGCTGTCTCAGCATCATTTGTTGAAGAGACTCATCTTTCCTTATTGAATGGTCTTGGCACCCTATCAAAAATCAGTTTACTGTAAATCTGAGGGTTTGTGTCTGAACCCTCAATTCCATTCCATTGACCTATAAGTCTATCCTTATATCAGTATGACAGAGTCTTAATAACTGTAGCTTTGTAGTAAGTTTGAAATCTCAAAAGGCAAGTACTCAAACTTTGTTCTTTTTCAAGATTGTTCTGGCTATTCTAGGTCCTTGGCATTTCCACATAAATTCTACGATCAGCTTATCAATTTTTGCATAGAAGTCAGCTAGGATTTTGATAGGAATTGCATTGAATCTGTGGAACAATTTGAGGAGTATTGCCATTTTAATAATATTAAGTTATTCAGTATTCCAGTCCATAAACACGGAATGTCTTTCCATTTATTTAGGTCTTTAATTTCTTTCGATAATATTTTATAGTTATTCCCAAGTATTTTATTGTTTTTGATGCTATTGTATATGGAATTTTCTTAATTTCATTGCAAGTATATAGAAAGACAACTGATTGCGTATCCTATGTCTTTGCTGAACTTTTTTTTTTAAAAAATGGTGCTTTAGGTGAAGGTTTGAAGAGCAAATTAGTTTCTCATTAAACAATTAATACACGTATTGTTTTGTGATATCATTTGCCAGCCCCGGGGCATGTCAGCACTCTCCGCTTCTCGACCTTGGGTTCCCCATTTCCATTCATCCAGCTTTCCTGTTACCTCCTGCCTTTTTGTCCTTGCTCCTGGGCTGGTGTGCCCATTTAGTCTCACATACATGGTTGAGCTACCTTTATTATTGTTTGTTTTATGGGCCTGTCTCATCTTATGCTGAAGAGTAAACCCCAGGGTGTCTGGGGAACATACTCTTGGGGTTTCTCCAGTCTTAGTCAGACCAGTAAGTCTGGTCTTTTTTGTGAGTTACAATTTTGTTCCACATTTTTCTGCCGCTCTCTCTGACACCCTCTGTTTTGATCCCTGTCAGAGCAGTCAGTGGTGGTAGCCGGGCACCATCTTGTTATGCTGGATACAGTTTGGTGGAGGTTGTGGTAGCTGTGTTCCACTAGTCCTTTGGACTAATCTTGCCCTTGTTCTTTGGTTTTCTTCATTCTCTCTTGCCCCACATGGGGTGGGGCCAGCAGACGTATCTTAGATGGCCGCTCACAAGCTTTTAAATCTCAGATGCTACTTACCAAAGTGGAATGTATAACATTTTCTTTGCAAACTATATTATACCAATTGAGGCAGATGTCCCCCAAGACCATGGTCCCCAGTCCTCAGTTCAGTAACTCCAGTCCCATGGAAGTTTGGATGTGTCTATGAAGCTTCTATGACTTTGCCTTCATCAAGTTGTGCTGACTTCTCCAGTATTGTATACTGTCTTACTCTTCACCAAAGTATCCACTTGTGTGTTGTCTAGTTGGTAACCACTTATCTATTGTCTGTTTAGTGTTTCTTCCTCCCCACCCCTCCCTCTCTAGTAATCATCAAAGATTGTTTCTTTCTGTGTGTAAACCTTTACATGAGTTTTTACAGTAGTGGTTATGATTGAGTTGTGTCCCCCAAAAATGTGTGTCAACTTGGCTAGGCCACAATTCCCAGTACCGTGTGATCATCCACCATTTTGTCATCTGATAGAAATTTCCTACTGTTGTGAATCCTACTTCTGTGATGTTAATGAGGCAGGATTAGCGGCAGTTATGTTAATGATTCAGGACTCAGTTTACAAAATTAGGTTGTGTTTTAAGTCAATCTCTTTTGAGATTTAAAAGAGAGAAGTGAGCAGAGAGATGGGGGACCTCATACCACCAGGAAACAAGAGCCAGGAGAATAGTGTGTGCTTTAGAACCAGGGTCTCTGCGCTGAGAAGCTCCTCGATCAAGGAAGACTGATGACAAAGACTTTCCCCCAAAGCAGACAGAGAAAGACTTCCCCTGGAGCTGACACCCTGAATTTGAACTTCTAGCCTCCTAGACTGTGAGGATAAATTTCTCTTTGTTAAAGCCATCCACTTGTGGTATTTCTGGTAAGCAGCACTAGATAACTAAGGCATTGGCCTTATATAGTATTTGTCCTTTTGTGATTGACTTATTTCACTCAGCATAATATTTTACTCCAGATTCATCCATATTATAAGGTATTTCACAGATTCATCATTGTTCTTTATTGTTGCGTAGTATTCCATTTGTGTATGTACCATAGTTTGTTTATCCATTCATCTGTTGATGGACACTTAGGTTGTTTCCATCTTTTTGCTGTTGTGAATAATGCTGCAGTGAACATGAGTGTGCATACATACATCTATTCATGTGACTGCTCTTATTTCTCTAGAGTGTATACCTAGGAGTGGGATTACTTGATCTTATGGTATTTCTATTTCTAGCTTTTTAAGAATCATCATATTGTTTTCCAAAATGGTTGCACCATTTTGCATTCCTACCAGCAGTGCATAAGAATTCCAGTCTCCCTACAACCTCTCTAGCATTTGTTATTTTGCGTTTTTTTGATTTGTGCCAGTAATGTCGGGGTGAGATGTTATCTCGTTGTTGTTTTGATTTTCATTTCTCTTTTTTAATGGCTAGTGATCGTGAGCACTTCATCATGTGTCTGTTAGCTGCCTGGATGTCTTCTTTGGTGAACTGTCTGTCCATATCTTTTGCCCATTTTTTAAATGGATTATTTGTCTTTTTGTTATGAAGTTGTTAAATTTTCCTGTAGATTTAAGAGATTAGACCTTTGTCAGATATGTCATAGCCAAAGATTTTTTTGCAGTCTGTAGATTCTCTTTTTACTCTCTTGGTGAAGTCTTTTGAGGAGCATAAGTGTGTAATTTTTAGAAGATCCCAGTTATCTAGCTTATCTTTTGGTATTCATGTATTGTTATTTTGGTGTGTATCCTATTTATGCTGTGAAGGGACTTGAAGCTCATACTGGTGAAAATCAGAGACCAGAGCCTTCAGTATGGGTTGCACCTCAACATAAAGAAAACAAAAATCTCACAATTGGACCAATAAGCAACATTATCATAAACAGAGAAAGGTTGAAGTTGTCAGGAATTTCGTTTTACTTGGATCCACAATCAACACTGATGGAAGCAGCAGTCAAGAAATCAAAAGACCCATTGCATTGGGAAGATCTGCTGCAAAGGACCTCTTTAAAGTGTTGAAAAGCAAAGATGTCACCTTGAAGACTAAGGTGTGCCTTACCCAAGCCATGGTATTTTCGATTTCATCATATACATGCGAAAACTGTATGATGAATAAGGAAGACCGAAGAAGAATTGACGCCTTTGAATTGTGGTGTTGGTGAAGAATATTGAATATACCATGGACTGCTAAAAGAACAAACAAATCTGTCTTGGAAGAAGTACAGCCAGAATGCTCCTTAGAAGCAAGGATGGCAAGACTGCATCTTAAATACTTTGGACATGTTGTCAGGAGGGATCAGTCCCTGGAGAAGGACATCATCCTTGGTAAAGTCCAGGGTCAGCGAAAAAGAGGAAGACCCTAAGGAGAAGGATTGACATAGTGGGTGCAACAATGGGCTCGAGCATAACAACGGTTGTGAACATGGTGCAGGACCGGGCAGTGTTTTGTTCTGTGATACACAGAGTCGCTTTGAGTTGGAACTGACTCAACGGCACCTAACAACAACAATAACATTAGGGCCTTTAGTGTTGACCCTATTTTTTCTTCTATGATCTTTATAATGTTTGATTTTACATTTAGGTCTTTGATTAATTTTGAATTAGTTATTTGTATGGTGTAAAATATGGGTCCTGTTTGATTTTTACGCAGATGGATATCCAGTTTTGCCAGCATTGTTTGTTAAAAAGACTTTTTTCCACATTTAATGAACTTTGGGCCTTTGTCCAAGATCAAATGACCGTACGTGTATCCACATCTGAGTTTGCGATTCTGTTCTATTGGTCAGTGTGTCTGTCATTGTACCAGTGCAGTGTGATTGATTACTTTTGTGTGTGGCCTTTCTAGCCATGGTCTTGTAACTCCTACCCAGGTGATTCGGTGGGACTGTGTGATAAGGTATTGTGGCCCACCAAGGGGATCTGTCAGTTTTACCTTAAAAGAGAGCCAATTCCAGAGCAGAGAGAAGGATGCTACCATCACCAAGGAAGAACAGCCAGGAGCAGAGAGCGTGTTCTTTTGGGCCTGAGATCCCTGTGCTGACAAGCTCCTGGAAGCAGGTGACAGAGAGAGAGGAGAGCAAGTAACTTTGAAGGCGGTGAGAAGTGGAGGCAGGAGAGATGCAGAAGCAGAGACCCTATGGTGGGGTTCATAGCCCACAGAAATAGAAAGCTGAGTGCCTTTGTGAAGAGGGCTATGGCTAGGGAGAGGTGTGCCTGTGAGCACGGTTGGGAAGAGGCTGTCCTGATGGAAGAATTGTATCCTGAGTGTTCCTGAGCCTGAACTGTAGTAGCTGTTACTTCGCTAATAAACCTCATAATTGTAAGTATGTTCTGTAAGTTCTGTGTAGCGATTGCAAATGAGTTATTGAACCCAGCAGAGAAGTAGAGTGCTGTGTGAGGGATGGTTGATGTCAGAATTGGTAAAAATGGTGGAGAGAGGAGGCATGTCTGACCTTTGCCTCATAGGACTCAGCCTTGGGTTGTTGATGATGATTCTCCTTTTGCCTTGTGAAGTTAGAGGAGGTCCAATACCACCCCTACACTGTTTTTACAACAAGTACCAGGTTGTTTTGTCTACTGTGGATATATGGTAGGTTCTGAGGTTAGGTAGTATGAGGCCTCCTACTTTGTTCTTCTTCAGGAATGCATTGCTTGTCCGAGGCCTCTTTCCTTTCCATTTAAAGTTAGTGATTAGTTTTTCCATCTCATTTAAGAGTGCTGTTGGTATTTAGATCGGGATTGCATTGTATTTGTAGATTGCTTTGGGTAGAACTGACATTTCCACAATGTTGAGCCTACCTATTCATGAGGATGGTATATTTTTCTATTCATGTAGGTTTCTTGAGTAGCGTTGTTAGTTTTTTATGTATAGATCTTTTACGTCCTTGGTTAGATGTATTTTTAAGTATTTTATTTTTTTTAGAGGCTATTATAAATGGCATTGCTTTGCTGAGTTCCTTGTCTTAGTTCCCTTTGTTGGTGTATAGGAATCCAACTGATTTTAGTATGTTCGTCTTGTATCCTGCTACTCTGCTGAATCTTTTTGTTAGTGTCAGTAGTTTTCTTGTGGAGTCTTTTGGGTTCTCTATGTATAATACCGGAAACCCTGGTGGTGTAGTGGTTAAGTGCTACGGCTGCTAACCAAAAGGTCAGCAGTTCAAATCCGCCAGGTGCTCCTTGGAAACTCTATGGGGCAGTTCTACTCTGTCCTATAGGGTCGCTATGAGTCGGAATTGACTCGACGGCATTGGGTTTGGTTGTTTTTTTTTTAATGTATAATATCATATCATCTGCGAATAGGGATAGTTTTACTTTTTCCTTACCAGTCTGGATGTCCTTTATTTACTTTTCTTGCCATTTTGCGCTAGCTAGGATTTCCAGCACAATGTTAAATACTGTGCTCCAGCAAATTTGAAAACATAGAGGAAATGATGATAAAGGGCATCTTTGTCGTGTTCCTGTTCTCAGGGAAATGTTTTCAGCCTCTTTCCATTGAGAATGATGCTGGCTGTTGGTTTTGTATAGATGACCTTTATTATGTTGAGGAATTTCCCTTCTATTCCTGTTTTATTGAGAATTTTTATCATGAATGAGTGTTGGACTGTATCAAATGACTTTTCTGTGTTGATTGAGATGATCATGTGATTCTTTTTTTTTTTTAATTTGGTGGATTACATTGATTGATTTTCTAATGTTGAACCATCCTTGCATACCTGGTAGGAATCCCACTTGGTCATGGTATATTTTTTGATATGATGCTGAATTCTGTTGGCTAGAATTTCATTGTGAATCTTTGTGTCTATATTCATGAGAGGTATTGGTCTGTAATTTTCTTGTGGTGTCTTTGCCCAGTTTTGGTACTGTAGTTATGCTGGCTTCATAGAATCAGTTTGGAAGTATCCCTTCCTTTTCTGTGTTCTGAAGTAGTTTGAGTAGTATTGTGTGAGCTATTCTCCAATGAAGCCATCTGTGCCAGAATTTTTATTTTGGGGGGGAGTTTTTTTTTTTTTTTTTTTCAAAATACGTTTTCAGTCTCTTCTCTTGTTGTGAGTCTGTTCAGATTTTCTACATCTTTTTGTATTAGTTTAGGTAGGTAGTGTATTTATAGAAGTTTGTCTATTTTCTCTAGGTTTTCAAATTTGCTGGAGTACAGTTTTCATAGTACTCTGTTATGATCCTTTTTATTTGAGATGGGTATGTTGTAATGTCCCCTATTTCATATTTTATTTTTTTATGTTGTAATGTCCCCTGTTTCATTTTTTATTTGGTTATTTTCTTCCTCTCCTGTTTTTTTTTTTTTTTTTTTTGTCACTTTGGCCACTGGCATGTTGATTTTGTTGATCCTTTCAAAGAACCAACTTTTGGTTTTATTGGTTCTTTCTATTCTCTGTTTTGTTTATTTCTGCTCTGATCTTTATTATTTCCTTTCTTCTGGTGACTGTGGGCTTCTTTTGCTTTTCTTCTATTTCTTCGAGTTGTATAGCTAATGTTTTGATTTTGTCTCTTTCCGCTTTTTTTTTTTTATTAACTTCTATTGAGCTTCAAGTGAACGTTTACAAATCAAGTCAGACTGTCACATATAAGTTTATATACACCTTACTCCGTACTCCCGTTTGCTCTCCCCCTAATGAGTCAGCCCTTCCAGTCTCTCCTTTCGTGACAATTTTGCCAGCTTCCAACTCTCTCTATCCCCCATCCCCCCTCCAGACAGGAGATGCCAACACAGTCTCAAGTGTCCATCTGATATAATTAGCTCACTCTTCATCAGCATCTCTCTCCTACCCACTGTCCAGTCCCTTTCATGTCTGATGAGTTGTCTTCGGGAATGGTTCCTGTCCTGGGCCAACAGAAGGTTTGGGGACCATGACCGCCGGGATTCCTCTAGTCACAGTCAGACCATTAAGTATGGTCTTTTTGTGAGAATTTGGGGTCTGCATCCCACTGATCTCCTGCTCCCTCAGGGGTTCTCTGTTGTGCTCCCTGTCAGGGCAGTCATCGATTGTGGCCAGGCACCAACTAGTTCTTCTGGTCTCAGGATGATGTAGCTCTCTGGTTCATGTGGCCCTTTCTGTCTCTTGGGCTCTTAGTTATCGTGTGACCTTGGTGTTCTTCATTCTCCTTTGATCCAGGTGGGTTGAGACCAATTGATGCATCTTAGATGGCCGCTTGTTTCTTTCTGCTTTTTTGATGTGTGCATCTATTGCTATAAATTGACTTCTGAACACTGTCTTTACTGTGTCCCAAAGGTTTTGGTATGATGTGTTTTCATTCTTGTTTGATTCTAGGAATTTTTTTGATTCCATGTTTGGTTTCCAATATTATCCAGTGGTTTTTAAGCAGAGTGTTATTCACTTTCCATGTATTTGATTATTTTTCCTTGCTCTTCCTGTTATTATCAATTGAGATGTTTCAACAAACAGATGCAGTGCTGAAAGTGGTCACTTGTCTATGCCAAGAAGTTTGGAAGACAGATATCCGGGCAACCAACTGGAAGAGATCCATGTTTATGCCTATTCTCAAGAAAGGTGATCCTGCCAAATTTGGAAATAATTGAACAATATCATTAATATCACAGGCAAGTAAAATTTTGCAAAGATAATTCAAAAGCAGCTGCAGCAGTATGTTCAGGCCTGATTCAGAAGAAGATGTGAAACCAGGGATATCATTGCTGATATCAGATGGATCCTGGCTGAAAGCAGAACTGACTCAAAGGCACCTAACAAGAACAACAACATGTCCTGTTATTAATTTCTACTTTATGGTGTTGTGATCTGAGAAGATGCTTTGTAGTTTTATCTCAGTGTTTTGGATTTTGTTGTAGGCTACTTTGTGGCCTAACATGTGGTCTATTCTGGAGAACGTTCCATCTGCACTGGAAAAGAGTGTATACTTTGCTGCCCTTGGGTGGAGTGTTCTGTATATGTCTATGAGGTCAAGTTGGTTGATTGTGGCCTTTTGATCTTCTGTATCTTTGTTGAGTTTCTTTCTAGATGTTCTGTCCTTTACCAAGAGTGGTGCATTGAAGTCTCCTACTATTATTGTGGAACGGGCAATTTCTCTTTTCAGTGCTGTTAGAATTTGTTTTATGTGTTTTGGATTCCTGTCATTGAGTGCATAGATATTTATTATGGTTATGTCCTCATGGTGGATTTTCACTTTAATCATTATATAATGTCCTTCCTTGTCTTTTGTGGTGGACTTTTGTATTAAAGTCTGTTATTTGTGATTAGTATTGTCACTCCTGCTCTTTTTTGGTAGTTATTTGCTTGATATATTTTTTTCCCATCCTTTGATTTTTAACATATTTATATATTTTTTTCTAAGGTGTGTCTCTTTTAGACAGCATATTGATAAGTACTGTTTTTTTTTTAATCCATTCTGACACACCTTGTCTCTTTATGAGTACATTTAAGCCATTGACGTTTAGTGTGGTTATCGATAGATGTGAATTTATTGTGGTCATTTTGTAGTGCTTTTTTTTGTAATGCTCACATTTTCTTTGTTCTTCTTAATCTCCTGTGCTGAATTCCTTTTGTTTGTGGATTGTCTTTTCGTTTCTTTTGTTCTTGTAGATTGTGCTGAGACCTTGTTTTTCTTTATTTTGATGGGTAAGCTTATTAACTTTCTTTGTGGTTACCTTGAAATTTACCCCATCTTCCTAAGTTTGAACCAGTCTTTTATTACTTGATATCACCCACCTTGAGTTCCTCTCCATTTGAAAGTTCTATACCTACACTGTTTATTCTCTGTTTTATTGTTCTGACATTGTTTTCATTTACAGATTGATGTCTCTGGTTCCCTGTGGTAAATCTTTTAGTTTTGTTTTACCCGGGTTCGTATTTGGCTGATGCTTTCCTGAGTTCTAGATTCAGGCCGCTGTCTGATGCTGTTTGTTCTCTAACTGAAGGACACTCTTTAATAAGTTTTGTATGTTTGGTTTGGTTTTTACATATTCCCTTCATTAGGACATTTTCACTATCATATTTGAGCGGGAGTTATGCAGGATAGATTATTCTTGGCTGCAGTTTATTTCTTTCGAGGTTTTATATCTGTCATCACATGCCTTCTTGCCTGCATGGTTTTTGCCAAGTAATCAGGGCTTCATCTTATTGTTTCCCCTTTGTATGTGACTTTTCGTTTTTCTTGAGCTGTTTCCAGGATTCTTTCTTTGTCTTTGATTTTGGTGAGTGTGATTATGATATGTCTTGGTGACTTTTTTGGGGTCTGTCCTATATGGGGTTTGTTGAGCTTTTTGGATGGTCGGCATCTGTCTTTCATGATATTAGGGAAGTTTTCTGTCAGCAAATCATCAATGATCCTCTCTGTGTTTTCCATTATCTCCTCCTGTTCTGGAACTCTGATCATGTGCAAATTTTTGCTCTTGATTGTATCCCACGTATTTCTCAGGTTTTCTTCAGTTTTCCTCCTTATTTTCTCTGATTTTTCCTCAATAAAGTGATATCCAAGGATTTGTCTTCAACGTCGCTGATCCTGTCTTCTATTGTTTGAAATTTCCTCCTAGAACCTATTGTATTGTCCATTTCCGAAATCTTGTTGTTTATCTTTTGGGTTTCTAATTGCTGTTTTTGTGTGATTTCTACTTGTTTATTTTGACATTTTTTCCTGTATTATTTTCCTGAACTCCTCCGTTGTTTTGTGTTTTCCCTGATTTTGTCTGTATTTTCCATGATTTTGACTATTTTTTGCTTAGTTTTATCTGTTTTCCTTCATCTCTTTCCTAATATCTTGGAGAACCTTGAATATTAGACTTTGGAATTCCCAATATTAGACTTTGGAATTCCCTATCAGGTAGTTTCAGTGCTTTTCCTTCTACTGGAAGGTTGTCTGATGTTTTATTTTGGTCGCTTACTGGAGCCATCCTGTCCTGCTGTTTTTGTTCTTTGTTTTTAATATGTTTTGATATTGTCTGCAGTCTCTGGGACATTAAGTAGTTATTTTCTTTGTTTATTGATTGTAGATTTGTTTGTTTCATACTGCTTTTCTGTTTTATTTGATTATGTCTGGGCGGGTAAGCTGGGTGTGCTTTGTTGCTTGTTCATCTATGGGCATGATACTTCTCACCACCTTGTCCAGGTGGGCAGGGCCCATTGTTCAATTATGGTGCAGCAGGGTGGGTCCAGCAGGGGCGAGAATGGGTCATTTGTGGCATGAAGTGGGTGGCAGTATGGTGTGGGGTTCAGGGATCTGCACTGGTGCTGCTCAGGGGCACGTTGCTTGGTGTGTAGTGCAGATAGGCAGGGGGAACAGAAGAGAACATGATGTGTGGAGCTAAGTGGAAGAGAGAAAGAAGTGAGAAAAACAGAAGCAAAAAAAAGAAGAAGAAAAAAGTAAATAAAACAGCACAGTAGGAGTTTCGTGGGTGGGGGCAGGGCAGACTGGGGGAGGCCGTGTGCAGGTGGTTCTCTAGTCCAGCAGTGTGGCATGGCCTGTTGAGAAAGAGCAAGGGTGGCACACCAGGTGAGGTGGGCAAGAGAAAGGAAAGGAAAGAAAGGAGAGAGAGAGAGAGAGAGAGAAGAAAGAACCCCCCCCCCCCCCAAAACAACAACAATATGGCACTGAGGGAACTGGTTGTTGAGGGCTTGGCATAGTGTAACCGGGGTGGTGGCGAGGTGGTGTCTGTCTTGTCAGGTGATGCAGTCTGCAGGAAGGGACGAAAGCAGCACAAGGCCTAGTGCTCTGTCTCCTGTTGGGAGCTCTGTGAATTTGCCTGCCCGTACTCCCTGTCTGGGGTCCTTGGTGGCTGTGGTCCAAGATGGCAAATCCTTGCTGTGTCAGCTGGCAGGAAACCTCCACTACATAGCTCTCCTTGTTCCCTGTTCTCCGTCAGTTTCTTCTTCCATTCGATGCTTGATTGAGGTTTTTTATCCCTTCATTTGACGCTTCGGGTTCCAGGATTGATGTCTGTATCTGTTTTACTTAGTTTTTCAGGTCTTTGCCGCAGAGGGACTGTATGGTGCTTCTGTCTATAGTGCCTTGTTGGCTCTGCCTCCAGCCGAACTTGTTTATTCTAATTTTTTTGTAGAGTCTAGGATTTTCTATATTCAAGATCATGCCATTTCCAAATATTCATACTTCTTTTTTAATCTGGATGCCTTTTATTTCATTTCCTTGCCTAATTCTCCTTACTACATCTTCCAGTACAGTGTTGAATAGAAGTGGTGAAAGTGGACGTCTTTGTCTTGTTCCTGATTTTAGGAGGAAGGCATTCAATATTTAGCTGTGGGTTTCATAACGCCCAATACCAGGTTGAGGAAGATCTCTTCTTCTAGTTCACTGAGTACTTTTGTCACAAAGTGTTGTTGGATTTTGTCAGTTGCTTTTTGTGTCTATTAAGATATTCATATAGTTTTTTGTTTTATTGATATGGTACATTACATGAATTGATTTTCTTATGTCAAACCAACCTTGCTTTCCAGGGGTAAACCCCACTTGGTTATTGTATATGATCCTTTTGTATGTTGCTGGATTTGGTTTGCTAGTATTTTGTTGAGGATATTTGCATCTATATTCATAAGAAATGTTGGGATGTTTTACTTCTTTATGAAAGAATGTATGGTTTCCCCAGTAAACATCTTATTCTGTCTAGTGACACTAATGCAGCAGCCATCTGAGAGCAGGCCTGGATTGATTAGTGAAAATGTCTAGTCTTCTGGTTCTGGCCATGTCGTAGACTGAACTAATGCGGGATTTACCTTTAAGTTCATAGCTGAGTAGAACTCAGAACCTTTTCTATGGCCTACAATATGCCCCTTGGTCCCTCTCTGACCTTATCTCCTAACACTGAGCTCTGCCTTCCCTGACAAACACAAACAGCCATGCTGGCCTCCAAGGTATATGAGGCATACTGTGCCTTGTGGCCTTTGCGCTTGCTGTTTCCTCTGTCTGGAATGTTCTTCCCCTTGATATCCACATGGCTTGTTCCCTTACCTTTTTTAGGTCTCTGCTGAAATTTCATCTGTTATCATAGGGGTCTTCCCTGGATGCCCCATATAAAATAACCTCTCTCCTTCTTCCCTGACGCTCTCTCCCTCTTGTCCTGCTTTTTTTTTTTTTTTCATCGAACATGTACTTATTGCCTGATACCATGTGTACTTGTTTGTTTCTTGCCTTTTGCCTCTCCCGGTGCCCCCTTCTCTTACTCTTTGTAAACTTCTTGATGTTAGGGATGTTGTCTGTTTTGTTCAGTGTTGTGTCTAGAATAGAAGATCCTATAGATTATAGAAGATTCTCAATAAATATTTGTTGTTGAATGAACTCGAAAGAAAAAGAAATCCTTAGGTCCTAGAAATTCAGAACTTAAAGCCTGAGTGGTACGTGGTAACCTGAGTCTGGGTAGGTTTTCAGACACAGATATAGGCTTCATGCCTGGGGTCCCAGGGCATCAAATATCACATTGTAGGGACAGAGGACTGTGTACAAATCTCTTAGCTAAGAAATTAATATAAAAATTAGTCTGAGAAGTAAACAACTGTGACAGTAATGTTTGTACAATCCAGGGCACTTGGTGTTCTCATAAAAAAAATAGTCTTTACTGAAGATAAGCATTTAATAAAAGATGACAAAGTACACAAGGAATGGCCAACCAAGAGGGAGAGGCAGCTGACCAGCAAACCTGAGGGTTACTGTCCCCAAACCTTCTAATGGAACAGTCAGAAATAAATTATAAAATAAGTGCTTCAAATGATTAAAGAGCTGAAAGAAGGAATAAAATCATAGTGAAAGAATGGAAGCTCTCTTCACACCATGAAGAGAGGAACAGGCAGATTTGAAAAAGAATCAAATATAACTTAGGTAAGTGAAAAATATAGTCACTGAAAATAGAATCATCATAGGCTAGTTAATAGACTAGACATAGTTGAAGAGAATTCATGAACTGGAAATTAGACCTGAGGAGATTTGCCTACCATTGTGATATTTTACTTTTAATGCTTACCTGAAACTTTTATTTATCCCATCACTGATATTGGGCTGAGAGTTCTTCCCATTTAGGAAAGAAAACTGCTAAGTCAAGTTGATGCCCCTCTGACTAAGCCTTGCCATGTTTATTGTTGTCAAAGTCTGCAAAATCCTGTTCTTTCTCTTCTGAAGGGCTAATCACCAGGATTTTCATCTGAGAAATTTAAGAATAATTGAACCTAACGAGGTGACACACTCAGGAGATCCAGGTGCAGAAACAGGTAATAATTTTGCCTATAAATTAGATTGAATATCTCAAAAGGATTTCAGACTTCTCCTCCACTCCCCCTTTTTCCCCCCACCCTGTCCCAAGTTGGGACAGAAGACAGAATAAGGAATTAGTAATTGATCATGGCTGAGGGTAAGAGGGGATGTATCTGGAAATTAAAAACCATTTTGTCCTGTGGTTTCCTGGGTGGTTGGTTACTATTTCTATATATTTATATTTTCAAGGTAGTAAGTTAGAGAATTAGATTTTTTGCATTTTCTATTCCATATTAAAAAAGTACTATTCTAGTTTTTCTGATCTCTAATATATTCCTTTATTGACTGTGACTGCTTTAGAAATTAGCTTACAGTTTTCATCATAGCATGAAATGAGAAAAGTTCATCATATATTTTTGTTCTTTGTAAACTCAGCGTGCATCTAGGAAAATCTTTTTTGGGATAAATTTTTGTGACCATTTGTCATGGATTGAATTGTGTCCACCAGAAATGTATGTCATTTTGGCTAGGCTGTGATTCCCAGTATTGTGTGGTTGTCTACCATTTTGTGATCTAATGTGAATATCCTGTTGTTGTAAATCCTAACCTCTGTGATGAGGCAGAATTAGAGGCAGTTGTGTTAATGAGGCAGGGGTCAATCTACAGGATTAGTTGGTATCTTGAGTCAATCTCTTTTGAGATATAAAGGAAAGAAGGGAGCAGAGAGACAGAGGGACCACTTATCACCAAGAAAGCAGAGCCAGGAGTGGAGCACACTGTTTAGGCATGGGGTCCCTGTGCTGAGAAGCTCCTAGACCCAGGGGAAGATTGGCGGCACGGACTTTCTACCAGAGCCGACAGAGAGAGAAAGCCTTCCCCTGAAGCTGGCACCCTGAATTCAGACTTCTAGCCTACTAGACTGTGAGAGAATAAATTTCTGTTTGATAAACCATCCACTTGTGGTATTTCTGTTATGGTGGCGCTAGATTACTAAGACACCATCCTTTTTCCCCAGAGCTGGCTAGTTATCTCTTGAGTTGCCAGAAACTGAAATTTTGAATAAGTGTTGTACTACTGTATTTCTATCCCATATAAACCAGTACTTTTCTACAGACTACCCAAGAGAACCACAGCATTTCCTTTTAGCTAATGAAAAATTGATCCCTTGAAGCTCATAAGAAACCATGACTATCTAATCTGTCTTTGGAAGACCAGTGCTATAATTGAATGTGGTTCTAGATTCTTTTCCTTTAAAAATATGGATGTTTCCAACAATATTTTGGGCCATGTTAGGAGGTAGAGGAGGAAGGAGAAGAAGGAATGGGAAAAAAGGAAAGGAAGGAAAGGGAATAAAAAAGAATCATCAGATTTAGAGCTGGAAGAGAACTTCTCTTTCTAGTTCTCCCTTTTTTTTATATGTGAGGAAATACAGGTTCAGGGAGCTTCAGTTGTCCGAGTCGTAGATCCCGTGTAGAAACTGGAACCCACTTGTTTTGATTTCATTGGTCTTAGAACAATTTAGGCCTATTATGCCTTCAATAATACGGTATAACAGAGCATGGAATTGAGAATTGGGTAGACCTTGGGTCCTCGCTCCTCATGATTTAAATGTATGACTTGGGTAAGTATTTACCTTGTCTTTATTCCTTTTTATCTGTAAAGTGGGAATAGTGATACCTCCCTTGGAGGCTTATTGTGAAAACTAACCACTAATGTATGTAAACTCCTTGAATCTTGCTCAGTTGTAGGACAGAAAGACAAATCTGTTGATGCTGGAAGGGCATCTGGGCATCTGCATGTGTTAAGATGTGCAAATTGGAGTAAGTGAGCCCTTTCTGGTCTTATAACAAGGCATGTAGGAACCTCAGCTAGTGCTTCAGATCTAGATTCACATATTTCTTGAGCACCTAAAATGTGCCAGATGCCGTGCTCGGTGCTTTCACACACGTTAATCTTGTGTAATTCTCCTAGCAACCCAATGAGGTGATTGTGGTGTGCTTTTCATGTACTTACAAGCAGTGAAGAGTCTTGTGTGTGATAAAGGCTGAAGATTTGGGAACTAATTTTTAAAGCAGACCCTCCTATGTAAGAGACTTAAATGAGTCATTCTCTTTAAGGCATGGTTTAAAAGTGCCTGGCAGTATATGAGCTAATGTTATATCATGTACTAGGCCTGTTGCTCTTGGCTTCCCACTTCTCTGCACACCCTGCTTAGGTCTTGGCTGCTTCGAACATTTCTGCAGAATGAGCAGATGCTATAATACAACATCTTCTAAGATCCTGTCTTTCATTATTCCCTCTGAAAGGATCATAGACACAAAGTTGTGACATTTATTCAGCTGTCCTTGGTTGAGCGTATGCTGTATGCTTTGTGTTATGCTATATGCTGCGTGTTGGATGCTGGATGTTAGGTGGCTACAGAGACAAAGGTGACATGGTTCCTGCCTTAAGGAGAAGCACTATATATGCCTATTGTACCACAGTGCTTTCATAGTTAATTGCGTTAACTATTAATTAATTTAGCTAACTTTTAATAATAACTACAAACATTTGCATAATATTTACTATGGGCCAGTCAGTGTTTCTGAGTGCTTTTCTTCTAGTAACTCAATTCCCATAAAAATTACCCTTGAGGGCCACCAGCTATGACTTCCACCTCTTCTATCTTGGCTGCCTTTTCACCTCAATGGTTGGGTCTTGTAAACCCCCCCGTTTTGCCTCCTTCTCCTCAGTTGCAGCTGCTTGACCACTGAGTCACTTTCAAGGTCTGTCGTCCTTGTTGCTACAGCTGTCTCAGCCACTGCCGTGCGTTGTATTCACTTCAGTGGCAGCTGCCACCCCTGCCACAACCCATTGCCTCAGCTATCGTCCATTGCTGTCTTTTCCATCTTTGCTCACTGTTGCTGCCACTACCTTTCACCACATCCTGTTTGTTGCAGTATTGAGAGTTCTTTCAACAGGTATGATACAGGTGAAAAGAAGTGGCTGCATTTAACCAAGGAGACCAGTCTAACGTGACGGGCCTGAAGGATGAGGAGAAAAGAGGAGGGAAAGTATCGAGAGTGATGATGGGCAGGTGGTGTGGTAGAGGGCAGTATGAAAGTGTCACGGAAGTAGAGTGAGGCTCACGATCTTGATGGTTCTGAGGAGGCTGAATACACCAGCAAAAGGAAGAATGTGGTGGCAAGGAGGCAGGTTATGGTGACCAGGAAGCAGAAGGTATCTTTGGCCAACTCCATTTGCCTTGGATGCTTTTCAGTTTGTCATTGAGGATTTTGAGCTTACCACTGATTAGGTTGATTTTATTGATGAAGTTAATGATTGATAACGTTGATACATACTATTAGTCAGTGCTTGGCTTATGTGGATGCACACCCAGTCAGTGCCATAAAAATTCTTGATGTAGAATATGCCCAAATAGAAGCCAAATTCTACAAGGAAAGTAATCATCTTAAAAGAAAGTATATCGGCATCTATCGTGTACTTGTTTTTTTAAAATTCTGGATGCCCAGGCTGTACCCCAGACTAATTAAATCAGAAGCTCCCCAGCTAGTTCTAACGTGCAGCCAAGGTGAAAATATTGCTCCAAAGAAAGCCTTCTTTTTTGTTTGACATTTAAAAAAAATTTTTTTTTATTGTGCTTTAGGTGAACGTTTACAGCACAAATTAGTTTCTCATTAAAACCTTATATACAAATTGTTTTGTGACATTGGCTGCAATCCCTGCAGTGTGTCAGTACTCTACCCCTTTCCATCCCGGGTTCCTCATATCCATTAGTCTAGTTTTCCTGTCCCTTCCTGCCTTCTTGTCTTTCCTTTTGGGCAAGTGTTGCCCATTTGGTCTCATATACTTGATTGAACTAAGAAACACGTTCCTCACGTGTGTTGTTGTTTGTTTTATAGGCTTGTCTAACATTTGGCTGAAATATAGACTTTGGGAGTGCTTCAGTTCTGAGCTAACAAGGTGTCCCTGGGGCCATAGTTTTGGGGGTTCCTCCAGTCTCTGTTAGACCAGTAATTCAGGTTTGCTTTTGTGAATTTGAATTTTGTTCTACATTTTTCTTCTGCTCTGTCCAGACCTTCTATTTTTATTCCCGTCAGAGTGGTCAGTGGTGATAGCTGGCACCATCTAGTTCTGGGCTGAGGCTGGTGGAGGCAGTGGTTCATGTGGTCCTTTAGTGCTCTGGACTAATATTTTCCTTATGTGTTTGGTTGCTTTCAATCCGCTTTGCTCCAGATGGGATGGGACAAATAGATGTATCTTAAATGGCCGCTCGAAAACATATAAGACCCCAGAAGCTACTCACCTCTTTTTAAGAATTTAAATTGCTCAGAAAGATGCTTTGGAAACGTGATATATCTATTCTGAAGCGCTTGAAAGATATCAGAGTAAAATTTTCGGGTGCTGGCAAGCTTATGAGATCACAATAGGCTTTTTATCTTTCTTTTTTTGAGTTTTTAAAATAACTTTATTCAGTAATCAGTTGTTAATTTTCATCCACAGTGACCTTCCGTAGATTTTTGAAAGCAGCGGCAGATGTATAGGTAACCAGTGTATAGAGCTTTTTTGGTGAATCTTTGCCCTCATTATTTTCTGGACAACTGTACATGGATACGGTGTGAGACATGCCTTATTCCTTTGTCCCAGACACTTATATTAAGCCTTTTGTCAATGTGCATATCGACATTCCCGTGTCCTTTATGGCAGATTTCTGAATCTCTGAATGCCCAAGGGACACATTTCTTGAAGCCCACTCTGTTGACGCACTTGTAAATGTTGATGGTATATGTTCTAGTCACCACCTTGTTGATGGCAGAATGGTCTTTCTCATCTTGCCACCCTTGTTTGCAGGAGCCATCTAAACCCAGGTAACAAGGAGGCTCAGACCCGAGTGAGACAAGCCAAGTCCTCCCTCCTGGGCTTGGCCTCAACCTGCAGCACTTGGGGTGCTTTTGTGTATGGAGGGTCCGGCTAGGCCCCTGAAGCCCTAGGTCTGGGCAAAGCCAACCCAGCTACCCCAGGGCCCAGCATCCATGCCTCTCAGTTGCCCCTGCCCCCAACAGGCTTCTTTTAGATCCCAGTGGAGGTGTTGACATATAAACTTAGGTCAAATCAGGTAGACAAGGAATTCTAGGCTCGGTATATTGGACAAAAGGAAAGATTGCCCCTCTGAAAAATATTCAGAAGGAACTGTAATGCAGTCGAAATGGACATGTTGCAATCACAAGTTAGGTGGTTTCCAGTGACTCTCTTTGAGTACTTTGGCACTTTTTCAGTGAGTCCCAAGATTAATATGGTACCTCACAGGAGAATGTACCAGAGATAACCATGATGACTGAGATACAAAAGCCCAAGGTGGTGGTGGTGAAGGGGAAGAAGCAGATGAAAATGTTAAAGTAAAAGAACCAGAAAAGGATCTATACCCAGCAGGGCGCAGGCCACAGCGAGTTGGGTGTGAATCCTTGAGGATAGTCCTGTGTAACGGCCTCAGTGTAACTCTCCATTTCGTACACTGGGATGCATTAGGATGTTTTTGGTAAAGTAAAATATTTTTGTTTGTTTTAAAAATGAATTGGAAACAATCTATTTTGAATTCTAGTAGTATAGTTTTGTGCAGTTATGTGGGAGGATGTAGTAAAATATGTATAATCACTGATCTGTAATTGGTTTAATGTGAAGTCATTTTATGTAGCCAGGGGACTACAGCTATAATATTTATCAAAACTGTTAACTGCTATCAATATTTGCAGAAAAAAAGATTTTTTTGAGGAACCAACTAAAGTGGTTTTTAAGTCAGTTTGTGTTATCTGTGCCTTCATCACACAGAAATACAGTCTTGTACTCATTAGGAGGCAGTGAAAGAGGTAGCCTAGGAATTTGGAAATGAGTGTCAGCGTGAGTATTCTTGCCACATAGTAGCCATTTGGAAGTGGTATTTAAGGACTGTAAGCTTTAGTGTTTCTGGCAGCTTTGGGCTTGGTTTGTTGGTGGGGTGGTTAGTTTGAAGACATAGCTGGAAGTGGGACAGAATGTGGAAAGTGCTTCTCTCTGGGGCTTCCTTTGAACCAATCATTGAGTTGCACAGGGCAGGCTGGTTTTGGAATAAACTCTCCTGTTGTTGCAGACGGCAGAATGGCTCCAAAAGTAACTTCAGAGCTGCTTCGGCAACTGAGACAAGCCATGAGGAACTCGGAGTATGTGACAGAGCCAATTCAGGCCTACATCATTCCGTCAGGAGACGCCCACCAGGTACTGAGTGGAGACAGTGAAGGAACTCATCAGCCTCTCTTTCATTCTGTCCCCCGCCCCAACTCCAGTGTGTTTGCAGGGCTTCTAGTTGTCATCCTTAACTAAGCATGTCCTCCACAGCTTGACATAGGATCTTGTGTCCTGTAGAGTCTCACCAAATAGTTGTTGATTTGTCCCAGGCTTGTTTCTAATGAATATAGCCAGTTTTCAGTAAGTTCTAGAAGAATTTGCGGATACATTAAGGGGCACATACCTTGGGCCTTTTCTGTTTGCTGATATCCTTATCCCTGTTCCCCCACAAATCCCTACCCCATGGATTTCTGCCTTCACAGGTGTTAGGGATGATTCTGAATTTCATACCCCACCCCCATGCCTTGCTATCTTTGACAGAAGCAACTCAGTAAATGTGTTTTCTCTCTAAGAGCACTATTGATCTAAAAAGGAGAGAGTTGGGTTTAGAAAGGTGGGGACCTCATATGATGGGGCTGAGGGGCAGGAGAATTAAAGGATTCTAGGATCTACTCTTTTAGGTCATTGAGTCATCTAGTGTTTGAGTGCCTACACCATGGGCATGGTACTGTAGGGGTTACAAAGATAAATTTGAGATTGTGTTCCTGCCCCCACTGTGCTTACGGTTTATTAGAGTAGATGAGACAAAATACAACGTACTGATGTTCCATAAAGTTATCCATACATATTTTTTTCCCCTAGCCTTTACTATGTAAAAGGCGCTACCTTAGGTATTGTACAGGATACACGGATGAGAATTGCCCCTGGTCTAAAGAAGCATACAGTTTAGTAATGCAGTAATGACATATATAAAAATATGTCTTGCAAGGTAGAGTGTGGTAGGTACTATCAAGAAAATCTGGATGGGGAAATTGGAAAATGAGAGGGGACAATGAGGGAGGATCGTCATGGGGTAGTGGAGGCATTTGAGCTGGACCTTGAAGGATAGGTAGAGTTTGGATAAAGAGCAGGGGCAGGGGTGTGGGGAGGGATGGGTGGGAGGATTAGTAGGAGCAAAGGCAGAGGAACAGGGAAGCTTGGAGTGTATTTCAGAAACAACTTGGCAAGTTTCCTTAGCAAGAGCCTAGGGAAGTGAAAAGCAATACTGGGAAATAAGGCTAGTGTTGTAGGATTCTTTAGTTGTAGGTAACAGAAACTGCCTTGGAGTACCGTGAGCAATAAAAATATTCTTCTTGAGGCGTTAGGGCAAGGACCACTGCATTGGTACAACTCCAGGTTGTGAATGGTGCCCTCTACAATTGTGCAATGTCAGGGCTCCAGATAGGGGTGTCTCATGGAATCTGAGGGCAAGAATGCAGCTGGCCCTCAGGAAGAACTGGGATGGAAGGATTTTTCAATTTGTGCTACAGATCATTTTCTTTCTCAGCCAGCAAGCTAGGTAGTAGGTGGCTATTTGAACAAGTTTATATCTCTTTATCTCTTACTTCCAAGATACCAGATTGAGCTAGAGTGTTAATCTCAAATCCAGAGTCCTGTGTGAGAACTTGATTGGCATAATAGCTTGGTCTGGATTACTGTGCATGTGTAGGGGGGAGTGTCATGTGGTGCAGACATGACTGATGGGGGCCCACCATGATGGAGAGTGTAGCAGAAAAAAGGCATTATTGTAAGTTGAGCAAAGATCTCAAAAGGTGTCCACTCCAGCTGCCTTCCTTTTGCCCCTCCCCAAATGTCCAGCCCACATGGTCATGACAGAATGTCAGACTGGTGTTAACCTGGGGACAGCCTTAAGTTTGGACCTCTGCCTGGAGACATGGGATTTCCTGGCTCTGGGAACAAATGAAGGGCTGAAATGAATAACCAAAGTGATTGGATGATTTGAGGCAACAGCATGAAGTTTAGGATACTTTGATATCTAGAACAATATTCTCCAAACCTGGTTCTGTAGCATTCCTTTTGGTCTCCTAAGATGTTCTATAAAAAATGTATTCAGTGGTCAAGAAAATAGTGAAATGAGTATCTTACTGCAGGACTTTTCTGAGCCTTTTCTATTCTGGTGAACACTGTGAAATTCTAAGAAGGAATAAAGTATTCGGCACTTTCCAACTTTAACCTGTGCAATTCCCACAGCCATCTCAGGGTATGATGGGGGACTCTGGTGTTCCATGGGTTACTGTAAAAATGGCATGGCAGAGGCATCTGACCTCCTCTAACTTTACAAGGGGGAAGGAGAATCAAGATCAACAGCCTAAGGCTGATTCCTATGAGGTAGAGGTCAGACATACCTCTTCTCTCCACCATCTTTGCCAATTCTGACACCAACTTTCCCTCCCACGGCACACTGTACTTGTCTGCTGGGTTCAATAATTCATTGCAGTGACCACGCAGAATTCACAGGCCATACTCAAAAGTTACGGGGTTTATTAGGGAAGTAACAGGTTATGACTCAGGTTCGGGAATGCTGAGGATACAATTTTTTGATCGGGACAGCCTCTTCTCAGCTGTGCATATAGGCAGGTCTCTCTCTGGCCTTCAGCCCCTCGACCTGGCCTCTGCCCTGCTCACACAAGTGTTACAAAAGTCTTTTAGTTCTGCCAATAAGTGCCCTGAGGCACCCCACTCCACCAGCTTAGGGTGGGATTTGGTAACCGAATCTTCTCACGTCTGTTCTCCTTTGGTATTGTCTAGAATAGACAAACAAGATTCACTAGCCAGATGGGAACCAAAGTTTTACCTTGGATAATGGCTAGTTGAGTAAGTAGATTGGTGAACATGGCTTGGGACCAAGTCACGGTAGGAGCTGTAAGAAGGTGAGGACCTGGGTATTGCACTGGTTAAGGAGGTAAGATCCTAGCATTTCCTCAAAGAGCTCCTTTTTTCTTTTTTGCCGAGGCTCCTCTGGCGGGCTTTCCCTGCCTCCTCCCAACCTGTCAGCCCTAGCCTTTGGGAGGCTTGGGCTACATGTCATGGGGGTCTCTGCTAGATTCATAGGTGGTGTTTTTCATTAATTGGGTCACTTCTCTGAGAGGGTCATACAGGCTGGGGCTGTCGTGGAGCTCCAGCTAAAGACTCCTCAGAACTCTATTTGTGAGCCTTGACTTCGGGGGTGGTCTCATTGTCGAAAAGTCAAAGAGCCATCTTGATTGACTTTTTTGTGTTTCTTGAATTAAAAGTCAGAGGTTTCTGGTTAAGGGTATGTTGGAAGCTTGTAATGTTTGTGTTTTGGTTTTCCTTTGCCTGGTTTTAGAATACAATCTGTATGTTTACTAGTAAGGGATGTTCTTATAGCCAAGCCAAGTTTATCGTGATATCCTTGAGTCCTAGGTGCTCTTCCTGAGCCAACTTTTTTTATTGGCCATCATAAAGCTCTTTTTTGGCGAGTACCCTGGTTGATATTTAAAAAGTGTCTTCCTTTGATATTAGGTGAAGCCTAACACACCCAAAGCAGTCCCGTGTTAAACTTTGGGAGGACAATGGGGCTGGCCAAACCATAGGTGATGACAAGCCCCCATGTTCCGTACTTTTTCTCCACTCTTCATCTCCTGCTAATGATCCTTGACTATCAGAATTGGATGGCTTCTCCCTAGATGAGGAAAGTGAGGCTTTACTCCCAGAAAAATGTGTCATCCGGGAACATTCTGAGAATAAAAGGTCAACCTTGCTCTACATCAGCTGTTACCTCTGTTGCGGAAGTCACTGCTTAGGCTTCACAGATTTTAATTTTTGTCCTCTGTTGTCTTTCTGTTCCTGCCTGTCCCTGGCCATTTTTCTTTTTATAGTCTCTGTCATTCCTAGTGCTCTAAGCTAGCTGTTGCCCTGCATATGTGGGGAAGTTGTGTTTCTTTTGTTCGGTGCCCGGGGCCAGGTACTGAGGCAGATGCAGAGAGCAGGCAGGTTAGTGTATAGGTAAACTCGAGGGCTCTAGGCCTGTCTGCGGGCAAACGCAGGATTTGCCACCTGCCAGCTGCTTGGCCTCAGGCAAATTACTTCACATTCCTAAGTGTCAGTTAAACTCTCTGGGTCTTAGTTTTCCTGTCTGCAAAAAGGGGATTTTTGACAGTATCTGCCTTGGTGGTGCAATGATTAAAGCGCTCAGCTGCAAACCAAAAGCTTGGTGGTTTGAACCCACCAGTGACTCAGAGGGAGAAAGACCTAGTGATCTGCTCCTGTAAAAATTACACCCTAGAAAACCTTATGGGGCAGTTCTCCTCTGTCACATTGGGTCGCTGTGAGTTGGAATTGACTCGACGGCACCCGACAATGACCACCGCTACCTCATAGGGTTGTTGTCAGGATTAAATGAGTTAGTAGATGTGAAATGCTTAATGCATGTCTGGCACCTAGGAAGTGTCATTATATTAGCTGCTATTATTGTTGTTGTTATTACTATTATAGAGACGAATGAGAGAAAACCAAAAAAACCAAACCCACTGCCGTTGAGTTGGTTCCGACTCATAACAACCCTGTAGGACAGAGTAGAACTACACCATAGAGTTTCCAAGGAGCGCCTGGCGGATTTGAACTGCCCACCTCTTGGTTAGCAGCTGTAGCGCTTAACCACTGCGCCACCAGGGTTTCCTCTGAGAGAAAACAGTCCGTTAAAAAAGATCAGAGTAGATAAGCCACACAAATGCTGACGCAAAATGGAAAGTGGTCGTTGTCATAGGTCAGGACTTGGGAGTACTGCCCATTGAAAATATACTGTGAGCCACATATGTAATTTAAAATGTTCTCATAACCACATTAAAAGAAAAGAAATTAATTTTAGTAATGTGTTTTATTACTCTAGCACGTCTACAATATTTCAACATATCAATATAAAAAAAATTAGTGTGATATTTTACATTTCTTTTTTTCATACTATGTCTTCACAATCTGGTGTGTATTATACACTTATAGAACATCTAAATTTGGATGAGAAATTTTCATTTGAAGTATTTGATTGTGTTTTGATTTCATAAAATTTACAGTTGAAAAAGTGGACCTATGCACCTGAGTTGTTCCAGCCTCACTTAAAGGTTTTCTAATAACTGAATTTTAAGTATCAGTTTTAAAATTTATATGTAAATTAATTAAAATGAAATGAAATAAAATAAAAATTCAGTTCCTCAGTCGCATTAGCCACATTTCAAGTGCTCTTTAGCCACACACGGCTGGTGGCGACCGTAATGAACAGCACAGGTCTAGATAAAGTATGGACTGAATTCATGGGCAAGGGGGGCTTATTTTAAAGCTGGTAGAATCAAGGAAGCCTTCATGGAGGAAGTGGTATTTGAATTAGAATGTGAACAGGTAGAATTTGGATACTTGGAGATGGGCAGGTATAAGAAATAACAGACAAATCCACAGAAGTAGGAAAACATGAATAATGATAAGCTTGGAGAAGAAAGAAAAATAGATACCTGGTCTTGGGAGGCCTTGACCACCAGAATCAGGAGGGTAGGTTTTTGTTACAAAGAAGGGAGCCATCAAGGGTCTTTGAACAGGAGTGTTACATGATTAGAGGGAGCAGTGCTTAGTATGGATGGGAGAAGGGAGACACTAGAAACTGGGAAACCTTTTAGGAGGCTGTTGCAGGAGTCCAGAGTCAGGGTAAAGAGGGCCTGGACTTTGGTTCTGGTATTAGTAGCAGAAAACAGGGAAAGAATTCAGAGGAGAAGCAGTAGGACATGGATTGATGATGGTCCTTGCAGGTGAGCTGGTCAAGGGAATTTGGGAAGTTTGGAACCTGAGAGTGTTTGTGGTGCCATCAGTAGAAAAAAATGGGAAATCGCACTTTCCTTGTTTTGGTTCCTATATGGAGAGGAGAGACATGGTTAGAGTGACTCTGTTAAACAGGACTCTGGGTCCTTGACAGGATTGCAAGAATAAGGAGGAAGGGTTGGCTTTGAGTGTGACCTGCCACAGCAGTCTCGCAGCAATAGAGAGGCTGCTCTTCTCTGTGGCTGTTATTCCTAATTGCTTCATTTTTAGGGTAGAGTCAGGGTTGTTGGGATTTTTCCTGTAGGTGGGGAAGGGGTACTGTTGGAGAAGTAAAGGAGCATCTCGCATTCTGTCCTTTGTGTACTTTTCAAAACACAAATAACACACACCCACATACTTCTGGAGAGAAAACATACCCCCAGTGCAAAATTACTCAAGGTTTTGACGCTCTAGTGGTCTGCTTCTCTTTGTCTTCTGCAACTTTAAAGGTTTTTTTTTTTTTTTGTCTTTTTAAACCCAGAGCAAGGGTGGTAGTTTTGATGTGTTTGGGTCAAAGAAAATTTACAGTGAATAGTTGTCCATTTTCTCTGGTACTCTGGACACTTTCATGTGCCATCTAAGTCAGCCGTTGGGATTTGCGGACACTGCTGGCGCCAGACCAGGAGACTCATTGGTCGGACCAGAGCTGCGCCAGCACTGCCTTTTAGTAATCCCAATTTCTCCCTCTCCGCATCTGTAAGGCCCCATATTCTGCTCTTGGGCTTGGCTTAGTCAAAGGGTCATGATCTGCCAGGGGTCTCTGCCAACTTGAGTTTTTGGCTGTTTATGGTTCTTCCTTCTGGAAGACATGAATCAGATTTTCCTAAAGTCTTTGGACACAACTCCTACTCCTCCTGGCTTTGGCCTCCTGTTTTGTTTTATATTTCTTAAACATGCTCTCTTTTGGGTAGTGATTTTTATCCCAGGGTGATTTTATCTACTGTGTTAGAGTGATGCCAGCCATACTAACACGTCTCAGAGTTTCAGTGACCTGGTACCGTGGAGGTTTATGTTTTATTCATATAGCAGTCCAGAGTGGAGTTCCTGATGCGGGGATGGCTTTCCTCCACCAGGAGGAAAAGCGATTTGGGAACCAGGCTTTTTCCATCTTCTAATGCCACCATTCCAGCTGGTGGAAGGGGAAGGAGTATGAACAAGGCACACCTGTTTTAACTCTCCTGGCCAAATGTCACTTCCCACCCACGTGCCACTGGTAAGAACTAGTTACATGACCCCATCTAGTTGCAAGCAGGCCTGGGAAATGAAGTCCTACCTGGGCAGCTACTTTCCAACGAGTTTTCTACACTGAGGAAGAAGGGGCATGAATCCTTGGACAGCTATCCATTTTTTTCCCCACACACCTTGACTTGGTTTCATTTAAGAGAGAAGAAAAATACCACAGGCTGGGAGGTGTCTTAGTATTTGGGAACACAGGAGCCTGTGTCTCTGTTTGCAAGTCTAACTCTGGGGCTTCCTGCCGACAGACAGCCGTTGACTCATTCAGTTTCGTTTTTGTTGAGAACCTGATATGTCAGAGGCACTGGGCCAGGCTCATGGCTTATGGGGGCGGCGGGTGGGGGAGAGGAAGAAATATCACCCCAGCACAAGCCCTAGTAACTTCACTCTTATCTGGGCACTTAGCCATCAGCTCTACTTGTCTTGTTCCATCCCGCACATGACCTTGTTGACCACTCTTCTTGAAAGAAAGTGCGGCTCTGGCCATGTCACCACCCTTCTCTTGAACTTTTAATGTCACTGTAGAACTTTCAGAATAAAGTTCAAGCCTCTTAGTGTGAGGTTTGAGGTCCTTGACCATTTGTCTTCAGGCTGCTTTTCTGGGCATCTCTGCTGCCTCTCTCCCTTGAATGTCCTGCCTCTGCACTCAGGCTAATCTCCTCACCACCTTCCCACAGACCTCTTACCTCCTGCTTCTGGTCTTCTCATACCTTTCTCCCTTCCTAGGCTGCCTTCTCAGTCCTCACCAATCCATGGTGGCCCAGGTCAAACCTCTGAGCCAGTTTCTGAACTTCCTTCAAACTGTAGCAAATACTGTATTGCATATTCAGACGAGTTTATTGGCTATTTATTAGGCTGATGTTTCACGGATATCTGTCTTATTTTGCTGGCCAAGATTGTCCACTCTGAGAGGTACTTTCTTATGTCTCCTGGTGAGTCTAGCTCAGTGCCTGGTGCATAGTAATAAGAGCTGCAGTTAATCAAATGCGTAGCAAGTATTAATTGCATTATGTCACACCTCAGCCCTCTGAGATGGACATTATTATCATCATTTTACAGATGAGGACATCGAACCCAAGGTTACACAGCTAGTAAACAGAGGAGGTAGGCTTGAACATAGGTCTGACTCCTGGGTGTAGGAGACATCTATTATGTTGTTGATGAAGGTACAGGTAAATTTGAGGTATACCTTGTATTCCTTATTCTTGAAGAGTTTATAATCCAATTGTGCAGACTTAAAAGAGGATGCTTGGCAGTGTGGCAAGGGTGTGGGCTTCTTAAATTCAGACCCGAGTTCAGATCTTGTCTCAGCCACTTACTGCAGTGGTGCCTTGGGGAAGGTAACTTCTCTGAGTTTCATTTTTTTTTAAATCTGTAAGTGGGGAGGATGAAACCCTGCAGAGCTGCTACCAAGATTAGAATTAGAGGAAATGAATACAGTGACTGGCAACTGGTAGGTGTTCAGTGAATCTTAGCCAGTATTTTTGTTGTTATTATCCAAAGAAGGTTATGGCTAAATGACCAAACCAAACCTCCTGCTGTGCAGTCAGTTCTCACTCATGGTGACCCTGTATGTTGCAGAGTAGCAGTGTGTGTTCCGTAGGGTTTTCAAGACTGTGACCTTTTGAAGCAGATTGCCGGGCCTTTCTTCTGAGGTACCTCTGGACCAACCTTTTGATTAGTAGTTAGGTGTTTAACTCTTTGTACCACCCAAGCGCTGCTGGTTAAATGACAGTGTCCTGTAAGATTCAGAGACAAGGGAGACCTCTGAAAGCTGGAGTGGATCAGAAAGCTTCACGGAAGAGGGTTGTTGAGCTGGATTGTAAGGATGGTGTCTTAGTCACCCAGTGCTGCTGTGACAGAAATACCACGATGGCTGGCTTTAACAACGCGGTTTAGTAGTAGACGTAGAACCTGCCGTGGAGTCAGTTCTGGCTCATAGTGACTCTATAGGACGGAGCAGAACTGCCCCACAGGGTTTCCAAGGAGCGGCTGGTGGATTTGAACTGTCAACCTTTTGGTTAGTAGCTGAACACTTAACCACTGCACCCCCAGGGCCCCTCTCATGGTTTAGGAAGCTGGAAGTCCGAATTCAGGGTGCCGGCTCTAGCGGAAGGCTTTTGCTCTCTGTTGGCTGTGGAGGAAGGCCCTTGTCTCTTTGAGCGTCTGCTCCTGGGCGATCTTCATGTGGCTTGGCATCTCTCCTCCCCCGTCTCTGCTTGTTTCGCTGCTTGTTTAACCTCTTTATACCTTAAAAGGGATTGATTTCAGACACACCCTGTTTGCAGATGTGCTTTATTTGGCTGTGTAACATACACAGTTTGAATTAGATGCCAACATTTAAAAATCAAGTGATTTCTCACAAGCACACATTTCTAAGCTTCTCCTGAAATATTAAAGATTGGCACCCTGTTGCCTGCATTCCAGCAGGAGAGGAATTAGAGCTGAGCAGGAGCTGCTGTCTTTAGAAAAGACACCCCCTTGTTCTGCTTGACTCATTCGTTAACCTGCCTATACCCGAGGGTATTTGAGTTGGAAACCCCAGTTGTAATCCCTCTGGTCTTTTTCCTGGTATTAGTTTCCTAGTGCTGCTGTAACAAATTACCACACATTTAGTGGCTTCAAACAGCACACATATATTATCTTGCAGTTCTGGAGGTCAGAAGTCTAAAATAGGTCAGCAGGGCTACCTTCCTTCTGGAGGCCCCAGGAGAGAATCTATTCCTTGTGTTTTTCAGTTTCTAGAGGCTACCTGCATTTCTTGGCTCATGACCCCTTCCCCCATCTTCAAAGAGATGCCGAAGATTTTAACTGGGTAAAGGGAGAAAGGTTCACCTCTTTCTGTTTGTTCATTTATTCAGTAAATATCATTGAGGACATACCATGTGTCACCTGTGCTATGTACAGGGACAGACAAGATAGACAAACACCCTGATCTCCTGGAACTTACATTCTAGAAGAGGGAGACAATATGATAAAAGTATAAAAACATTTATTAACACAAGAAACATTTGGAAAACTGTGCTATACAGACAGTTAAGAGTGGCTGGGTGGCTACGTTAGCTGGGTAGTCAGGGCGTGCCTCTCTGTGGAGGTGATGTTCAAACTGAAATCTAATGATGAGCAGGAGCTAGCTATGCCACAATCGGGGGTGAGTTTATAAGCCTGCCTTCGTCTGGTTTCTCTACAGGAACAAAACCAGTGAGGTATGTGTGTGTGTGTATGGATATATAGAGAGAGACTGATTTACTTAAAAAAAAAAAAAAATGGCTCATGCATTTGTAGGGACTGGCAAGTCCCAAATCCATAGGTTAGGCTGCCAGTAGGAGACCTCTGTTAACTTATGGGATTGTGGGTCTGGCGAATCCAAAATCTGCAGGTCAAACAGCATGCTGGAGCCTTCTGCAGGCCTCCATCCCAGGAACTGGAGGACAGGGCAATGAGAAGTGTGCAGGGTTGAAGGAGAGTGAACTTCGCCAGAATATCCATTTATATTCTGGAGGCAGGCCACACCCCCAAAGAAACTCCCCTTTCAGCTAATTGGCTGATCACATCATGGAAGATGATTACATTATATTACATTATGGAAGGTCACAAAGTCCAGTGTCTGCAAACCACTGAGAATCATAGCCTAGCCAAGTCGACACATGACATTAACCCTCACGAAGCCTAAGCTAGAGCATGTGCAAAGGCCTGAAGCAGGAATGAGCTTGGGGCCTGCAAAAAGCCGAAAGGAGCCAGTGTGGCTGGAGCGTGGTGAATGGGAGGGAGAGTTGGATGACAGTTCCAAGAGGACAGCAGGACCAGATCATGTGGGGCCCCAGGGGACTGGATTAGGGGTTTGGATTTTATTCTAAATATGATGGGAAGCTGTTGGAGGGTTTTAAGAAGGGCGCTAACATGATCTAATACGTAGATATTTGTAGGGACAGTGGTCAAGATAAGGGATGATAGAGGCTTAGATTGAGTACTCCTGTTAGAGATGGAGAGAAGTGAATGGTTTTGGAGAAAAAGCTGACAGCTGTGATTTCTTTTTGCCTTTTTTCTACGGCTTTGGCTTCCTTTCAGCCTTTTGCTATTCTCTGGGGAGAATGTTCCTGGCCTTTACCAGCTTCATGGCTAGAGGAAAAGACTGGGAGGGCTGGACCCAGTGGTTGTCTGTCCTCTGCTTAGCCTTTTGGCATGGAGGTGAGGCTGCGGCCAGTCTCGGTCAGCGACGTCTTTCTGGTGTGCCGAGCACTTAGGTCATGTCTGGATGCTTTTGCCCAGATCTTGTCTTAGTCCCAAACCAAACATGTCAGCTTCTGTTAAGTCTACATCCCTTTGGAGAAACCTTTTCCTTCCTTTGCTGATGGGCATCTCTAGGTCTATCTTTGTGGGTCCCCTATCCCTGCTTGTCAGATAGGGATGGGACATTCCTAGACAGCTGCATCCCTGATGGGAGTCCAGCCAGGCCAAGACCAGCACTGCCTTCTTCGGCCGCCTCCCTCCCTCTGTAGTCACAGGTAGGAGAGTCCCGAGGCAGTGGAGCCACTTTTTCGGTTGAGAGTGATCCTCTCTGTGTATTCTGCATTGTGTCCAGTGATCTTTAGCACAAGAGGTATTTTTTTAGCTTAGTTTTCCTAGTCCCTTAGATGCCATTTTGTTGTCTGGGAAGAAGGGAATAATAATATCTCTTCCATTGCATATGTGTGGCACTCTTGGGTTTCTGATGGGTTTTTAAAACATTAACTCACTTGTTGCTCACAACAGTTCCAGAGGAGAGGTGGACCTCCTTCCCCCCCCGCCCCCCCCCCCTTAATTTGGTGAATTTCAGATAAAAATGGAATGAGAAGAAAAGATTCTGACCATGTAAGGGAGAGAGGATAAGTGAGGTCACTGGACAGTTGGACAGTGAAAATGTCTTAAGCTAGTCCTTCTTACCAGTGTTGCTTCCTTCTTCATCTTCTAACCTTCTAAATCCATGGATTCTCTAAACCTTACTACTTTTTTTATGTGTGGCCACAGGGCTGTTGGTGTGGAGGGAATTGCTATAGCATTGTCTACTCAAAGTTGAGGGCAGGAAGGGTCTCCGATCTTCCAGCCTGGATTTCTCATTGAAACATTGAGCAAGTTGGGCTGCAGAGAGGGCAGTCTCTTATTCAGGCAAAACTAATGGGAGGGAGACAGATGTACGTAGGGGTAGAATCCAGGCTCCTCAACCCCAGTCCAGCACCTTTTTGTTTTGCTACATACATCACGTTGACTGTCCTAAAAATGGGTCTGGCCAGAAGCCCCATTCCCATCTTAAGCATTGATTAACCCTATCAGGGGCCTGGAAAAAACCTACCACCAGTGGAAGGAGCAGCGACTCTAGACTCAAACAGACCTGTTCTTGTTATTAGTTGCCGTCAAGTTGTTAGCGTGCAGAATAGAACTGCTTCGTAGAATTTTCAAGGCTGTAACCTTTGGAAGCAGATTGCCAGGCCTGTCTTCTCAGGCACCTCTGGGTGGGTTTGATCCACCAACTTTTTGGCTAGTAGATGAGCCCTTAACCATTTGCGCCACCCGGGGACTCCTCAGCCCTGCTATTAACCTGCCATTGGGCAAGTTGCTTAAAGATTTTCTATGAACCTTAGTTTTTCTCTTTCCTGTTAGTCTATCCTGGAGAGTCGTCATAAGGATGAGAGATAAGGTGTCAGATGGGGGCAGCGTGGCATTGGGCTTCAGAGTTGAGGCTCTGGAGCTGACTGCCCGGGTTCCAATACTGCCTCTGCTAAGTACTAGCTGTGTGACTTTGAGCAAGTTGCTTAAACTCCTTGGGCCACATTGCCTATTACTAGAAGGTGCACACCTCAACCTCATATCTTTTGCCCATGAATGCGAATCTCTTTCTTCAGTCTGCAACGTTCCGTTCAGGGGCAGGGGGATTATCGGCAGGGAAGAACCTGTTGTGACTTTGGACATTTGTTTTATCTCACTGAGCCTCCTGGATTGGAGGAAGTGTTTCCGCTCCTTCCCTAACAGGAAAGGACAGGGTCTGCACGGGAGAGATCGTTGGTGCTACCTTGGAGGGGGACACAAACAGGAAGTTCAGAAACAAGCTTATGTCTAAAGAGACTCACGTTAGAGAATTATTGGCACTAAAAACAGAAATTCAGCCCTACTTTTCAGAAAAATAACAGATGCTTAAATGTCAGTGGCAAGGAAGAGAGGAGGCTATTGGTTTGTTTTTTGAGTAAGATCTCGGTGAGGTGAGAATTTTTTTTACCTGTTTCTGTTGACTTGCTTTGATCTCTGAATGAGGAAATAGAAGCTAAATAAAGGGAACAGCTCTGTTGGCCCTTAATTAACTAGGGTCTCCTGCAGTGTGCACTAATTAAAAAAAGTTCAGGTTGTCTATTCAGCTAGACTGTTGGCTCCTTGAGGGCAGGCGACAGGGGTTCCCCGACCTCTGCTGTCCCTGCTGGGCCTGGCACAGGGCTGAGCAAGTGGAAGACAGTCAGTGAAGCAGCTGATTGAGGTCCATTTCCTTGTTGTCTTTGTTTTCCAGAGTGAGTACATTGCTCCGTGTGACTGCCGGAGGGCCTTCGTCTCTGGATTCGATGGCTCTGCGGGTGAGTCGCCAAATTCTCCCTCTGTTCTTGCTGTATCTTTGTTCTCCTCCCAAAAATAACTGGGCCAAGTTTCAGCTTGTGATACAGAACCAAAAAGAAAATGCAAAGCAGACATGCCCCATTGAGCCTTTGTGGAAGGGGTGTGAGTTCCCAGCATGCCTGGCTCCCAAAGGTCACCTTTCAGTGACCCTTTCTCCTCTCTCTGCCTTTGCGTTTACATTTTGAACAATTTTTATTAAATTTTTTTTGACCTTCTTCTTGACTATACTGTGTTTACTGAATACACCTGTGTCACTAGCACCCTATGTAAGAACTGGGATATTAATAGCACCCTAGAACCCTTACCTTAGCTTTAAAGTCAGTCTTGTAATTCTCCAAGCGCTTGGCTTTTGGTTTCTGTTTCCACTTGAGGCGTAAATAACAAAATTTAACCACATTGGTGCCCTGCCCTAACTTTTCTGAAACTGTGTGCCTTTAAATTTAGGGTGGATTTCCCCTTTTCAGGCTTCCATCCCTTAAACTAACTAGACCTGGCAAGGCTTCTCTCCCCCGGCAGGTAGCACACGGCTTCCTTTGGTGAAACTGCCTGTGGTGGTTGGCATATTATGATTGGTTTTGGCTAATGCCTCTGCTGAAAGCCCCACATTCTGCCAGGCCTGTGGGAACTGAGGGCAGGTAGAGGTGGGAGGCACAGATGCCCTGCTGGTGACCTCTGAGTCCCTGTGAACACTCGCAGGATCTGTTGATCTCTCTCTGGGAAAGGTGAAACAGCAACAGAGTGACTGTGATCGCTGAGCAGAAACTGTTCCAGCCCAGCCCTGTGGATCATGAGACTGTTGGCCGTAGCTCCATAGACCTCTGCTCTGTTGGCCTTGACACATGCTGTGGACACCGGGTCCTTTCTGTGCAGGGACGAGTGCCTAGGCAGTGCGGGTCCCAGGACTGTTTCCTTCAGAGTGTGGCCTACAGCTGGTTCTTCTCTTGATGCTTGGTGGTTTCCCTGGAGCTGAAGACCTACCCTTTAGTCAGAGGGGTGGTGAGTGGCTGGGCCACAGAGGAGCTGGTGCGTCTTGCTGTTCTCACCCGTCTGCTGCCACTCTGTGCAGCTTCTGGATGGTTGTCAAGAGCCTTTCTCTTTTCCTTGCTCCCCTGCTCCAGGCACAGCCATTGTCACAGAAGAGCATGCAGCCATGTGGACTGATGGGCGCTACTTTCTCCAGGCTGCCAAGCAGATGGACAGCAACTGGACACTCATGAAGATGGGTGGGTAGAGGCACAACCAGCCCAACCTGAGGGCCAGCCCTGGGAAGGGACCCTAGACCTCTTTAGGGCTCCTGGATCTTAACCCTTTTTGGGGGCTACAGATCCTTTGAGAGCTAAAGGAAAACCAAGAAAATGGCCTACTTCTACTTACATACCAGCGTGCATTGAATTTTGGAGGGCCCTGGCTCAGGGTGGAATCCCTGCGTGGCATAAACTGTTAAGCGCTTGGCTGCTAATTGAAAGGTTAGGGGTCCGAGTCCACCCAGAGGTACCTCGGAAGAGAGGCCTGGAGATCTACTTCCAAAAAATCAGCCATCGAAAAGCCCACGGAGCACAGTTGTACTCTGACGCACATGGGGTCCCTATGAGTGGGAATTGACTTGATGGCAACTGTTTTTTGTGTTTGTTTGTTTTGGTTTTGGTTCAGGGTACTCATTTTACTGAGGGGAAACTGATGAACAGAGAAGACAGCTGATTTGCTACAGATCACAGAGCTTGCCAGGCATCTGACTCGTGTACTGGGGGCCTTTCCACTACTCTTTGTGCTTCATGATTCAAAGTGAGCTAAAGGCAAGGGGCCATTGCCAACAGAAGCTAGAAAGCTCTCCCTGAAGATCTCCTGAGGGGTCCTAGACTTGCTTCAGGCAGCTCAGCTTTGGAGAAAGAGCAGTGTGCGGGGTGAGAGCGTGGGTCTTGAACTTGGGCAAGTTACTTCACTTTTCAGTGCTTCAGTCTCATCTGTAAAATGCGGTAATACTACTAAGTACCACATAAAGTGAGGATAAATGAAATAATATGGAAAGAGCATAGTTCAGTGTCTACGGAATAGTATGTGATTGTGTGTGTGTGTGTGGGTGTATGTGTACTCTACCTTTTCATTTCACTTTGGGCTATGCATATTTTTCCATGTCATTAAAATATTCTTTAGAAACATGGTTGTAGTGACTGTGCAAAGGTCCCTACCTTCTATTTTGAACCTGGGGAACAGAAAATAAGTCAGGAAAAAAAGGACCAGGGCCGAGTGAGAAAGAGATGATGAGGTAAAATACCTGATATTTCTTGTTTGTTGTAGGAGGCAGTGAGGAAAACAAGCTGTCACCAGCCTTACAATTCAGGGGACAGAGGGCTGGACCATGGTACTGGGGCCCAAAAGCAGCTAGCACACTGAGGTGTGTGTATGTTGTGTGTATGCACTCATGTCTGGTTATGCGCCACACTGTCCGCGTGCATATATATGTGTTGTTTGTCTCAGGAACAAATTATGAACGTTTTTGATCTGGCAGTGGATTTAAACTATTTCTCAAAAATCTTATATTTTTAGAAATATAAAAACACCAAAGCTACAGTTTGGTTATTGCCACAGTTGTTTTCTCCCAATTTGTCTCTGTTGCACTCTCTCTCTCACACACACAGACACAAGCATTTGGGGCTGATGTAAAGGGACAGACTAGTGGCCTGTAGACTTTTTTCACTGTGTACCTCTGTCAGTGGAGCCTTGGCCTTCCATGTGTCTTTGTTTATACGTCGTATACATGTGCTCACATCCATCTGTCAGGAGTCCTTGCGTGGCCCAAATGGTTAAGTGCCTGGCTACTAACCATAAAGTTGGCGATCAGAACCCACTCAGAGGCTCCTTGGAAGAAAGGCCTGGCAGTCTACTTCCAAAAGATCACAGTCACTGAAAAGCCCATGAAGTGCGGTTCTACTCTGACCCACGTGGGGTCTCCACGAGTCTAAACTGACTCAAGGGCGGCTGGTGGTTTTTAGTGTCCATCTGTATTTCAAGTATTAGTAAAAATTAGTAATATTAGTAAAAAAATTAATACTTTAGAAAAAAAGAAACACAAACAGAAGTTCAAATGCTTTCTTCTTTCACCCCAGTGGAAGATCTTATGCCCTCTGGGGCCAGGGCACCCCTCTTTGGGACCCAGAGACTCAAGCTGTTCAGTCTGTTAGCACTTTGGGGGTGAGAGTGTCAGAGGAGTGGATACTGCCTGCTCTCTTTGAAGCTGGTGTGTGGTGGCATGGAATGGGGTTCGGGGGGAGGGTGAGTCCTTCCTTCCAAGCCCTTCTCTGCTTTGTCACATATTCCCAAAACCCACCTTTCCTTGGAGTGTCTCTCCTAGGTAGGAGAATTCTGGTGGGTTTGGCTGGCCAGTAAGCAGTTCATCCCTAGGGTGTTGCCAAAGATCTGTCTGTTAGGAAATGAAATGACTTCATCTTGTGGAAGTTCTACTAAGGGCATGGAAAGACATTCCATTAATAAGTGGCTTGTTTAGCGGTTTGAAAAAAAAAAAAGTAAGAATCAAATAGCAAAATAAAAACTCAGTGTCGGCTTCTAAAGTTTTTTATAACTGGGATTCGTGAGCTCATTTCTTTAGAAACCTTTGAACCTCCCTTCTGTGGTTCTGTGGTTATCAGTAGTCAGTAGGGAAAATAAAAATATAAGTACTGTGTTAAGAATATGTGCTGTTTCATAAAAATGTGTGTGTGTGTATAAACAAAGGCGCTAATTATTTAGCAAAAATCTGACCAGTTAAAAAAAGTATATTTTCCAAAATAGAAGATAATAGCTTGGAATAGAGGAAAACTGGAATTTAAAAACAATTTTGATTCCTTTCTTGAAGCTTATTTGGTTTCCTGTGACTAGTTTCTTAGAAACGGAAAGGCTGATCTTGGAGTTGGGAAGTTTAGGGAGCCTTGTTAAAGACTCTGACGGCAGATTTCTGTGTGTCCCTTTTGTCATCTTTACAAAGCTTTCTTTGCTGCCAAGACATATACTCAACCCTCCAGTCAGAGGCCTGGTGGTGGGGCAGGTGGCCTTTGTCTCAGAGACTCTTCCCCTTCTTGATGAGGAGAGAGCACTGGTGGTGTGCTCTTCTGTTTACCTGGTGTGTGTGGGGTGGGGGGCTCCCAGCTCGAAGCCTTCGCCAAATCACCACCCCAGTTCTCATCAATGACCAGTTGTGTAAAGTGACTGAGGCCCGTGAGAGGATCTTCGCGGTGACACCGTGTATCTGTGTTGTCCTAGGATGATGTATTTTCCTGATGTCCTTTTTTTTTTTTTTTGCTTCTGTCTCACCCATACCTTTTTGCCTTCCTTACATACCACCTTCTTTCTGCAGCCTCCTCCCCGTCTTCCTGCAGTCTTCCAGGATTAAGGGAGGTTCAGATTTTCCAAGTCCTGCCAATCCAGATAAAGATAAAGACCCTGCTATGCCGATGTCTGTGAACTGCATCCTTCTGGGTAGGACAATGGGTTTGGGTCCACTGGGAATTGTTTCTTATCCGTCCTTCCCTCCATAGGTCTGAAGGACACGCCAACTCAGGAAGACTGGCTGGTGAGTGTACTTCCTGAAGGATCCAGGGTTGGTGTGGACCCGTTGATCATTCCTACAGGTGAGGAGCTCGGTCCCTTCCAGCTGGAGTAAGGAGGTGGGTTCTGGGCTTCTCTCCCCCTTCTTTGTTTGCCTGTGGGATGTGGAACATTTGATGGCTCAGCATGACTCTATGTCATAGTAAAGGTCAAAGTGAGGAGAGGAGTTGTGTGAAGGAGGCAGGGGAGTGCCATGATGGGTGGACGTCCTTCTCCATTTCCTCATCCTGCACACCTGGCATCGGGCCATGTCAGTATCTCCTTTCGGAAGGCTCCAGGCCCTCCAGGTCTCAGCTGAAGTAGGCTTTCAGTTCATGGCTGGGCTGCATGTGTTTCCTCAGATTACTGGAAGAAGATGGCCAAGGTCCTAAGAGGCGCTGGCCACCACCTTATTCCTGTCAAGGAGAACCTCGTGGACAAAATCTGGACAGACCGTCCTGAGCGCCCATGCAAGCCTCTCCTCACCCTGGGCCTGGATTACACAGGTCAGAGCCACAGCTGTGCCCAAGGTGCCCCCGCCATTACCCCGACCCTGCCATTGTCTCCTGCCTGGTCCTCTGAATCCAGGCCGAGCTTGAGCTGGTGGGGGGATTTTGTCTCACCCTGGCACAGCGAGCATTTGAGAAGGCGGGAGCTTTGTTTGCCCTGTTGCTACTTACTTTGGCTTAGTTTATTCTTGAATCGCTCTTTAGATGCTGTTAAGATGGCTGAGTTGTTTCCCACTCAGTTGCTAACTGCTACTCTCATGAGTCTGCTATTAGAAATAGCTTAGAGGTTTCTATGTTCTACTCCCTTACTTATGTCAGCATTTGTAGGTTGACCTTCCTATCCAGCCCCCATCTTGTACCTTCTGCTTCAGAGATTTGAGGTACAGGTGGGTTTCTTTGGCCACTGTGATAGTGGTGGGTGAGAAGCAAGTTCTCTGAACTGTTTGTGGAGACAAGGACAGTGTGGATTTCTGAAACAGTGAAGGGTGCAGACGGAGAGGCCTAGGGGGTGGGACTGCAGGGGAGGGAGGCTTGCTATAGAATCAGAAAAGGCAAAGTGGATGGGGGATGGCTGGAATGTAGGCAGACTGCCCAGAGGGGTCCTGGGAAGAAAGCATTACACCCAGACTCTTGGCCGAGTTTTAAACAGCATTCCCGTTATGATGTTCAAAACAGTCTTTGGTTGTGGGGCAGCCCCTGGCTCGCTTTCCTGGGGGACACCGTCACTGGAGGGTATCACAGACTGGGAGGATGAGTCCAGTGAGTGGCCCATGGTCAGCTTTCCATCAGCATGGCTTGAATTTTTTTAGGTGAGGTGGGAAGGTGGGGCAAGGGCAGGGACTGGATCCTGCTCCAAGCTGTAACCACAGTGGCTAGCATGGTGCCTGGCAGACATCTCTGCCTAGATGCTTAATACCTATGTCTAGATGCTTAACAGACACTTGTTGGCTGAACAAATGGGTTAATTTTGCTGGCGGAGCAATTAGGGCTTGCCGCAGTCAGATGGCTTAGACAGAGTCACACCTTTTGTGTTGGCCTTGAATCTCGGCCTCCTGCCTGCTCCGGCTCCCAAGAAGATGTTGTGCTGGTTAAGAATGTTTGGGACGATTTCTTTCACCTGGATCTCATAGTGCCCTGGGACCAGGGCTGGGGTCTCAGGCATATTTCTTTCTTGCAGGTATCTCCTGGAAGGAAAAGGTTGCAGACCTTCGGTTGAAAATGTCCGAGAGGAACGTCGTGTGGTTTGTGATCACTGCACTGGATGAGATTGCGTGTGAGTGCTCGGGTTTCACTGCTCGGGCCTGTTACGCGATCTCTCCTTTGGCTCTCCGGGAATCTGTGTGTTCATGCCATTCAGCATTCTGAGTGGCCAGGGGATAAGCAAAAGACTATGTCATCAAATGTGTACAAGAGATGCCAGTTATGAAGGAGAAAGAATTACAGGGTGCAGCGGAGGGGCATGTAGCCTTGCCCAGGGGCAGTGTTACAGGAGGTGATGTTAAATACATGGGTTATGTCCATCTCCAGCCTGTCTCTTCAAGGCTGTGGCACCTCTGAGGAGGGGCGCTTCTCCTAAATGTTTCATTGTATAGAAGTGGGATGATAGGAGATATTTCTTCTTTTTACTTTTCCTGTTGTTTCCAAAGGTCTTCACAATGAGAATGTTGTGGAAGCATTTCTGCCTTGGAAAACTGAAAGTTCCTGACCAAGCCCCTCGACACCTTTACAATTTTTCAATCTTTAGACGTTAAATAGCTCTCATAAATTGTCTAGTACCTTCTGTCATCTTCTTGGACTTGACAACAACTGTGTTTTTTTTTTGCATTATGAGTTAGAGGGTATGTGTGTGGTAAGGCTTTTGAGCCATCTTGACATTTACCTGCCAGAAAGGTTGAGTGGTGTCTGAAAATGGCCATCTTGTCACACCCTTACCCACCCCATGTACTTTCATTTTTTAAAAAGTGTTAGTATATAGGCAAAAAATGTTGCCTCATTGCTTTATTTTAATTACAGACAGTACCTTTTACCCCAGGGTCTTGTTTTGCACTCTCATGCTCACTAGAGCAAGCATCAGGGAGCTGGAAGCCCTGGGACCAGAGTTATGCCCTCTGCCAGTCCCCCTAAAAAAAAAAACTAACCCATAGCCATCGAGTCAATCCCTACTCATAGTGACCCTATAGGACAGAATAGAACTGCCCATAGGGTTTCCAAGAAATGACTGTTGTGGATTGAAACTGCAGACCTTTTGGTTAGCAGCTGAACGCTTAACCATTGTGCCACCAGGGCTTCAGTACCCCCTCGCTAGTTTTTCATATGTGTAGTGACCTCACAAAACACGCCCCCGCCTCCACACTGGCTGCAGGTGGGTCTTCCACCCAGCGGCTCTGGTTTCACTCCCAGACTGCAGTCCTGCTGACTCACTGCTTTTCTTTCTGCCTCTGACGGGAAGCTCCACCTCCATGGGGCTAATTGAACCCTTAATGAGAGGGCCTCATTTGGCCTCCACTGTGGGTGGGTCTCAGTTTTTCTACCCTAGGCCATTTACCTCAGAAGGGAGAGAAAATGATTGCCTTCCCTTTATTTGGGAGCCCTAGAGGTTTTTCTGCTGCAGGGCCAGCCCTGTCAGGCCACCACCAGGGGGGCCATTTCAACTCTTTGTTTGGAGGGCATTTCTGGTGTTTTCTAACTAATAACTCTTCCATTCCCTTTTCGGGACAGTCATGTGGCGGCTTAAGAAACAGCTCTGGTGCCATCATGTGGCAGACACGAGCAACTGCAGCTCAGAGGTGGAACTCAGAGCTAGGTTCCCGCCTTTCTGAGATGCTGCTGAGTTCTTGGATGGCAGCTGGCACCCTTTTCTCCTCCTACAAACTACTCCTTAAAGTCCCAAGTCAGGGAGGTGACAGGGACTTTGGTTTTCTTTTTTTAGGGCTGTTCAATCTGCGAGGATCAGATGTGGAGCACAATCCGGTATTTTTCTCCTATGCAATCATAGGACTGGAGACCATCATGTGAGTGAGTGCCCCACACCTGGACCGACCTTCCTCACGGCTCCTCGGAGCCCTATAAACCCTTTCTAGTCAGGGCCCACCAGTCGCTGCCTGAGGTTTTGCTGATGTGCTTTTTTTCTTGCCTTTTTCTCTTGTTTCCTTTTTGGCTTCCTTACCCATTACCCCTTGCTGTTGAGTCGATTCTGACTCAAAGTGACCTATAGGACAGACTAGAACTGCCCCACAGGGTTTCCAAGGAGTGGCTGGTGGATTTGAACTGCTGACCTTTTGATTAGCAGCCAAACTCTTAACCACTGCACCACTAGGGCTTCCTTGTCTTCCTTAATAGGCGACATTCATTTATATCCTGCCTCTTTCAACCCCCAAAATGATGTGAAATCTTCTATGAAAATATCTGTTTTACTCTGAGATAAAAAATAAGTAGTGAGGACATCGGGACAAACCTAGACAAAATTCCCCTTCAAAGTCTTGTTCAGGCCACAAATGTGATTCCAAGCTTTCTAGCAGCCAGTGCCAATGGGTATATAGGCTTAGCTACATAGTACTGAGTTCACAATACAATTTAGCCCAGTTGTTTAGACGGTTAGGTCAGAAACTACCCAGGAAAACCCCCTGAACCTAGCCTGGCTGAATTGTCAGTTATCTTCCCAGTGTGTTGCTGTGGCCTTCCCACTGCTGCTCTTCTATTTGGATGGCTTTCTTCATTCAGACATCACATTTACTGTGTGCCTGCTGTGCACCAGGGGTCTCTAGTGGGTGCTGGGGACACAGTGGTGAACAAGACAGACAGGGTCCCAAGTTAGAGCTGGGGATAAGATGGTCTCCTTGGGGAATCAGACACATAAGTGGCACTGACTTGCCAGTAGGGTTGGTTTCGGGGGGGGAGGTCTTAAGAGGGCCTCATCTAGACTTGGTGGTCAGAGAAGACTGAGGAACATGACTGAAGCAGAGACTGAGGCTGAGTATGAGTGAGCCAGGTGAGGGGGCAGGAAGGGAAGGGTGGGCCAAGCAGAGGGAACGGCCCTTTCAGAGTCTGTGGCAGGAGAGTCGGTGTGTGTGGAGAGGCTGAGGTGGCTCAGTGTGGTTGGAACCAGAGTGTGAGGCTGGAAGGTGAGCAGGGGCCACCACACGAAGGGCCTTTTGAGCCAAGTTTGGGAGTTTGGACTTTGATCCTGAGGATAGTGGGGAGCCATTGAAGGAATCTTTGAGAGCCCTATGATCAGACTTGTCAATTATGAAGACTGTTATGGCTGTAGAAACAGTATGAGTGGGGACAAGACTAGAGGCAGGGGCAAGTTAGGAGGCTATGGCACTAATCCAGGGGATAGGTGGAGATGCCCGAGTCTGGGTGCTGACTGGGCGTGGATCAGGATAAAGGTGGACACATTTCATGGGGATTTAGGCTATGGGTTGAAAGAGTCTAATGAAGGTGAAGGGGGCCATCAAGGAGGACAATGCCCAGGTTCCTGGCTTGGGAAACTGGGTAGATGGTGACAGCGTGCGCAGGGACAGGGAGCAGAGTTCGGGGAAGAATGGGGAGGGGAGAAAGACTGCTTGGCTTTGATTCCAGAAGATAGAGCCAGTGTGTCCGTGCGTGTCCAGGCATGTCTGTGTCCTCATTCACTCACGTGTGTGCCCCCCCCTTTCCTGCCACCCACCTTGGCCCCTCTGCAGGCTGTTCATTGACGGCGACCGCATAGACGACCCCAATGTGAAGGAACACCTGCTTTTTGACTTGGGCCTGGAAGCTGAATACAGAATCCAGGTTGTTCCCTACAAGTCAATCCTGAGCGAGCTCCAGGCCCTGTGTGCTGACCTCTCCCCGAGGGAGAAGGTGTGGGTCAGCGACAAGGCCAGCTATGCCGTGAGCGAGGCCATCCCCAAGGTTGGTGGTCCCACCTCGGCCCTAAACCCTGTCATACTCCAATTGCCAGCCCTACCTGCTCTGGCACTGGGAGGCTTTGTCTTTGAAGCAGTCATCCCCTTGACTGAGCCCTCTGCAACTGGAGTCATATTGAAAGTTGGAGAATTTAGAGCTTTGAAGGACCTCGTCCTGTGTTTCTCAGAGAGTGGCATGAGAGCTGATTTTTGGTTATTTAAATGTATCTGTTTTAACAGCATTTTGGCGTGTGCTAGAAAAATATAGCATATGAGACCATGATATAAAAATTATTTCTTAAGGACAAGTTGAGTTTAATAAAGCAAATTGATTTGAAGGTGGTTGAAAGAAAAGTATTAAGTAAATAAGAGTCCATGAAGATGGTATCAGAGTGCCTGAATTTGGAAAATACTTCTCTACCCCATTCCCATCCCCCACCACCACGTTTTATAGCTAAGGAGACCTGAGGCCTCAGGAAGCTTGGTGAGTTGGGGATTTGTGAAAAGTCAAATGATAGTGATAGCTCCACCCTTTACTGAGCCCCTGCTGGGCAGTGCTAAGCAGCTGACACCTGTCTCCTCATTAATTAGGACGTGGGGCAGAAGTGGAATAGATGTAGCCTTTTCTGCTGTCCTGCCCTGGGTGCCTGGGCCTCTGGCTGCTGCATTGCCTATGGCAAGCCCAGCGATGTCCTCTCCACTGAGCAGTGGGCCACCTGGGAAGAGCCCAGGGCAGGCCTCGAGACCTGGCTTTCCATTGCATTCCTGCCGCTGTCACACTGTGTGTGACCTCTAACAAGCCACCCAGTTACTCAGAGCTTTACTTCCACACCTAAATGGGGTTCACACCAGCCTTCCTGATTTTCTGAGGGGCGAGTATGTGAGAGAGAGACTAAGAAGAGTGAAGAGAATGATGCCCTTTGAGAAGTGCTGTGTGAGCACAAGACGGCATTGAGTCCCCTTTCCTGTATCACAGGGCTGGATTCTGACTTGTTCTTAAACTGGGAAGGGTCTTGTCCAGCCCTTTATGATCAGACCATTAACAGTAGCTGAGGTGTGATTGCTGAGTGTGAAGGGGGAGGGGCCAGAGATTTCCCTCATGGGGCCGTGTGCATCCCCCCAGAAAGCGGGAAGGAGCCCCTTTTGTGCAGCAAGAAGGGGATTATTTCCGTCAAGCCTTGATCAGTTAGTGAACTCTGACCACCGACCATGGAGGCCTGGAGAAGCAATATCTTGCTGATGGCTGGCTGCCAGTAGTTGCAAAGAGTTCAGGGGGCGGGAGAGAGAAGAGAAATAGCTGTTTGATGTGCTTTCTCTTTTTGGATGAGCTCAAGCCCCCCTGTCATGCTCAGGCTCATCAACTAAAAGGGCCAGCTGGTCTTGAGGCCCTGGGGGACAGCTGGGTGGGTCCGGGGGGGAAACACTTCAAATTGAGTTGTCTTAAGTGTGTTGTGCTGGGTAAAGAGGTGGTTGTCTTGGTCTTAGGTAAGTGAAACCAGTTTTGACTTCCCTTATTACTGCCCTCTGCCCCTAGGATCATCGCTGCTGTATGCCTTACACCCCTATCTGCATCGCTAAAGCTGTGAAGAACTCAGCCGAGTCAGAAGGCATGAGGCGAGCCCATGTGAGTAGAGTAGCCTGTGCAGAAGAAGGGGTGTGTGGTTGGCAGAAGGCCCAGCTACTTTACCAACTGCGGCCTTGAGCCTGGAACAAGGTTGTATGAAACCTCTTACCCTCAGTCTCCTGGCTCTCCTGGCCTTCCAGAGTTAATGAGAAAATGAAATAAGATACTCAGTGGGCTAGATCTTTACAAAGTTTAAGGCACAACACAAAGAGATATTGGTAATAGTGTAGATAATGAGGAGGAAGCCTTTTAAAAACCCAGATTGGGTTTCAGGGTCAAGGGTAGGTCTAGAAATATCCGGGGCCCAGAGATGTCTTTGACAGTGACCTGTCTTTCCTGGCCTCTGTAGGGTTGGAGTTCACTCCAATCCTCTGGCATAGCTAGCTGCCTGTGGTCTGAGGCTGGGCCCCTTTCTGTTTGTGCCTGAACCACAGAATGGCAGAGGAGCTCTTTCCTTGATGAGGGGAAATGCTGCAAACTGGCTTGCAGTCAGTGCCCGCGTGTGAAGCCCTGGTTGCTCCTGGTTTGGTTCTGTAGCTGCAGACGTCTCTCAGTATCTCATTAATCAGCCAGGACCCTGCAGGCTGGGCTCTGAATCTGGCCATCTGATGTCTAGTAATAACTTTTAAAAATGTCTCCATTGTTTGCACAGATTAAAGATGCCATTGCCCTCTGTGAACTCTTTAACTGGCTGGAGAAAGAGGTTGGTTCTTAGTCTTTGTTAAACACATGGGTATAGCGTATTTAGAAAAAATCTACATATGATTCTAACTCTGGTTTTCTCCGTGCTCTGTTGACCACGAGGTATAGGATCTTGATTTAACTTTGATGCTCTTTTAATTTTTCTTTTTAGAATTTTAGTGTGTGTGAGTTTTAAAATTCTTTTTAATTGTAGGATTCAGGAAGAAATTCTGTAACACAGTGAATCATTTTTGGGCTAGGGAATTATCTTGTAGCTAAGGGGGATTTCACCGTGTAAAAATGACCCTTATGATAATATTATGAGCGAGCTGATAGTGTTAGAAGATTATAATCTTTTTGCACATTTTGACCTTCAGTTTAAATCGTAAAACTTTTTATATCAAATTGACACTTGGCCATTTGTTTCTTGCCCTTTCACTCCTTGTAGTTGGCAGGTGGGTGATTTCTTTGTGTTATTAAACTTTATTAAAATATTATATAAAGAGAAAACGTCACCCTTATTCCCACAAATGTAACTCTTTTTTTCCCTGTATTTCCTTATAATCTATTTTCGTAAAGCATTTTTATACGTCTCAGTGTACAGCTATGGCATTATATTTTATTATATTCAGTTAGTATCATAGCATGAGCATTTTCTGTGTGGTGGGAGGGCTTAAAAAATGATCCCAGTGGAGATGGCATCCCTTGGCTAGACTAATTTATTTACCCATTTCTCCTATCTTGAAATGTTTAGGTTAATCTTTTGATATCATCGATAATCCTGCAGTAATGTCTTTGCGTTTATCTTTTATATTTCTTTTGGATGATTATCTTGGGATGAGTTCCTAAGAGGAGATCCTTTTGAATTTCTAAACTTGGATATATTAAATTTGGGACCCTTTAGGATGTGATAATACTGAGGGAAATAGTTGAGCACAAAATTAAATGGATAGAAACCCTTCTGTTAAGGTGGTTTCGGTGAAAGGCTTTGGAGAACCCCTCCCTGCTAAAGATGAGAGACATAAGCGGTGTCCTGCGGCGCAACCATGGGATAAGGGAATTGAGGAAGAAGTAAGCTTTTGGCTTATGCCATGTATAAGAGATGCACTTGAATTTAATTATCTCACCAGATGATTTATAAGCAACTTCCTCGTAGGTTCCCAAAGGTGGTGTGACAGAGATCTCAGCTGCTGACAAAGCTGAGGAATTTCGTAGGTAAGGATGGTTTGGGAGACCCATGGGCCTTGTGCTGATTCCCAGGGCCAGTTAAATGAGGCTGGGAGGGCCCTAAATTTTGGCACAGTAAAAAACCATTTAGCCACCTTGCCTGTGTGTGTGCGCGCGCGCATGCGGGGGGAGGAGGGGCAGTCATATTCCACATTCATCGTCCCCCACCCCCAACCTTGGCCTTTCTGTTCCAGGCAACAGGCTGACTTTGTGGACCTGAGCTTCCCAACGATTTCCAGTACGGGACCCAACGGCGCCATCATTCACTATGCGTAAGGCATGCGGAGGCGCACACTGCCGGGCTTTGCTGTCGCTTCTGCAGAGGAGCCTGAGCAGGGGAGAGACAGTATTCTGCCAGAGGCCGCTGTGCCAACCTCCGCGTGTCTGTTGAGATTTGCCAGCCCCTATTTGTTACTTTCTTTGAGGCCTTATTTTCTCTAAATCCCCAAGTCTCTGCCATTTGAGAGCCTCCTCTTGGACTCAGATGCGCGGTGTTGCCATTCTCCAGATGCCCCACGTGTAGTCAGATGGGTTCTGCTTTCCTCTCTGAGGCTGTAGGAGCTGTATTCATAACCCCTAAATTTTGGTGATCAGACTTCTTGAATGTTTTTCTTTCCTGGTGGCAGCCTTCCTGATGCACTGGTCTAAACATCTTGTGAGCTCCATCACCTTCATACCAAAAAACCTCTTTATTATTAGGTGGTGAGAAACTGATTTTCTCCTCCCCCTGGGCTTGAGGGAAACCCTGGTGGTGCAGTGGTTAAGTGCTAGGGCTGCTAACCAAGAGGTCCACCAGGTGCTCCTTGGAAACGGTATGGGGTAGTTCTACTCTGTCCTATAGGGTTGCTATGAGTTGGAATCGACTTGATGGCAGTGGGTTGGCTTTTTTTTTTTTGGTTTTCTGGGCTTGAAGCCTGGCATCCCAGTCTGTGGGAACTTTTCCCGGATAGTCTCCAAGAGCTCATGGACGCAAACGGCTGAACCATGAGACCAGAGAGGGACTGGTGTGTTCAGGACTGATGCATCTGCCCATGGAGATGATGAGGAATGCTGTTAGGTTTGGCCATTGGGCCCCAGCTTCACTCAGCTCAAATCATTTTGCTTTGGGCATTTTGAGTCCTGGGCTTCCCCATCTGTGATGTGTGTCATCCATGAAACGATATTTCCGTTCTGTCTCTGTGTGCTATACTTGGGCACAGATTTTTTTCCCCTTTTTTAATAATTGTTTTTTGAATTGTTAGTCTTGGAGCAGATTTTGAAGCATATGGGGGAGAGAGTCAAGATGTGACAGTCCAGTTCTCTCACATGAAAATATTAAGGGGACTTCAGTTTTTGTTCTATGTTTAACTCAGATGATGAATGTCTTGGCTGGGTACTATCCTAGAATTTTTATATAAAATGAAGGCATTAAGGCAATTAAGCATTATATGCTTTTAAAGAATTATCTATATGTGATCAACTTGACAACAGCAACTCCAAAAGACAGATGAGAAGCATAGGGGGGCAGTGATTTTGTGTTAACGATGATGAAATAATTTGGAAAAGGTTGCTGAGAGAAAAAGAAAGAAAAAAAAAAAAATTTCACACCAAGGGGGGAGAAATTAGCTTCTCTTTTGGAGTCTTTTCGTTGCAGTCTCTTAGAAACCCATTTAAAGCCAGTGCCCTAGAGGTCTGGGCCCTTGTCTGGTTGTCCGTTTTAGTTGCTCACCTCATATGCCCATTGGTGGCCTCATTGCTGAGGAGGGGGTGGCCCCCGGAAATGAAGGAGGACTTCCCTTCACCAGCAGCTGGAAGCTGGGAGTGCTGTCATCCTTTTTGGCATTTCCCAGCACAGTGATGTTGCCTGGAAAATGGCATAGGGAAAGTGAATCACTTTTTAAGAACACCTCACTTTGATGTGAAAAACAACTCCAGCGCGTAAGAGTATCGTGGTCCATTCCTTTCCCAGCAAAACCCTTTTATTTTTTATCCCATATTGGGATATTCACCCGTTGCCTGTCTGGTGGTCTGAGAAACAAGTTGGGAGGTACCTGATGGGTCAGGACTGAGGGAAGGAGCAGGAGGCTGAAGCAGGGGCCTCGGATCCCTGAGACCAGTGAACGCCGCTCTGACCCTGGGGTGCTCTCCTCCCAGTTCGTGGGACTCCATCGTGGGCCTGTTGATTCTCTTGGTGCCTGTTTTAGCAGCTCTTCTCTCGAACATGTTTTGTTCCGGACACAAACAGAGGGAGATATAAAGAAATATAAGTTATTCTCCATTTCCTTGAGCTTCTTATCTGATAGAGGAGATAGTTCTGCTGAGTCTTAGAACAGTAGAAAGTTAATGTTAGTTGGAATAGTTAATTTATTGGGTAATGTATTTTTATGATACAATTTCAGACTTAAAAAGAAGTCACAAGAATAGTACAAGGAACTCTTGTATACCTTATCCCCAGAGTCACTGAATGTTTATATTTTTGGAATAATTAACTTTTAATTAACTTTTGCAGGCCAGTCCCTGAGACAAATAGGACCTTGTCCCTGGATGAGGTGTACCTCATTGACTCGGGTGCTCAATACAAGTAAGTGAACTGGGCTGCCACAGAACTTGACTCAGATGGGTTGAGGCAGTTGAGTAGGCTGACAAGCCAAGTTCCAGCCGAGAACAAACAGCTGGTAATCTCATTCTTTGCCGGCCACTAATGGACTGGTTCCCCTGTCTTGTCCTTTTTTTCACCCTCGTTTGAAATAGCCCAGTTGTGTCTCTGTTTCCTTAAGACTGTTTGATAGAAATGTTTAGTTCCCAGCAGGAAGTTGTTACGTTTTAAATAAATAATACAGCAAACTTTCGGAACCAGAGAAGAGATTCTACCCCAGCCCATAAACTGCCCATAACTGTATTTACAGCTCCCCTAGGGCCTTGTCAAGTGAGGGATTAATTTTGCATGAGTCAATAAGTAAGAGCTTCCCCTGAATTTCTGAATTTCCTTATTTATGTCCTGCCGTTTTTACAGTCATCCTTTAGAATAGTTTCTTAGAGAAGGACTTACGTTTGAGTTGGTCTCCTTGAGTGGGACCTGTGAGAAGGGGTAAGAACAGGCATCTGCACTGAGAGCAAAGGGATGCAGGACTAACAGGTGGTCCAGAGCAACATCTTTTAAGCCTCCATACCCCCGGCAGTTGGGAGCGTGGTTAATGGAGAACCTAATTATGAAATGAGCTCAGGGTATTGGGATCACTTGATTAATGGAATTCTGAAAGTGGAATTCCAGAAGTTATCCTTTCTGTGGCAGGGATGTAGGTGAGGGTATTCTAACGGATGCACCTCAGTGTTTTCAGGGTCGCTGTCCGGTAAGCCCCATGTCATCTGAACAAGAGGTATTGGATTTCAGCCCTCTTTTGCTAGAAATAGGCTTCTATTTACTTTGTCCTCCTCCCACTGGTTCATAACCCAGCGATGGTACCTCCCATGAAGCAGTCCTCGCAATGGAGACCAAGAGTCTGTGTGTCAGGGGCTGGCCAAGTTCATGCCCACACAATGGGCCATCTTTGTATTCCTGCTGTCTCATTTTTAGGCAAAAGCTTATTTTGACTGAAAACTAACCTGTCCTTTCTTTTGGGCAGGGATGGAACCACAGATGTGACCCGGACCATGCATTTTGGGACCCCTACAGCCTATGAGAAGGTAAGGTACAAGCAAAACACTTGAGAGGCCCTCTCTGCTTAATTAAGAAGATAATTGCTATTATCAAAAGGGATTGTATAAATAAGTACAAAATTGTATGTGGGACAATAAAATAGCTCATTACTGTGGAGTCAGGCTTATCTGTTTTATGGGTTCCATTTAGTTAATTATTGGAGGGTAAGCCATTTGGAGAAATTTTAAAAGCGTTCTGTTTAGGCCAGGGCAGCTCAGATTCAGGTTTAAACAGCTTTGGTCTTTCTGTTGAGTCAGGAAATCTCTTTGAAGGTGGGAGTGGGATAATGGAATATATGCTTTACAAGCAGTACCTAGATTTGATTCTGAAAGGACCCCATCCATCCTTTTTTTTCAAGTTCAGTGGCTTAACTCTCTAGGAACCCTCTGAAATGACAGACACTGTTCAGTTACTGGTGTGTCTGACATGGAAACAAGGAAACAGCTATGAGGTAGATCCGTACAGGAGTTCAGAGACCTGGCCTTAGACCTTCTCTGCTACTTCCCAGCTCCCTGACCTTGAATGAGTCACTTGTTGCCTGTCAAAACAAGGAAAACAGTATTCACCTGTCTGGCTGGTCATGAAAGTCCCATGAGACCAGTGAGTTCCTGGCTCATAGTTACTGCTCAATGAACCTTGGCCAAGTCTCTTGAGTAAACCTTTTTTCCATGGGGAGCTCCTTCAGGTGGTTTCTCCAAGGAAGAAGGTCTCATGAGATGCAATGGGGCAAGGTTCATAGTCTTGGCCTCTTGCCTTGTCTGTTTGTGGGCACCAGCACCTTAGGAGTTTGGACCCTGTGTCCAGGATACTCTTGGTGTGACCTTGTGCTGCGAGAAGAGCCCCAGACCAAATTGAGGATTGTAGGATTTTAGTCCTGACTCTGCACCTTATTGGCAAACCACATAACCTTCTGAACAGAAGTTTTCTTGTCCGGGTAGTGAGGGCCATCCTTGAGTATAGCATGGTGGTAAGGAGCCTGGACACTGATGCAAGATGGCCTGGCTCTGAGGTCAGCTGCTGCCACTTAGGAACTGTGCGGCCTGGGCAAGCTACTTAATTTCTCTGTAAAGTGAGGATAACAATAATGTCTACACCGTGAAGCATGGGGTTAAATGTAATACAGTGCCTGACACAGAGGGATTGCTCAGTAAATGTTAGCTGGTATCATCAGTACCTTTTATTGCTTTTCCGGGGCTTACATGACCAAGAGCATGTCAGAATGTTCATCACGGGACAAGGTTCTGTGGGGTCATTTCTCTGACAGCTTTCTTTTTTTACTTTCAAGATTTTCTGGAATGTTGGCCCCATGGCCAGGCTTTTTTTTCCACCAGGTTTTTTCTTTTTTACCCCAGTTCTCTCTGTGACATTGCTAAAAACCTTAACAGGCAAGAACTAAGCTGAGAAAGCATCTACCCCCTTTCTGCAACATGCCCTCTGGGCTTTCTTTGGCAGGAATGTTTCACGTATGTCCTCAAGGGTCACATAGCTGTGAGCGCAGCCGTTTTCCCGACTGGAACCAAAGGTAGGTGGTTCCTTCTGCCATGTGGTGGCCCTCTTTCTTGTTCAGGAATCAAGCATGTCTCAGTTTGAGTGGAAGAACATGTCCTATCTCTCACTGTGGCAGCCCCTAGCCTGCTTCGGGCCCCGGCTGGGCACATGGGCTGCTGCATGTAGTCTCCTGGCCGCTGACTGAGCTCAGAGGGCCTCCTGGGGAGCCAGGCTTAGGACTGGGCCACATGTCAGTGGTGTACTGCTCTCCTGACCACCTATGCTATTGGAGGAAACATGTGGGCAGCTCCCAGGATGGGGCAAACCGGGCATGAGGGCGTCGGGGCCTCGTGGACAGTGGTGCAGCCTCACCTCGGCCCTTCGGCGATGGGCCAGTGCCTCCTTCCAGGGTTCTTGTTGGGATTTATTTTACCGGCATCCTGACTTTAGATATATACCCCTCTGCCCAAAGACTTATGGAAGGGACATTGGACTGGGTGTTCACAAGACCTGGGCCCTGAGTCTGGTCAGGTTGGGCAAGCACTCATCTCTCTGAGCCTCAGTTTCCTCATCTGTTGTGCCTGTCTGCCTGCTTGCAGTCTGGTCAGACTCCTGTCTTTGTAATTCTGAAATCTTAGGATCTCAGAGCTGGGAAGGGAGCTTACGTGCCATCTAATGGAGCCCATACCTGCTGTAGGCATCCATCCCCTCACCACCATCCGGGATGAATGGTTCTCCAGCTTCTGACTGAACTCCAGGGTAGCTCGGGAGCTGCCCTCCTCAGGGGCTTCGCTTATTAGAAAGTTCTTCCTTGTGCTGGGGTGAAACTGAAACGTTCGTCCAGTAAATTTTACTCATTGGTTTCTGTTTTATCTCCTGGAGACAGACATAATAAATCTAATCTCTAAAGTGCTTTGTAAATTGAAAAGTACTGTAAAAATAGCATCACGTGGTTCTTTTTCAGGCCACCTTCTTGACTCCTTTGCTCGCTCAGCCTTATGGGATTCTGGCCTGGATTACCTGCATGGAACAGGACATGGTGTTGGGTCTTTTCTGAATGTTCACGAGGGTCCTTGTGGCATCAGTTATAAAACGTTCTCTGATGAGCCTTTGGAGGCAGGCATGATTGTCACTGACGGTAGGTGACCCTCACGTAGAGATATGCGTGAATCCTCCAGCTCGTATTGGAAAGCTCTTTGTTCTTATTTTTAAATTATTTTAAGGCAATTTGAAAATAATTTTCCCTTCCTGTCACCTTCAATGAAACAACAACTTTTCTGACTATAAGAGTGATGTATGTTCATTTTAGAAAAAGTGAGACTATGGAACAGTGTAGTAGAAAATGAAAATCATTTGTAATCCAGCTACCCAGGGGAAACTTGACTTAATATTTTGATGTGAGTTTTTGGTCTTTGATATAAGTATGCATTTTTTTTATCATTGAGGTTATACTGGTCAGAAGGTCTCTATTTTGCTTTCTTAATATATTGCCTTTCTCAGTCTTTGTGAATATATTTTAATGGCTGCATCCAGCGTCTTACAGGAATGCACTGTAATTTGTTTAATGGATCTCTCGCTATTGTAGCCAGTTTTCAGTAACTGCTGGCCTTTTTCTCTGTGCTTCATGTGCCTGTTAAAAGTGGCCAGCTGGGAGGAGGCATCGGGGTTCCGGCACCTGGGTTGAGTGGGCCTTTCACATGTGTCTTCTTCTCCTTCCTGGGTGGGGCTGTCATCCCAGGAATGAAAGCTCTGTGTGTAGGTCTCCGTTGTAGGCTGCTCTCATTTGGGGTTTGCTTCGTTTTAGAGCCAGGCTATTATGAAGATGGGGCCTTTGGAATTCGCATTGAGAATGTTGTCCTGGTGGTTCCTGTGAAGACCAAGGTATTTCTTTATCTTTTGACTTCCTGTGTTCCTCAGTGTAGGACGATGAAGACTTGTCTTTGGAGCCAAAAGTGTTCTATTCTGGGGCCAAAATTGAGCCATGGAGGAGCGAAACCTTGATATTGGGGACTTCCCTGGATATCGTTATCCTCTCTTGCAAGGCCAGAAAGAAAATCTTTAATGAACTGGACCTCTTAACTTGAGTTCACAGAGACCCTGGTGGGTCTGTGCTTGATGTGATTTGGAGCTCTGAGTTTGTCAGTGGCAGCATGTCATGAAGTCTCCCCTGTTCCTGGGGTGTTTGTTAAAGGAGCTGATTTCCAGGCCCCTCCCAGGCCCTGAATCGGAATCCCTAGGGGAGGGGCCTGGGAAGCTGTATTTTTAACACATTCTCTCCAGGTGATTTTTATCAAGTTGAGAAACCCTGAATTATACTGTGGGTCAGGCTGCACATGCAATAAAAGGTGTTTCATCGTCTTTCCCAACCCTATTACAAGAGGTCACAGGGTTTTGGCACTATGCTTTACTTTAAAGACCTGTTTCTCCTCTGTTGGTGATTAAGGAAATAGAACAGTTGGAGGGAAGTAGCTTCATAAGCCTTCGAAGAGGCTGACTACAGGGATCTGCTCTCTGCTTCCAAGCTGAGGTCCTATTTTTAAGGGGGCCTCTTTTTTTCTCACCTCACTCCAAGACCCTGCATCGAGCAGAGACCCTGCATGCTCTCGTGTGTCCCTGGCCGATTCCATATCAGATGGAGTGGACAGACATGCTACCTGGTGGGCGTGGTTGGGTTAAGGCAGACACATGGTTGAGTGTTAAAAAAGAAAGATTTTGGGAATTTATACCCCAGCACAATCTTGAAAAGCAGAACCAAAGGTGACCCCAACCCAAACACATGCCCTACCCCTGCTTCCTCTCTGTTACAGGCAGGCATTAGCCTTGTGGGCCCACTGCCGTGAACTCCTTCACACCTTTTGTATGGCTTTCCTGTTGACGCAGGCTTCTGACTGTGCAGCAGAGCAGCTCTTTGGAGGGTAGCACTAGCTGTGTTCAGTGTACACCCATGTGCCTATTAAAAATAGTGACCAGCTAACTGACTCTTGGTTCCAGTTACACCAAGCTCTGAGGGGTGATCATGTCTGGTGGGCCTGGCCTTGTGGTAGTTCACTGAGGTAAAGAGTAAAAGTTTCTGTTTTCTTTCCACAGTACAACTTCAATAACCGGGGAAGCATGACCTTTGAACCTCTAACTTTGGTTCCAATACAGACCAAAATGATAGATGTGGATTCTCTTACAGACAAAGAGGTAATGGAGAAGACTGGGGATGGGAGGGGGATAGCCATCCTATGTTCTCTACCTTATTCTCACTTTTTAATTTAGAGCTCTAGTCTACGCCAAGTGAGTCTGAAAATTCTAGGTCTCCTGAGGACCATGGTGGCATTTCCTATATTTGTTGGGCCTTTGAGTAGACCTAGTTGTGCTTCCCCAGCCATTGTGCGTACTGTAGAGTTTTGTAGGTAGGAGCAGTATGTGATTGCTATTTAGAAGGACAGCAGTCATAGCTGCACCAAGGCAGGTTTAGCCTGTGGCTTCCCTACAAAAAGCCAGATGGGTTGTGGGGCTTCTTGGCCATTACACATACCAGGTTGTTTTCATGTGTTTCATGAAACATTAAGGAATGAGAAGCAAAATTTGTTGTTGTGTGTTGGGTTTTCACGCAGATGAATTGAGAGGTGGTACCAACCCTCTCCGTTGTTACTCTGATCACTCTGGGGCTTTGAAACCCTTCACAAAACCAGAAGCACAACAGTGCTCACTTATCAAGCCTAGAGGCTGGGTCAGTGCATTCAAGATGTTTATAGGTCTTGAATCCCCTTCAGATCCTAGGGTGGGTTCCAAGGCTCTAGAGGCCAGGTGAGGTGGCACGTCTGGGGACTCTGATTAGAACTTGAGGGATCAGGACGGTGATCAAGGTCAGAGCAGGAACAAGGGTCAAAAACAGGGCAGGAATAGTCAGTACTGGATAGACAAAATGGTTCCCAAACCAGGAAGCCAGAAGGACACAAATTTTAGAGGGCAGAGCAAGGCAGATGGTCGGAAGTCCTGGCAAAAAGCAAATAACTCACTGGAGCCAAGGGCAGGGCCAAGCAGGGTGGGGTTACTCCAGGAATAAGACATTCTTGATGCCCTGAGGCAGCCACTGCCGTCACTCCAGGGAGTTTCGTGGATCTCGTGAGGCAGGAATGACTCCTCATTGGGGTCTCTTGGCCTCATGCTTGGCACTGAGGAAAGTGCCTCTGAGGACTGAGGAGTGGCAGGGATGCTTCTACTTCCCTCTGCAGGAGTTGTGGCAGGGGATCCTCCCAGTTAGAGGCCTCTTCCGCCCTTATCTAGCTCACAGATGAGTGATGGAGACAGGTCATCTACTTCCTGCAGGCTCATGTTTAGCTCTCCTCTGTGCTTGTGCAACTCTACTTGGCCATCGTTGCGCTTGGTTCAACCACACATTCCCATACACAGGACCTAGATGGGCTCTGCCGGTATGAGTTTATTCAGTTTTGTAGATGGATGCAGGACAGGAAACAACATCTCAGCAGAACAGTGTCAGGTGTGTCTTCAATGCCCAGAGGCTCCAGCCTCCATAAATGATGGCTTAGGTGAAAGGGAATGAGACCATATAAGTGGGCGTGGGAGCCACTTGGCTTAGACTTGCCCCATAGGAGCCAATATCTCTTGTAATGGCCCTTGGGCACAGCTTCTGGAGTCTTGGCAATGGACCCTCCAATTATAAGTCACTCTGCATTCAGGGAAGCCCCAGGGTAGTTCTAGGACATTCATAGCCTTTACTGCCTACATAATATATTAACCAGGAGGCATTTCTCCCATATGATATTCTACTTTATCAGGTTTCAGGGAAACAGTGCATGAGGAAGGTTAACAGTTTTCCTTGAAGAAGGAGAAGTTTTGTCAACCCTTGACTCACAGTTGACCCCCATGACATTGGGCATAGACTAGTGGGATGGTCTATGCAATGGTTCATTACTATACCTTGTCTACCCAAATCACTGGGCTATTCTTTTGTCCAATTAGTTTTTATATGGCTCATAATTAACCTTATCCTAGGAGTCATCAGCAAGTTTATACCAAGTGACAGTATTTAGCTCACCAAGCAGAGTACCCCCCCCAAAAAAATCCAAATCCATTGCCACTGAGTCAATTCTGACTCAAAGTGACCCTACAGGACAGAGTAGAACTGTCCCATAGGGTTCCCAAGGAGCAGCTGGTGGATTTGAACTACTGACCTTTTGGTTAACAGCCAAACACTCAACTACTAGCGCCACCAGGGCTCTCTTTTAAAGGGGCCCTTTCCCACAGACTACTTAATAAGTCTGGGGCTTCATTTTGTCTGAAGGCACAGTCATACCCCAGAGCGAGGTTCTGTCTACTGAGCTTTTAAAACACTTGGTCATTGCCCCTTACTGTCTCCCAGACTATCTTTAGCAGTTACTTTAGGGAGTTTCCATCATTTGTTACCAGATGGCAGCAGAAGACTTTGGTCAGACAAGAACATGGGAAGCCTGCAGACTTGTCAGAGCCCTTGAAATGTTGCTTAGCCAACCAAAAGGGCCTTGGGAGTTTCCCTGTGACCCCAGGGCTACCCGAGGCTACTGCTGTCGTCCTCACTGTTGAGCTGCTATGTAGCAGGCTGCCTTGTAGCTCCACTGGGCTTGCTGTGACCCGTAGCTTTTTGTCTGCTTTTGACACCATCCCATCTCTCCCCTATCTCCAGGCAGGGGCTAGTAGGCTATCATTAGATTGAAGCCCTGGTGGGGTCAGAGCCAATCGTCAGTACTACCATCTCTCTGCTTTCAATCTCTCATAGGCTTGACCCCTCAGCCAGACTTCAGGGCCTGATCCGAACTGTTGTCCCCAAAGCCAGTGTTTTTGTAATGCCACTGCCTCCCCAAATGGTATTTGGCTCATTTGCAACAGTCAAACCAGTGGTGGTATTGTTCTTGCCACCTTCACTGCAGCCTGGGTATCTGATCAGGTCTGCTTCATGGGCAACACGAAGAGAGTAGGTTGTTATCCTCTTGGTAAAACTTGCTTCTCTCTAGATGTCGTCTCCTCCTCCTCTCATTAAGGGGAGGATTTAACCCTTTCACTGCTGCATAGAGCTTTTACCATCAGGTCATAGAAGGGTCAGCCCCCACCCAGGCAGCAAGTCTAGTCAGCACCTCCTTCTTTATCCTTTTGTTTCCTGATGTGACCACATTTGGTTGAGGGTCGGAAAGTCACGCTACACCCAGCACCACTCTGCAGCACCACAGTCCTTGACCACCAAAGGTTTTGAGTTCAGCTAGACAACCATACGCACAAGAGCCACATGGGCTTGGCTGATCTTAGTTTATTCCACTTTGTCAGCATATACAGGACAGGAAACTCAGTGTGTTGGCAGGACAGTTTCAGGTCTGTCTCTTAGCAAGAGTTTTCACCCTAGTCCAGGGGTTGTTCTTCAGGCGTTCCCCTCTCCCCTGGCCACCTTCCCAAGAGGTAGCTCAGGTGTAACGGAATGAGCCCATCTGGGTGGGTGTAGGAGCTCCTGACTGAGAGACACTCTGCCCAGTCGGGACCAGTTGGAACCAGGCTGTCTTGTAGTGGCCTGTGGGTATGGCTCCAGGATTCCTATCAAAAGGAGCACCTAGTTACCAGTTACTTCTCACTCAGGTGGCATAGTGGTTAAGTGGTACGGCTGCTAACCTAAAGGATGGCAATTCAAATCTGCCAGGCACTCCTTGGAAACTCTATGGGGCAGTTCTACTCTGTCCTATAGGGTCGCTATGAGTTGGAATTGACTTTATGGCAATGGGTTTAGTTTTCCTCACTCAGGGAAGCCTAAAGCCATGGCTTGTCACCAGATATTTATGGTTCCCTCACAGTGGTTCCCAGTGCACATGCAGTAGACTAACCAGGGAGCATTTTCACCACAAGTGATAATAGCCTGTCACCCAGCCAACAGGCCTCTTTCTCAGGTCTCCAGAGGAATGGAATACAAGAAAGTCACTTGCCCATGAGGAAGGAGAAGGGGTTTTGTGCACCTTACTCTCAACTTGTGACTTCAGCCCTGGGACCCCTTGCTCATGCCCGGGTCGCCTTTTGGTGAAGCTGTTAGGGTGAATGCTGTCTGTCCTTCTCCCCCTGCAGTGTGACTGGCTCAACAATTACCACCTGACCTGCAGAGACGTGATTGGGAAGGAGCTGCAGAAGCAGGGCCGCCAGGAGGCCCTCGAGTGGCTCATCAGGGAGACTCAGCCCATCTCCAGACAGCATTAATACCTCCCTCGTTTTGTCTTTGTAAAAACCTCTGGGGAAAGGGAGAAATGTGGCAGACCCTGGCCATCGTTCTCCTCTCCTCTCCTTCCTCCCTGCATCCCCTTTTTACTTTTAGACTCTTAAGAATTGAAAACCTTCTTACCTTCTTTGATATTTTCTTGCAAACATTTGGTCTTATGATTTTTTTAATTGTTGAGAACAAGCCAAGAATAAAATTGCTACACCAGAAGCGGGGGCCCACAAAGTTGAGCACTCGGTCGGGCGGCGCCCCGTGCAGCCACAGGGAGTCCCCGGCCAGTGACGTGGAATGGAGCGCTGTGCGATGGTCAGGCTCCAGGTGCTAGTGCATCACTCATGATCACCTTCATGCCCATGAGACTATTTATGATCTGTGAATAAACATGTCAGAACTCTGCCCTGTTCACTTGCCTCTTTCTGCATCCTGCTGCTCCCCTGCCTGTCAGGCAAGCTGATCTTCGGTGCTGGGGACTCTGGTAGATGTCTTTTAGGTGGAAGGCCCCTCTCTCAGGAGAGATCCCTGGCCTCCCTACTCTTTCTGGCTTAATTGCAAACTTTTTTTTTCTTTAGAAAATCTATTATTTTGGTGAGTATTTTTCTTATCTCAGTTTGCTTCTGATTTTAAAACTTATATGTCAAAAAAGCATATAAAAATGTCGCAAATGCAATCTTCCATAATCCAACATATAGCAGATGCTGTAGGCACCTCCCTCATTGCCACAGCTCTCATTGTTCCTTACTTGCACCCTAGTGGGTTTTCTCTTGACTTGCACACATGGGGGAAGCCCAAAGGGTGGGGAGGGCTAATGTCCCTGTGACCTGAGACCATGATGGTTGGGAATGGGAAAATAGACTTCTTCATCCTGTGGCTGGGATACCTGAGGCATGTTCTGTGTTATCTTCTTGGGTTTCCCAGTGGGGTTGAGCACGAGTTGCCCACCATGATACCTTGCCCTGTGTCTCACTTCCCCACTTGCCTACTGGTGCTTCCTGGGTTCATCTCCCAATAAACTACACTCAGATCCTGGTCATAGGGTCTGCTTCTTTTGGAATCCAGTATAAAGATACCTCTTAGATGTAACCACTATTACTTGCTATATAATTTTTGCCGATTTCTTTCTTTGTATTCAGTAACATATAGAATGAGTATGTGTGTATATGTAAAGGAATATACATGCACACATTGAGTCATTGTACACCTATACAATTGGCTTTTTTAGTTTGGTAATATAGCCAAGTTATTTTTCCGTATTGGTACATATAAATCTATTTTTAATGACTGTAGACTATTCCATTGTGTGGCTATGTTCTTTTTTAAACTAGTCTCATTGAGACTTAAAATTAAAACTTTAATTTGAATGGTCTGGAAAGAGGGATAAGTACAAGCATACTTTGGCCCTTCACCCAAGTGTGGTGGGCAATATTCATTACTTTCCCCAACTTGGGTAGCAGAAAATGAAATGAACCAATCTTTGTTTACCATTCAGAACCAGGGTGGCAGCTAAGAAAATCTTAACGAACAGGGTGAGCCTACACTGACCGTGCCTAACAACAACTTAGAGCCTCGTGGCAGAATAGTTAAGAGCTCAGACTGCTAACCAAAAGGTTGGCAGTTCAAATCTACCAGGTGCTCCTTGGAAACCCTATGGGGCAGTTATACTCTGTCCTATAGAGTTGCTATGAGTTGGAATCAACTCGATGTTTGATTTTTTTTTTTAAACATCTTAGCCAAGGTTCCCCTACTTCCTTTTTTTCTTTTAAGGATCATTGATTCCAACCTGCTACGTGAGTGAAAGCAAAATACATGGTCGGTTCTCAGGTTGTATTTGTAACAAGGCCAATAAAGCATAGGAGCAGTGCCTTACAACAGCAGCATATATTTTGATCCACCACAGATTGATTTTTGAATACCATTGGTCCACACTTGCTCATACTTATGCTCTGTAAGATTGGGCTGAAAAGGAGAAGTTTTTCCTCAAATGATAGAACATATTAACCATGTTTTTCATCTATCATCCCTCTAAAAGTCGGATGACAATCTCCGTCAGGACTCAGTCTCCTCTGTGATATCCTCCTTGCGTGAGTTGAAGCTGATTTGGAGTTTAAACAGACCGTAACTCAAGTGTGACGGCAACTCCACTGTTTGTTCATCAGGCTGTTGAGCCTGTCACTTCCCAAGCAGCCTCAGAGGAAACTTTGATTTAATTGGCTCACGCCTAAGAAGCAAAGTTTCCAGGTGCATGATGCCCAGAGCTGCTCGCTTAGACCTGCGTTGCCGTGTCCAAGAGACCCTAAAGTAGATGAGGTGGCCCTGTGAAGAGTGAGGACCAGGATCAAACTGATGTGCCAGAGGGAAAATAGGGAGATAAAAGTGTGGATCAAAACAATCACTTCTTTTCATTTTAAAATAAAGGATTAAAAAAAGTGTTTTTTGGGGGGGGGAGGGTGGGTAGTATGCTAAATTTATAGAGTAACTCCAGGGAAGCTGATCTCGTTTCTTTGTCTCGCTCACTACATCCCATCATGAGGTTTTATGTACTAGGTAGTGAGCATGTAAGAAGGATACAGATATGGGGGTCCTAGCCTTGAACACCCCAAGGATGGACTTCAGGGAAGCTTGTCTACCCTCTGGTAACATCTCCATCCATGACAGTGGTGCCAGGGAGAGAAGCCTGCCCCCAGAACCCGGCTCCTGGCACTTCTCCAGCGGAGGGACGATCGATCATTTCTCATCAGATGAGTGGTGCCAGTGAGAGAAGCCTGCCCCCAGAACCCGGTTCCCCGGCACTTCTCCAGCGGAGCGACGATCGATCATTTCTCATCAGATTAATCAGAATTAGGAGCGGGCAGTTGTGAAAGGAATCAGTGTTGTACTCAGCCGTAAGAGAGGTTCTGACCTTGGTGTTTCCCAACAGCTGGGGGACTTATACCAGCAATGACATGAAGACGCAACATGAAGCACTTTGTGACGTTTCAAGCAACAGCCGTAGCTGTGCTGGCTTCTGAGAGGCGATGGGTAGGGAGGAGGGCAGGATAATGGAGGGTCACAGGGTTGGCTTTCTTAAGCCAGAATGCTTTGTGTTCTACTTGTCCAAGTGGACCCTAAACACACACACACATACACACACATTTTAAAGTTGGAAGGGACTGCATGAGGAAACTGAAATACAGTTTGAAGGCCCACACTGACTTTGGGTTATAATGAACACTATTTTGTGGCTCAAATTGTCCCAGCTGTGGCTACTGGGAGTTCTTTCAGTTGACACCTGTATCCCTTTGATACCCTCATCGTGTTTTTTTTTTTTTTTTTTTTAACACTCAGTTTCTGGCGCTACAAGATGTTCATCTTGTGTATTTCTTGTCCCAGTCCTGGAATCAGCCATTTCTCCAAGGGGCCCAAATCCTGTTATTGAAGAATTGTATTAGAAACAACGATCTGGGCACTAGTGTGCTCATTGCCACTGAAACCCACAACTTCCTGCTTGGACCTGCTTGGTGTTACTGTGTTTAGGCCCTCTTAGCTGACAAAGCAAGGAAATGTATGTGTTTAAACTCATATACACACTTATATATATATCTACAAATATATACATAACCATCTGTGTCTATATTAAGCTAACCATGTGTTCATATTGAAATCTCCAGCTCGAATCCATTACCGCACAGATCATCCTAGCTTCTTCCCCTTGCTTATCTATAACCCCCGACCACCCACCATCCATGTATTTAATTGTTCAGTGCTGGCGTACATGTATAGCAGCATCAGGATTGTTACCCTTTACCACCTACCAGCGTGGGAAAGAACTTACCAACTCGAATACTGTGCTTATGTGCAATTCCTTTGTCTTTCGTTTTGCAGCCTCCATTTCCAAAGTTACATGGGTCGGCACCTCTCTCCCCCATGCCCCTTCACACATTTGTAATACAGTTGGGTTGTTTTGTCACTTTCTGTGTTCTATTGTGGGATTCCTCTGATCTCCTAAATACTTTTTCAGCTTTTGCATTCATTAAGTTTTACTCTTTGTGCTGTAAATTCAGTGGGTTTTGGCAAACTCATAGTGTCATGTATTCACAATTACAGTGTTATACAGAAGAGTTTAAAAAATTCCCTGTGTCTTTCCTATTCAAACCTCCGTGGCCTCCCCTAAGCTCCTGGAAACCACTGATTTTTTACTATCTCTATAGTTTTACCTTTTGCAGGATGTCATATATTGGACTCATATAGTATGTAACCTTTTCAGGCTGTCTCCTTTGACTTAGCAGTAAGCACGTAAGATTCATACTTGTCATGGATTGAATTATAACCCCCCAAAACTTGTGTTTTAACTTGGTTAGGCCATGATTCCCAGTATTCGGTGGTTGTCCCTATTTGTGATTGTAATTTTATGTTAAAGAAGGTTAGGGTGGGATTGTAACACCCTTACCAGGTCATATCCCTGATCCAACATAAACGGAGTTTCCCTGGGGTGTGGCCCCAGGGAAAGCAAGCATCCAGAGCAGAGTGTGTCCTTTGGACCTGGGGTTCTTGCTCAGAGAATCTCCTAGCCCAGGGGAAGATTGATGAGAAGGACTTTCCTCCAGAGCCGTCAGAAAGAGAAAGCCTTCCCCTGGAGCCGACGCCCTGAATTTAGACGTTTAGCCTACTAGACTGTGAGAAAATAAATTTCTCTTTGTTAAAGCCATTCACTTGTGGTATTTCTCTTCTAGCAGCACTAGATGACTGAGACAATACTAATCCACGTCTATTTGTGACTTGATAGCTCATTTAGTTTTATTACTGAATGATATTCCATTGTGTAGATGTACCACAGTTTGTTTATCCATTCGCTTATTGAAGGACATCTTGGTTGCTGCCTATGTCATTACTTTTTTAAATCAAAAGGGAAAGTTTGTTTTTTTAGTAAGGAAAATTTTATTTTTCCATTATATAAGTAACTCGTGAAAGGCTATCGTGGTTAGGAACACATATTCTGAGGCAGATGGCACCATGAACTAGCTGTGAGCTTCTGTGAGCCTCAGTTTCTCCTTGTTTAAAGCTAGTGGGAGGTAGAATCTCCTCTTAGGGTGGTTGTGAGGACTGAACCAGAAGCTCTTGTGAGGGGTCTCCCTGAACGCCAGCACTGTATGTACGTCCGTGTCTTCCAAACCAAAATGTGTTCTAAAAAAGCAGCAGCTTCCTTGAGATATAATTCACATACCTTATAATTCTCCTATTTAAAATGAGACACTTTTGATGCTGGCGCTTTCTTGATCTCTCCAGAAGGTTTCAAAAGAAGGTTTCACACAAGACATCATGGCTCTAAGTTGCATTCTCATTTCTGAGTAGCTAACATGTAAGGCCAACATACAACAACCCTCGTGGTAGAGAACAGAGGCTTCTCAGGTGGTGTGACCAGGGGCTGTAGTGGAACCCCTTGGAGAATGCGTGAGCCTGCAATAGAAGGTGACCTGATTCTCTCTACCACCCCTGCACACTTTCCTTTTGCCTGTGGGTAGTGTGGTGCAGGGCACATGTTTCTGAATAATAAGAGTTTCAAAAAAGAGAATAAGTCCCGGGAGATGCTTGGGGAATCACAAGGAGTGGAGCCTGAGCTTTCTCCAGCTACCAGTGTCGCCTGCCAAAGGTTAGGTGGGCGGGGGCAGACTATCCAACATGCAAGGTAAGCACGCGGCTTATCTTAAAGCTGCATCTGAGGCCCTCCTCCGTGTTCTGCCAGCAGGTGGCAGTGTGGTCCTATGGCGAGAGGGATGATCGCCGGATGACCTAGGAAGTGGGTTGAGGTACACTGTGAGCTCTGGGGTAGATCTCAAGTAACTACTGGGGAAGACCCTCACTAACTCTCTTACACTGATATGGAGGCTGGCACGTGGCTGCCACTCGGCTGTCCTCAAGAGGTTGGAACCCAGCCCATGACTGTAGGCAAGAATGCAGGTAACGTTCATTTAACAAAGATGGACTGGAGTGCTGGCTCAGCTGGGGTGATGGGAACGGAAAGATAATGCTCTAATAGTGATGTCTGAATGTGACTACAGTACTGGCGAGTTTATGATGGAAGTGGAACAGGCAGGTGACTTCTATGAAACCAGTCTAGGGTCTCTCCTGGTTGGGTCCCAGTGCTCTGATCCGTTGGCACATCCCTGGCCTGCTGTGCGAGCTCATTTTAGTAAGGAGAAAGGCCCACTCATGACCCCTGCGTAAGACCGCTCACCACCCTAGAAAGTTGTCACAGCCTCGCTTGACAGCCTCTTCATCTGCACCGTCAACAATCTCAACCTCCTTTCCTTTGTCCTCAGGGACTCTTCCTTTGTGGCACTTTGTGTCTTTCCCCTGACTTTACCCATTTTGTCTTATACGGTGAAACCTGACTCAGCTCTATTCGCTGAGATAAAAAGGAGAGGACTAAGTGTTCCCTTCCATTATGCTGTTTCCTATTTAAACAAAGTGTTTGTGCTGTTACATCACTAGTGGTTTATAGTCAGTCTGACCCCAGAATCTTCTTCTGCCCCCTTCACATGCTGTATTCTGTGCAGCCTCAGGTAGTCTGGTTAGCTCAGTGGTTGGGAGCTCAGCACCAATAAGATCAAAATCCTTTGTTGAGTCCCCAAGAGAGCTAGTGGATTTTCTTTTCTCCATGATCACAACCAATACCTTTATCTTTAGTCTTGTTGTCATGGTGTCCTGGCTTTTTCTCCCCCTCCCCATCCCTTCAATCCAAAACTGAGCTCCTTTATCCCCCACCTTCAGAGCCAGCCCCTCCCCAGACTCCAGGACCATTGCTATCCCCTGTCAAGCTGAGTGCTGAGCTGATTCGGAGTCCCCTGTTTACTAGTCCTGTTTCTCTCTTGTGCCCACTTCCAAAAATTATCCTCACTGCCTGAGATCCAGCTTTGGTTTCCTGCCTGACCCCCTGGTGGCTCCTTGGGAGGGCAGAGGTGCTAGCTTGGTAGGATAGAGTGAGCACGGGCTTTGGAGTCACCAAGACCTGGGCCCAAATCCTTTCTTCATCACTTAGAGGTATGTGGCCTTGGCTTGGTTCTCTGGCTTCTTCGATCCACATTTTTTCCTTTCTTCAAACAGATGGGAGTGGTTAATAATGGTGCCTTGTAGGGTTTAGTGACCAATTGCTAGAAAAGAACACAATGTTTGGTAAAGTAGAGGGTCAGTGAAAATGAGGGAATCCCTCAATGAGAGAGATGGACACAGTAGCTAAAACAGTGCACTCAATCTTACCAATGATGGTGAAGATGGTGCAGGGCTGGGTGATGTTTTGTTGTATTATATATAAGGTCTCTGCGAGTCAGAGCTGACTCGATAGCACCTAACAGCAATAACAGGGTATAGTGAAGATTGAAAACAATAGGTATGAAACGATCTTGTACAAAATAGTCATTCACTCAATGTTAGTTCCCGTTCTCCCATTTTCCCCTTTCTTTGCATTCCTGGGGCCTGGAATGCCCTAGCTTGATTGAGGCCGACTTTTTACCTGGAAATTTCTGTTCTCTTCACCCCCAGACTACAGACCCCCATGTTCCTTCATGGATGATGGGACACTCCCCTTTTTGCCAGCAGCCTGGACCCCCGCCTGTCCTCACTCTCCAGCACTGCTCTGTCGCTGCGTTTTTGTCTTGCTGCTGCACCGCTGATCATGTTTAGGTTAAGATTTCCAATCCTGCCAGTCACCCTTCTCTTCCCAGTGGAGTCAGCAAACACACTGCCTACCCCTCTGCACTGCTGGGTTTGGTGGCAGCCAGGGAAGAGAGGGCGTGGATGAATCAGTAGAGCCCATCACTGGGCCTGGGAACCTTGTTCAAAGAGTATCTGGTAAGGAAGGGGGATCACCTGTAGAAAAAACAGGGCGACACTGCTGATGATGAGGAACACTTGAGTCTATGGGATTGCTGTGAAGACTGGCAGAAAGGTCTCTTCAGATGCCTCCTTGAAGGCAGAGCCATAGCAAACACCTATTTTACTGTGTACTTCTTAAGTGCCAGCCCCTCTTCTAAGTGCTATGTACTCGTTGCTTCATTTAATCCTCCCAACAACGCTATGAGATGGGTACTATTAGTAGTCCAATTTTACATGCAAAGAAACCAAAGCTGAAAGAAGTCAAATGCCTTACTCAAGGTTGCACAGTTGTGAGTGATGGAGCCAGGGGTCTCACTGAAGCGGCCCGACTCCAGAAACTTTGCCCCTATCTGAGAGGCTCTGTTGCCTCCCCCAGCACAGGCTGATCCTGGGTAGGCAATGGCCATTTGCAGATTTGTTATATTCCCTGCATAAGCTGGATGTGGTAGGAGGGCCTGGAAAGGTGTATGCGTGGGGGCGGGACTACTGGTGATTCTGTTATGAAGGCAAACGCATTTCCCATGATCATGGGCCAAGGAATAACATCTACAGATGCAAGTGTACGTGTTCCAGGTGTCCTTTGCCAAGGAGGGGACAAAAGGTGAGGTAACAGTGGGTGAACAAAGCCCATGTGGGTAAAATGAAAGAGAGGTGTCTATTGCCCACCCCCCACCCCAACGTGTGAGTGCAGAATTAGAGGACATATGTGTAAGAGCTAGACCTGATGCTAATTAACAGAAATGCTGCTCATTGCCTGTGAAGCAAGGTTCATTGATTAAAACATAATGTTCAGCGTGACTTCAAAATTAAACACCTAAGACATAATATCTCATGACGTATACATGTAGAGTAGTTATTTATATTCTTGTACTTTTGTACATTGACTTCTTATATTATTTAAAACCAAATCCGCTCTAGGAGATTTTAAGATGCTTCTGTTTGGCCTCTTCTCAGTGAACTTCATTGATTGATATATTGACTTGTGAGGTCATCTAATCTCTTTCCCTATCTTTGGTCAATATCAGTTAGTGTCACCCAGCTCTTCTTGAACATCTAGTTTTACTGGTAGAATAGAAAGAGATGATAGAAAATGTGGTCTCTACCATTGAAGAGAGGAAACCCTGGTGGCGTAGTGGTTAAGTGCTCCAGCTGCTAACCAAGAGGTCGGCAGTTCGAATCCTCCTGGTGCTCCTTGGATACTCTATGGGGCAGTTCTACTCTGTCCTATAGGGTTGCTATGAGTCGGAATCGACTCGACAGCAGTGGGTTTTGGTTTGATTTTACCACTGAAGAACCTGCAATGAATTGGAGGTAGTTTATTGCACAGACATGTGGTTGGACACATTACACACGTGATAAAAACTTTACCAGCTGGGCCCTCATTTGCAAACATAAGAGACCAACTCTGCTGATATTTAGGGGAAAAAAAAAGGTGGGAGGGGAAGGGATTTATGGGAGGTTACTCGTGGTCTATGGACTCAAACACACTAACAACTATGAAGGTGGGTCAGAGCCGACTTGACAGCAGCTAACTAAGTAACTAACAACAACAACAACATTGGTAATCTTGGTGTTGGAGCATCAGGACTAGTTGCTGTCAAAAGGCTACTGTCACTGCTGAATTTGCCCTTCAAACATTCCCTCTACTTGGAATCACTTGGCCAAGATACAAAGTCCCAGGAATAAGCATCTGACTGGCCAAACCTGGGTCACTGGCCTGCCTAAGGGGGTGGTGGAGAAACTCTGTGGTCTCCTTGACTTTCACAAGTAGATGAGGCAGTACTATCTGGTGGGGACTACCAAGCAGTCACAGGTTGGGGGATTCTCCCAATCAGGAGATGGAGGTGCTAACAGAAATGAAATGGTGGGTGTTGAATGCTGGATATCTAAAGCCAAACCAAACAAAAACTGTCCCCTGTAGAAACAACTGCAAGATGCTAGCATATACAGTGAATCCTGTGAGAGCCGGAACTCAATGGGATTGCCTCGTTTTCCTGGATCTTGAAGAAGTTTTTCATCTCTGATAGGGTACAGTCTTACCACTCTTTTATCGCTCATTTTAGTGGAAAATATTTGTGTTTTCCTTCTTTAACAGGTTTCTACTTTATACAGGTTCCAGCATTTGCAGGTTTTGCTGTATTTCTTTTTAAGCAATATATAAAGATTTTAAAAGGTTATGTTTATGAAGAATCCTATGTCAAAAGGACCAGGATGATACCTACTAAAAGGAATTCTTGCTGCATCCTTTTGCAAACTAGTGATGCATGACATAGCTTCAGATTGATTTGGTTTCGAGTACATTGTCCTATAATGGATTGCCCCACAGGAGATTCAGCTGCATATGTAACTCAGCACCCCTGCGGAAGGGAGTTCTGAGTTGTCCTGAACACACAACTCTCTTCTCCTCGAATAGATCATGATGGAATATTCCATTACAGTTCCATTCTCTTACCAGGCAATTATTCCGTAAGAACTGGGTACACTGGGGCCCTCTTTCTTTTCTTTATTCTCTGTGTGTCTGTTTCTTCCTTGGCTCCTCCCAGGGCAGGGAATGAGACCACATGTGATTTTTCTTCCAAGGTTCCTCCACAGGTACTCACGTTGGATGGATGATATTGCAGACAGATTCAAAATCCACCACAACAGTCTTGTTTGCAACAGCACATGTTGTTTTTTCCCCCTTTCCAGAGTGAATTTTCCTATCCCTCTGCCAGGGAAGTTAGTGCAAAAACCTTTGGTTTTTTTTTTAATTGCGTGCCTGCCATGAGCCCCTGCATTTTCTTCAAGGTTCTGCCTATGGCTTTGAGGACCTCCTTAAAGACCACAGTCTACAGCCCTTCTTCCTAGAATTCCACAGGCCTGAGTGGAAAACACAGCCCTGCGCTTGGTTCTCTCTATCTTGCTCTGTTTTCTTGTCCTGTCCAGTAAGTGGGTAATATGGTCCCCCCTCCTGGATTTTTGGCTGCCTAACAAAAGCTTTTTTTTTTTTTTTTTAACAAAAGCTCATCTGGTCTGTTTTAGAAGAAAGTTGAAAGTATTGTTTACTGTCACTGTTTAGGTGCAGTGTGCAGGGGCTACAAGCCCTCAACAACTCTCCCCTCCATATTCCCTCTCAAGAAAATCAAGAACGTTATTCCTGTGATGTCTGCAGCTACCACTGAGAGTCTCTGGCCTTCAGGGGCTTTAATCAGGAAGCTCAAAGCTCAAGCTGGGTGCAGTAAATCACAGTGCCTTGAACCCTAGAGGCCATTTAGACTAAAGTAAAGCCAAAACCAAACCTGTAGCCTTAGAGTCGATTTGTGCCACCAGGGCTCCTCCCCTATTTAGACTAAACCAAACCCATTGCCGTCAAGTTGATTCCGACTCATAGCAACCCTAAAGGACAGAGTAGAGCTGCCCTATAGGGTTTCCAAGGAGCACCTGGTGAATTTGAACTGCCGACCTCTTGGTTAGCAGCCATAGATCTTACTATGCCACCAGGGTTTCCATTTAGACCAAAAGGACCTATATTCAGACAAAAAACCAAAAAACCAAACCCATCACCATTGAGTCGATTCTGACTCATAGCGACCCTATAGGACAGAGTAGAACTGCTCCATAGCGTTCCCAAGGAGCACCTGGTGGATTCAAACTGCAGACCTCTTGGTTAGCAGCTGTAGCACTTAACCACTGTACCACCAGGGTTCCCTATTTAGACCAAAGGGGTCCATATTTGGTGAATTCCCTGCCCAGCCAAATTTTGAGACAACATAATTCACGAACTGAATTTGCTAGTGACAACAAAAAAAACCCCAGACAAAAAAAACAAACTCCCCCAAAACTAAAAATGAACAAACGAAAAAAAAATTAAACTAACCAGCCAAACAAACAAAACAAAAAAAGCCATTGCCATTGAGTCAATTCCGACTCATAGAGACCCTATAGGACAGAGTAGAATTGCCGCGTAGGGTTTCCAAGGAGCGGCTGATGGGTTTGAGCTGCTGACCTCTAGGTTAGCAGCTGTAGCTCTTAACCACTATGCCACCAGGGCTCTGTAGGGAGATTTTAAAAAGCAACATTTTAATTGCAAAATAGATGGAAGAACATTATCTCAGAATAAAGGGCAATCATTTGTTTAATTTAAATACATTCAGCTTGATGAAAGCTTCATTGTATTGCCTTCATTTTCACGTTTTTGGAATGTATTGCTGTAAACATGATGATTACACATACCACCATGAGTGAATCTCAAACATAATGCTGAGTGGAAGAAACCAGATGCAAAATATGGTACGTTCTAGGAATCAATCCACTTTGAGAGAGGACGAACTCAGACGAGGCTAATCCATGGGGTTAAAACCAGTTGTCTAGGAGTGGATTCCGACTTTCTACCCTCTATTTTGAAGGTAATTTATTCACAAACACTGCACCTGCCACTGTTCTCGTGTCTGTCTCCTGGCCATTGTCATTAGCCATGGCAGTCTCCCTTGGCATGTCCAGGACAGGAGAGTTGTTGTTGTTAGGCATGGTTGAGCCAGTTCCAACACACAGCGACTGTATGTACCACAGAACGAAACACTGCCCTGTCCTGCACCATGATCCCAATCGTTGTTATCCTTGAGCCAATTGTGCAGCCACTGTGTCACTGCATCTCCTTGAGGGTCTTCCTCTTTTCCACTGACCCTGTACTTTACCAAGCATGATGTCCTTCTTCAGGGACCGATCCCTCCTGACAACATGTCCAAAGTATATAAGACGCAGTCTTGCCACCCTTGCTTCAATATTCTTCACCAACACCACAATTCAAAGGCATCAATTCTCCTTGGGTCTTCCTTATTCATTGTCCAGCTTTCGCATGCATATGATTTACATTGAAAATACCATGGCTTGGGTCAGGTGAACCTTAGTCTTCAAGGTGGTATCTTTGCTTTTCTACATTTTAAATAGGTCCTTTGCAGCAAATTTGCCCAATGCAATTTTTTAATGAGTCTTCAGATTTCTTGACTGCTGCTTGCATGGGTGTAGATTGTGAATCCAAGTAAAATGAAATCCTTGACAACTTCAATCTTTCCTCCGTTTATCATGATGTTGTTTATTGGTCCAGTTGTGAGGATTTTTGTTTTCTTTATTTTGAGGTATAATCCATAAGGAAGGCTGTGGTCTTTGATCTTCATCAGTAAGTGCTTCAAGTCATTCTCACTTTCAGCAAGCAAGGTTGTGTCATATGCATATCATAGGTTTTTAATAAGTCTTCCACCAATCCTGATGCCCCATTCTTCTTCATATAGTCTAGCTTCTCGGACTATTTGTTTAGCATACATATGGAATAGGTATGGTGAAAGAATACAACCCTGGTGCCCACGTGTCTGTCAGTTTGTCGTACTATGGGGCTTGAATGTTGCTGTGATGCTGGAAGCTATGCCACTGTTATTCAGATACCAGCAGGGTCACCCATGGCGGTCAGGTTTCAGCTGAGCTTCCAGATTAAGACAGACTAGGAAGAAGGACCCGGCAGTCTACTTCTGAAAAGCATTAGCCAATGAAAACCTTATGAATAGCAGCAGAACATTGTCTGATATAGTGCTGGAAGATGAGCCCCCATGTTGGAAGGCACTCTAAAGACGACTGGGGAAGAGCTGCCTCCTCAAAGTAGAGTTGACCTTACTGACATGGATAGAGTCAAGCTTTCAGGACCTTCATTTGCTGATGTGGCATGGCTCACAGTGAGAAGAAACAGCTGCAAACAGCTGTTAATAATCGGAAACTGGAATGTGCAAAGTATGAATCTAGGAAAATGGGAAATTGTCAAAAATGAAATGGAACACATAAACATCAATATCCTAGGCATTAGTGAGCTGAAATGGACTGGTATTGGCCATTTTGAATTGGACAATCATATGGTCTACTCTGCTGGGAATGACAACGTGAAGAGGAATGGCATTGCTATTTGTCATCAAAAAGAACATTTTGAGATCTATCCTGAAGTACAATGCTGTCAGTGATAGGATAATGTCCATACGCCTTCAAGGAAGACCAGTTAATGCTACTATTATTCAAAATTACGCACCAACCACTAAGGTCAAAGATGAAGAAATTGAAAATTTTTCTCAGCTGCTGCAGTCTGAAATTGACCAAACATGCAATCAGGACACGTTGATAATTACTGGTGATTGGAATGTGGAAGTTGGAAATGAAGAAGAAAGATCGGTAGCTGGAAAATACAATCTTGGTGATGGGAACAATGTCGGAGATCGCATGATTGAATTTTGCAAGACCAACAACTTCTTCATTGCAAATACCTTTTTTCACCAACATAAACAGCGATATACACATGGACCTCACCAGATGGAATACAGAGGAATCAAATCGATTACATCTGTGGAAAGAGAAGATAGAAAAGCTCAATATTGTCAGTCAGAACAAGGCCAGGGGCTGACTGTGGAACAGACCATCAGTTGCTCATATGCAAGTTCAAGTTGAAGCTGAAAGAAAATTAGAAAAAGTCCACGAGAGCCAAAGTATGACCTTTAGTATACCTCACCTGAATTTAGAGACCATTTCAAGAATAGTTTTATGCATTGAACACTAAAGATCTAAGACCAAACAAGTTGTGGAATGACATCAAGGACATCATACATGAAGAAAGGAAGAGGTCATTAAAAAGGCGGGAAAGCAAGAAAAGACCAAAATCGTTGTTAGAAGAGACTCTGAAACTTGCTCTTGAATGTTGAGCAGCTAAAGCAAAAGGAAGAAATGATGAAGTAAAAGAACTGAACAGAAGCTTTCAAAGGGTGACTTGAGAAGACAAACTAAAGTATTATAATGACATGTGCAAAGAACTGGAGATAGAAAACCGAAGTGGGAAAACACATTCTGCATTTCTCAAGCTGAAAGAACTGAAGAAAAAACTCAAGTTCTTGAGTTGCAATAGTGAAGGATTCTGTGGGGAAAATATTAAACGATGCAGGAAGCACCAAAAGAAGATGGAAAGAGTACACAGAGTCATTATACCAAAAAGGATTAGTCGACATTCGACCGTTTCAAGAGGTGGCATATGATCAGGAACCAATGGTACTGAAGGAAGAAGTCTAAGTTGCACTGAAGGCATTGGCGAAAAACAAGGCCCCAGGAATTGATGGAATATCAATTGAGATGTTTCAACAAATGGGTGCAGTGATGGAAGTGCTCTCTTGTCTATGCCAAGAAATTTGGAAGACAGCTAGCTGGCCAACCGACTGGAAGAGATCCATATTTATGCCTATTCCCAAGAAAGGTGATCCAACTGAATGTGGAAATTATCGAACAATAACATTAATATCACATGCAAGTAAAATTTTGCTGAAGAGCACTCAAAAGCGGCTGTAGCAGTATATCGACAGGGAACTGCCAGAAATTCAGGCAGGATTTAGAAGAGGACATGGAACCAGGGATATCATTGCTGATGTCAGATGGATCCTGGCTGAAAGTAGAGAATACCAGAAGGATGTTTACCTGCGTTTTATTGACTATGCAGAGGAATTCGACTGTGTGGATCATAGCAAATTATGGATAATATTGCAAAGAATGGGAATTCCAGAACGCTTAATTGTGCTCTTAAGGAACCTTTACATAGATGAAGAGGCAGTTGTTCCGGCACAAGGGGATGCTGCGTGGTTTAAAGTCAGGAGGGTTGTCATGGGCTATTTAATGCTACTGAGGGCAGGTGCCAAAGCAGGCTCTGAGGTGGATGTTGCGCAAACCATACCAGGTGCTTTCTCTGCCCTGAGGGAAGGTGAAGCTGAGTCAACGACCGAGCGCATGCCCGCGCATGTGCGTGCGTGCGTGCGTGTGTGCGCGCGCGTGCACGCACATGCGCGCACGTAAATGACTTAGGGACTTTCTCAGAGCAGTGCGTACATTGGTGCAGATTAAGGCCATGTCCGCAAGAATGATGACTGCTGAGAGGATGCAGAGCAGGGAGAACTCAGCCTCGTGTATTACAGGAACAGTTCGGCAGAGGAGGCACAGAAGCTTGAAGGTGCCAGGATTGGCTGCTGGTAGGTGGGGACCCTGAGCAGGGGCAGTCATGTCTGTTTCCTCGTCTGCCTGCAGAACGGTTCTTTTTCCAGTTGTGGGACCTCTCTTTGTTTCCTCATCTATCTTCAGTGTGGTCTAGTGATCAGGAACACAGGCTTTGGCATCAGAGTGACTTGGATTTAAATCCTGGGTCTCCTAGAGCTGGCTGAGTGACCTTGGAAAGGTCATCTGGGCTTCAGCTTTCTTATCCTCGTAGGACTGCATGAGATCGAATGAAGTAGCGTGTCTGAGTGCTCAATACATCTTAGCTGCGATTACATTCTAAGCCTCAAGCTCCTCGTCTACAAAATGAAGACAACTAATAACTTTCTCTTAGGGATGTCATAAGCTAGTCTCTGTGAGTTCTGGGGACATAGCACTCAATTAAATCATAGATTTAAAAAACCCCAAAGCAAGATGTGCCTGGGGTTAATTAAAAACACTTGATACCACTGTATCTAATTAATTGTCCTTCTAGAAAGTGTTATCGTTTTTTTAAAGGTAAAATAATAACTTTCATGTAAATATAAAATGAATGTATGTCAAAGATTTTATCTAATTCATTACGAATGAGGGAGTCTATGCTCTTGCTGCCGCAGTCTCTTTTTTTGTCCCATTTATTGTTCTGATCTTCTCCCATGGGTCATAATTCCCACTGTACAGACTGAAAAAAAATTTGTGTGTGTATGTGAGAGAGAGAAGAGTAACCTTTTATTCTTGCTTTTGAAAGTGAGTTAAAATGTGTTTTGTTGTCTATTTGCCTGATTAATGACAAACGCTAATTAGATCCTATGAGGGGAGAGGTTCTGTGAGGATGAGTTCTATGGAGAAAGAGACAGAAGAGAAAGGAAGAAAAGGGAAGAGACCTTGTCATGGAAATCTAACTGAGCCATGATGGAAGCCTACAGTCCTGAAGAGTGGCCAACATCTTTATTTATCAGCATTTATTGAACACGTACTATATGCAGTGATACAGTACTAGGCAGTGTGAGAATTGCCGAGATAATTATGACATGGCCCCTGCCCTCAGTGGGCTTTAGTTTAGTTGTGGGGAAAGATAGAATCCAACCTCTTGAGGATCTTGATTTTAGTGGTCAGAGAAGACAGACCAGGATGATGAAGCAGCTTGCAAAATTGTCTTAAGAGAGAAGTTCTGGTAGGAACAGGTCAGAGTCTTCAGTTTCTGAGAGGGAGGAGGGTCAGACTTGTTCCATGTGACTCTGAGAGGCAGAGCTCGTTCATCCATTCATTCAGCAGATACTTACTGAGGGCTACTGTGTTCTAATCCAGAGGCACTGAGGTTACAAGCAGTGAAAAAGAAGACAAGTGTCCCTCCATCTAGGAGCTTATTAGTATTATTTTTTTCCAACAGGAAGAAGTTGCTTTAGCTTCCAACAGGAATACAGAGTTTTAGCTCAATATCAGGATGAACTCTGTATAGCCACAGCTGTTCAAGGATGGCCATTGAATTTCTTGAGGGGATAAAGGGAGCATTCAGCAAATGGTTGACAATCCTTTGGTGATGATGTGGGTATAAGGAATCAAATTTGCAAGTGACAGAGCCAAACGGCTGTTTTATTCATCCTCTTTGTTTTCTGCTCTGTTTTGGCCCTTTTGGAAGACCTAGAACACCTTCTTCCTGGCATAAGATAGGATGGTGCTGATAGAGTCCATTCCTGGTGCTGGGCTTAGCAGGGGCAACAGAATGCGCTGTCTCTCATCAGCTCTTGAGATTGTGCCCATAATACTGGTCAGAAACAGCAGCTCTTTAATGTATTCCTTCTGTGTGCTCACTTCTGTTCCAGGTGACTGAAATACTGGCAAGACCCAGATCCTGCCCTTGATGAACTGAAAATAGAACTGAGAGAATCGAATACGCTCTGAGAGGTGGGGTGGGCTATCCTCGATCTGTGGTTCCAAGAACCCCAAATAGCCTACTTTATTTATAAAGACCTAGGTTAGGTTTTATCTTCTGAAAATATGCTTTTAACATGAAAATAATTAGGGAAGTGGTAACCCAATGTTAGTAACATTATTTACTTTTATCATGGTAGCAAGGTATATCTGTTTCCACAAATATTTGTGGTATTTATACTGCATACCGGGCACCCTTTTGGGTACTGTAGATACAAAGATAAAAGTGGCTCTAATTTCGTAGCAGTATAAGGTCGGCCACGGGTTTGGTTTGGTTTTGGTTTATAAGGTTCTGTAAGGAAAGCAAACAACTGCTTACATAAATAAATAAGCTCCACGTACAGTCCCTGACACGCTTCTGTTGCTCTTTTTAGCGATTTTCACACATTTGCATACTGGGATTACAATTTTCTCAGCTACCAAGTGTCTCTTGGTTGGCTAATTTGGATTCATGTTTATTATTATCTTTGCTGCAAGACCACCCAGCCCAGCCAATGGAAATAGCACCTCAAACATGAGAAACATATTTTTCTACATTGTCCAGACAGCTGTGGGAAGGCTGGGATGTAGTTAGGGGTTCTCAGGGACCTTCAGGGGGTCAGTTAGTGTTGGACTCAACACATGGAGCATCCCCTAAAACCTCAGCACATAGGAGATGCTCAATTGTTTAGGAAGGGTGTATGCATGGGGGCATTGTATGAAAGGCAAGATACGCTATAAAATTTTTGGGAGATTTGGAGAAGAAAGATATTATGGCCCTTTGAGGGACAGTAATCAGGAAAAGCTGAGTAATTTTCACAGAACCAGAGGAAAAAGAGATGGACCTTAAGAAATTGTATTTGGATTCATGAACATGGCAGATCTGACAATCAACAAGATCCTTCCCCAGGATATAGACTATTCCGCTTAATTAGGAAGACAGAAATTAAGAATAAAGGCTCAGATTCTTCAAATGTCTTTGTACAACAGTTCCAATATTAGTCCCGTAATCCGTACAAAGATAATTAAGTGTGAGAGTAGGTAAGATTCTTATTTAAAAGCTTCCCCACTGATTGAAGTCTCATCATATGTACTAGGAACTCAGGGGTTACAGTGAGAGATCACTGTCATTAAAAAACCCTAGAGGGAAGAGGTGGCACACGATCAGCTGGTCCATTGTGACTGAGGCCCTCCTGCAGTATTGGTCATCACAGGCCAGTTCAGTCAGGAGCTGGGTTACGGTGAAACGGCGCTTCCCAGTTGCTATGGAAATGCCCACCAGGGGGCCTCTGAGCTGTAGTCTCCCTTGAAGCTGGATGAATTACTGACCACCAGGAGGTGCACCATCCTTTCAAATGTCTGGCCACAGATTGATGATCTTTTCATTATTTTCGTTGCAAAGGTATTATCTCTGAAGGCCAAAGGGCAGTAGAGCCTGGCAAGGACCTGCTTGGAGATGATTTCAAGTAGACTATTCCTCTGGGGGAGAAATTTGTCAATTTAGCAGAGTGGGACACAGAGCTCAGTAATGAAAGCATGTTGATAATATTAACCCTCTGGTTAGTATTCCCCACTTCTGACCAGGCAGTTCTGCTGCTGCCTGCCTCCCTTTGTATCATTAATTTTCACACTGGTTTTGAAACCCCAACCGAATCATGTCATCCCTCTGCATTAAAATCCTCCAATGACTTCTGTGGCTTTTAGACTAAAGATCCTGTAACATGGAGCTGTGAAGTCCCCGGGTGGTGCAAACAGTTAAGCTCATGGCTAATCACTGAAAGGTTCGAAACCACCCAGAGGTGCCATGGAAGAAAGGCCTAGTGATCTGCTTCTGAAAGGTCACAGCCATGAAAACCCTATGGAGCAAAGTTCTGCTTTGCAACATGTGGGGTTGCCATGAGTCAGAATCAACTCAGTGGCGACTGGTTTGATTGTTTTTTTTTGTAACATGGAATTAAGGGCTTGCATGACTTTCCATAGCTCTCCTTCTCTAGACTTATCTGTTACTACCCTCTCCCTAAATCTCTTTGCTCCAGATTCCTTCCCAGAAGCTTCTGCACCTGCCACTCTCTCTGCTTGGCATGCTTCTCTCCTCTCTCTTCACTTGGTCACTTCCCACTCACCTTTCAGATCTCAGCTGAAGCTTTACCCTCTCAGGAAGTGCTCCTAACATTCCTGATTGGCTCAGAGCTTCTGTTATAAGCTCCTTACACCACACATGCTACTCTCTCTCTTTTTTTTTTTTTTTTTAGCACTTCTTGTGTTTATAAATCAACATGTGTTTTGTGATGATTTGACTAGCGGCCTATCTTCCCTACTAGACAGTAAACTCCACAGTGTAAGAGGCTGTATTTGTTTTTCTCACAATTTCATCTCTAGCACCTAGCATAATACCTGGCATGCGGTGAATAAGTTTCAAAAATAATTTTCTGTTTATTCAATAAATATTTATTCAGCACCCACTACCTGATTCTAGTGCCTATCGCACAAAGTGATCATGGAAAAGAAAGAAAAGAAAATGGTTGTGGAACCACTGGAGAAAAGGAAGTTGCAGGGGCAACACAATTTAAAGAGGCAAATGAATAAAATGTAGATGGTAAAACAGTTTCAACCTCTGACAAAGAAAAGGCTCCTGGCATGTCTCACTTTAATTCATGTGTACTACCAAATACTTGTGGTTTCCAAGGCACTACAAACTCCCCAATATAGCCAGCACTTCCTGTGAGACATCAAAACAGTCATGGGGAGTTGTTCTGAACTCTGGGAAATTCAACTGAGAAATTTTTATTTCATTTAGTAAATACGTGCTTAGATGTAGCTCCTTATGGGGTAGCTATAACTTGTTAGGAGTGGCATGAACGGTCTTACCTGTTCAGAAATGATTCAGCCACAAGGCAAAATGTACTTTGAAGGCTGTAGGAAAGAGCTACAGGCTAGATTTATTTATGTCATCTAAGACATATCCAAAAAACACCATCTTTCAGAATGAAAGTCAAATTCTCCCCAGGAAGAACAATTTTTTTAAGGGAAGTTTGTTTGCATTGACATGATTGCTTGAGAACATCAGTTTGAGTCTTTGTGCCCAGAATTTACTGAACTGTAAAATAAATGTACTACATATCATCTGTGTTTGGCATTGCATTGTAAATATTTCATGACTGTAAATATGTGCAATGATTAGGCATGTGTTTCAGTAGTCAACTGAATGAGGGTTTAAAGCAACAAAATGAAAACATTTCCTTTTAGTTCAGTTTGTTTTCATCTGGGGGCTTTAAAAATATATCACAAAGGAAGTTCTGTCTCCAAGGCTGAAATTCTTTGGGTGATACCAGAATCGAGCAATGGGAAGGAGATCCTGAATCTTGGTTTCCAGCTCTCTATTTTTCCAGAAGAAAATTCCTTAAAAATACTGAACATCCTCAGTGATTTCATAAATTTATTTTGGTGTTAGATAATATTTCTCCAATAAAACCTCAAAAAACCAAACCCACTGCCGTCGAGTCGATTCCGACTCATAGCGACCCTATAGGACAGACTAGAACTGCCCCATAGAGTTTCCAAGGAGCACCTGGTGGATTCAAACTGCAGACCTTTTGGTTAGCAGCCGTAGCTCTTAACCACTATGCCACCAGGGTTACTCCAAAAGCTGGCACCTTTTGCTGTATAACAGTTGTGCTGACCTTGGTTGGATTGTCTTTGACTGTTTCATGTGAGGAACCTGATGCCCTACTGCACAGCCAAGGTTTAACAACACCCGGGACTATCCACATGCTTTAGTTTACTCTTGTGTCTGCAAAGTGCTCTCCACAGTGCTCTCCCCTATCACTTCTGGGATTGAATTAGACCGACAGTGACTATATAAAAGTAGGCTAAGATAGCCAATAAATTATCCCCTCTACCTCGTTAAAGACCAAAAGGGATGTCAGAAGAGACTCTGAAACTTGCTTTTGAATGTAGAGTAGCTAAAGTGAATGGAAGAAATGATGAAGTAAAAGCTGAAGAGAAGATTTCAAAGGGCAGCTTGAGAGGACAAAGTGAAGTGTTATAATAAAATGTGCAATGATCTGGAGTTGGAAAACCAAAAAGGGAAGAATATACTCAGCATTTCTCAAGCTGAAAGAACTGAAGAAAAAAATCAAGCCTCGAGTTGCTATATTTAAGGATTCTGTGTGCAAAATGGAAACCTTGGTGGTGTAGTGGTTAAGTGCTACAGCTGCTAACCAAAGGGTCGGCAGTTCGATTCTGCCAGGTGCTCCTTGGAAACTCTATGGGGGCAGTCCTACTCTGTCCTATAGGGTTGCTATGAGTCAGAATCGACTGGACAGCACTGGGTTTGGTTTTGGTATGGGCAAGATATTGAATGACTCAGGAAGCATCAAAAGAAAATGGAAGCAATACACAGTTATTGTACCAAAAAGAACTGATTGACATTCAACCATTTCAGGAGGTAGCATATGATCCAGAACTTATGGTATTGAAGAAAGAAGTCCAAGATGCACAATGAAGGCATTGGCAGAAAAACAAGCCTCCAGGAATTGATGGAATACCAATTGAGATGTTTCAACAAACAGATGCAACACTGGAAACGTTCACTCACCTATGCCAAGAAATTTGGAAGACGGCTACCTGGCCAACTGACTGGAAGAGATCCATATATGTGCCCATTCCAAGGACGTGATACAACAGAATGAGGAAATTATCAAATGATATCATTAATATCATACTCAAGTAAAATTTTGCTGAAGATAATTCAAAAGCAGTTGTAGCAGTACATTGACAGGGAACTGCCAGAAATTCAAGCCGGATTCAGAAGAGAACATAGAACCAGGGATATCTTTGCTGATGTCAGATGAATCTTGACTGAAAGCATAAAATACCAAAAAGATGTTTACCTGTGTTTTATTGACTATGCTAAGGCATTCAACTCTGTGGATCATAATAAGTTATGGATAACTTTGTGAAGAATGGGAATTCCAGAACACCTAATTGTGCCTATGTAGAACATGTACATATACCAAGAAGCAGTCATTGGAACAGAACGCAGGGATTCTGCATGGTTTAAAATCAGGGAAGGTGTGCGTCAGGGTTGTATCCTTTCACCATATTTATTCAATCTGTATGCTGAGCAAATAATCCAAGAAGCTGGACTATATGAAGAAGAACATGGCATCAGGATTGGAGGAAGACTCATTAACAATCTGCAATATGCAAATGGCACGCCCTTGCTGAAAGTGAAGAAGACTTGAAGCACTTACTGATGAAGATCAAAGACTATGGCCTTCAGTATGAATTACACCTCAACATAAAGAAAACAAAGATCCTCACAACTGGTCCAATAAGCAACATCGTGATAAATGGAGAAAAGATTGAAGTTGTCAAGGACTTCGTTTTACTTGGATTCACAATCAACGCCCATGGAAGCAGCAGTCAAGAAACCAAAGGATGAATTGCATTAGGCAAATGCTGTAAAAGACTTCTTTAAAGTGTTAAAAAGCAAAGATGTTACCATAAGGACTAAGGTATACCTTACCTAAGCCATGGTGTTTTCATCCGCTTAATACGGATGCAAAAGCTGGACAACGAATAAGGAAGACAGAAGAAAAATTGATGCCTTTGAATTATGGTGTTGGTGAAGAATATTAAATATACCATGGACTGCCAGAAGAATGAACAAATCTGTTTTGGAAGAAGTACACCCAGAATGTTCCTTAGAATCGAGGATGGTGAGACTTTGTATCACGTACTTTGGATATATTATTAGGAGGGACCAGTCCCTGGAGAAGGACATCTTGCATGGTAAAGTAGAAGGTCAGCGAGAACGAGGACGACCCTCAAGGAGATAGACTGACATAGTGGCTGCAGCAATAGGTTCAACCATAGCAACGATTGTGAGGATGGCTTGGAACTAGGCAGTATTTCCTTATGTTGTGCATGGGGTCACTATGAGTCAGAATCGACTGGATGGCACCTAATGACATAACAACAATACGTCATCCTTTGAAAGGAAGATATGGCTACGACAAACATGGAGGTAAATTACCTTCACCACAAAGATACTATTGTGAAGATAAAATTAAATAATTTGTGAATACAGTGCTTGAACATGGTTAAAAAAAAAAAAAAAAAAAAACCAACCAGTTGCTCTCGAGTCAGTTCTGACTCACGGAGACTCCGTGTGTTTCAGAGCAGAGCTGCACTACATAGGTTTTCCAATGGCTGGGACCTCTTGGAAGTAGATCACCGGGACTTTTTTCCGAGGTACCTCTGGGTGGATTCAAACCACCAACCTTTTGGTTAGTAGCCGAGTGCCTAACAATTTATGCCACCCAGGGACTCCAGGCATGTTGTCTTGAGTCAATTCCGACTTATAGCAACCCTATAGGACAGAGTAGAACTGCCCCATATGATTTCCAGGGAGTGGCTGGTGGATTTGAACTGCCAACCTTTTGCTTAGCAGCCAAGCTTTTAACCACTGCGCCACCAGGGCTCCAGGCATGTACTAGGTCCTTAAAAAAAAAAAAAAAAGTTTTAAGCCAGAAAGGACTTCTAGAGATTAACTGCTGTAAAATACTGCCATCTCACAGATCTAACTAAGGCCCAAAGGGGTTGGCTATTTAGGGGCTGAATTAGGAGGAACTGCAGATCTTCTGAGCCTGAGATCTGGGCCCTTTTGACCTCACCACAGTCAGCCCTCATCCTGAGGCTCCATCGAATACTTTGATGTTTTATCCTCTTAGCTGGAAACAAACATCATCAAAAAAAAAAAAAACCTCCCAGTCATTCATTGAATCGGTTGAGTTCAGATTTATCTCCAAGGACCGGGTTCTTTGTGATTTTTCCTGTATTCCATTCTCCAGGGGTGGGAGGAAGTCAGTCTTTTTCCAATCCCATGGGTTAGTATCCTTGGAAATTCTCTTATTTGTATTCCTGTCAGTGCCATACTTAATGTACCAAAGTCTGTGTTTAGAGCAATAACCAGCCTGAAGTTTATGAAATAAAAGATTGATATCAGTCTTGATGAAATTCAAGCAAAAGCAATATCTCTTCTATGTCTTGCTATGCCTTTAACTCTGGGAACTTTCATATTAGCTGGCCACTGAAAAATGAAATAACAATAATAAAAATAGAAGATCTCTTCCAAGAGCCACCATTTTGAGTATATTGCTTTTGATTTTGTTATGGATTTAATGACAAGGAAGGATTACACTTACTACTTTCTTCAGTTTACCAGTACAATTTCACTTTTTAAAGAAAGAGTTATAGTCTGTAGCTTAAGGGTTAATATTTTGTTTAAGGGTCACCGGCCTTATTTATGCACTGGGGGCATAGGCAGCTGAAGTACATGTCTGTGGTTACCCCATTCTTCATGAGGAAGGTAAAAAGCAGGAGATGAAAGACATTTTTTCTCATGAAATATAACATTCCGGTAAGTCAGTTAGCTTTACACCTGTTCTTCCAGAAGCTCACTGTATTTAACACACTGGGCTTGTAGGAACTACAGAGTTTGACATCTATGATCTGCCATAATTTGTCTTCAGTCAGCCTTTCCTTTTTTATTTCCCATTACTTTATTTTACAAAACTGATGAATTGGTCAAACCGAACACTTGCCATTTCTCGTGATTGCTTTCATTTTTTATCCAGTCAGATGACTTCTGCCTTTTAATTGGAGTGTTAAGTCCATTTACTTTTAATTGAGTTTAAGTCTACCATTTACTATTTGTTTTCTATTTGTACCCTCTATTATTTATTCATTTTCTTTACTTTTTTGCCTTCTTTTAGATGATTAAATGAGATTTTTAATATGTTGTTTTATCTCCCCTAATAAAAAACCAACCAAACCCGTTGCCTTCAAGTTGATTCTGACTCATAGTGACCCTATAGGACAGAGTAGAACTGCCCCATATGTTTTCCAAGGAGCACCTGGTGGATTTGAACTGTTGACCTTTTGGTTAGCAGCTATAGTTCTCAACCACTATACTACCAGGTAGCTGTTTTAAACCCTTTCTGTTAACTACGTCATCTCTTTAACTTCTGTATCTGTTTCTATTGCCTGATTTCTCTCTTGGTTATGGGTTACATTGCATACCTTTTCACATAATTAGTAATTTTTGGCTGTATGCTGGGTGCCACAATGCTGAGTGTCTTGATTTCACTGTGTTCCTTGACAGAGTGTTAAATTTTGTTCTGGCAGGCAGTTAATTCATTTGTGCATTCCAAACAAACCCTGCTGCCGTCAAGTCAATTCTGACTCCTAGCGATCCTATAGGACAGAGTAGAACCGCCCCATAAGGTTTCCAAGGAGCGGCTAGTAGATTTGAACTGCTGACCTTTTTGCTAGCGGCCAGGCTCTTAACTTCTGTACATCAGGGCTCCAGTTGTACATTAAGTTGATATTTTCAAGGATTGTTTTATGCACAAAGTGAAAAAGGGGAGAGAGTGATAGTAGGTTAGAAAAGTAGGGACCAAATCACCTAAGACTTTGTAGAGTACTATATGGCATTTGGATTTTATTATAAGTAAACTGGAAGTTATTTGAAGATTTTCGTCTGGAGAATGATACAATCTGATTTATCTTTTTAAAAAGATTATTTTCTCAGTCCAGTAATGTAAAAACTTACTGAAGACCCATTAAGAGCCAGGTTATCTGATCGGCACTGGAAACAAGGCTGACCAAAACAAACCAAACCAAACCAAAACGAACAAATCCGTTGTCATTGAGTTGATTCTGACTTCATAGTGACCCTATAGGACACAGAAGAACTGCCCCATAGGATTTCCAAGGAGCAGCTGGTGGATTTGAACTGCCAACCTTTTGATTAACAGCCAAGCTCTTAGTCACTGCACCACCAGGGTTCCTGAAACAAGACGGTGAGTGAATATAGGAAGTCCCTGCCCTTGAAGAGCTCACAGCCTAACTGGGACTGTTATGTATAAATGTCATGATGGAGGCTAGAACACAGAAGTATTGAGAGAAAGATGGGGCCTCAGGGATGGTTTCCTAGAAGATGTTACTCTCAGCTGACTCTTAAAAAATGACTGGACTCATCCATGTGAACAGAGGGGAAGTATCACAGGCAGGCAGAATACCCTAATTAAGGCATGGAGATGTTCAAGAGCATGGTGTGTGTGGAGATACACACAGAGTTCAGTTTTGCAGTTTAGTTTCAGTTTAGTTGCTGAGCTAATTGCTTCATGAAGGTTCTTTATACAAGCCCAGCCTGGTCCTGTTAGTGACAATTAGCTTGAGTGGAATTATAAATTGGTAGTCCTTCATGACTTCAGTTTTGGTCACGTTTGCATAGACTCGGATTACTGCAAAGGTACTGGTTTCCCTCCCTTTTAAATTTGAGGTTGGGGAAAGGGGAGATAAATTGCCAAATAAAATCAGATTGCAGAGGGTAGTCTATCACAGCTTCCAGGGAATCAAAAAGGGCATGATCTTGATCATAAATCATAAATGTGCAAAACTGAAATGCACATATTACAGCAGCTGAAGCCCAGCCTACACTGGTGCATTTTTGTTTCAATAAAAAAAAAAAAAAAACTTTCAATAGCATTTGATTATTCTTGTAATATTATTACTATGATCACAATGGTTGCAATTTGCCAGTGTATAGAGATGGGTTGCCCAAAGAAATGCAACTTGAAATCAAGAATAACAGAGATGATATCCTCTGAGTACCCATTTGGAAGGCAGTTGGTCTGGCAGCATTTCATTCAGGAAGCTGAATGTGTTAGGAAGAGCCTGGACACTTAAAACTGGAGAAAGATGCTGTGAAAAGGGCATGTGGCAATTGCGTATCACTAGTAGGAATGTGCCAGCTGAGAACACCAGCTCCTCCGCACATTTAACACGTTGTCTTCTGGGAGGATCAATACCATAAGAAATGGGAATGAATCTGAAGGGGAAAATGTATTGTCCTTGCAGCTGACGCTTCATTTAGGTGCTTTTAAAAAAAAACAACTGTATTGAGATTTAATTTGTACACAATGAAATATATTCTTTTTAAGTGTACAGTTTTATGAGTTTTGACAAATATACACACCCATGTAACCATCATCACAATCAAGATATAGAACATTTTTCACCACCTCAAAAAATGCTTTTATGTCTCTTTGCGTTTAATTCCTCACCCCCCAGCCCCGACAATCACTGATCTGCTTTTTGTATAGATTAGTTTTGCCTATTTAGGAATTTTAAATGAATGGAACTCTTCTGCTGCTAGCTTCTTTTGCTCAACATATGAGTTCTGAGATTCATTCATGTTGCCATGTATATCAGTAATTCTTTTTTTCTTTCTGAGTAGTATCCCATGGTATAAATATACCATAACTTGTTTACCCATCTACCTTTTGGTAAAACATTTGAGTTGTTTTCAGTTTTGGGCTATTATGAATAAAGTTTCTATGAACAAATGTCTTTTTTTTGTGGACATATGCTTTCATTTGTCTTCAATAAATGTCTAGGAGTAGAACTGATGAATTATACCGCAAGTGTAGTTTTCAATTTTTAAGAAGCTGCCAAATGGTTTCCCAAGTAAATGCATCAATTTACATTCCTACTAGCAATGCCTGAGAGTTCCGGTTGCTCCATATCCTCACCAATGCATGGCCTTGTTAGTCTTTTTTAATTCTAACCATTTTAGTGTATGTGTAGTGGTACCTCATTGTGGTTTTAATTTGAATTTTTATGCTAAGTAATAATGTTGAGCACCTTTTCCTGTGCTTGTTGGCCATTCGTATATCTTTTTTTGTGAGTTGTCTATTCAAATATTTGGCCAATTTTTTATTGTATGTTTTCTTTTTACTGTTTTGTAAGTCAAAAAAATTCTGCTTTTAAATCCTTCGTCAGATATATGTAACTCAAATATTTTCTCACAGTCTGCGGCTTGCATTTTTATTTTTGATTGTGTCTTCCGATGATCAGAAGTTTTAACTTTTGATAAAGTCCAATTTTTCTTTTTTTATGGTTCCTGCTTTTTGCATACTATCTGAGAAATCATTGCCCTCCTCAGGATCATAAAGTTGGTTTTTTTCCCCTAAGTTTTTAAGTTTTAGCTTTTACATAGAGGTCTATGATCCATTTCAAGTTAATTTTTATATATAGTGTGAGGTGGGGTCAAGGTACTTTTTCCGTAAATCATGTTCTGAAAGGAACCCTGGTGACACAATCGTTAAGCACTTGTCTTCTAACCTAAAGGTCAGCAGTCGAACCCATCAGTTATTCTGTGAGAGAGAAGACCTGGCGATCTATTCCTGTAAAGATTACAGCCTTGGAAACCCTATGGGAGAGTTCAACTCTGTCCCATAGGGTTCCTATAAGTCAGAATTGACTCAATGGCACATAAAAACAGCAACAGTTGTTCTGGTGCTGTATGTTGAAAAGACTATTATTTCTCCATTGAATTACCTTGGTACATTTGCCAAAATTCAATTGAATAAAAATACAGGTCTATTTCTGAACTTTATGTTCTATTCCATTAATTTATAAGTTCATACTAGTGCCAGTACCATTCATTACCATAGCTTTGGAGTAAGTCTTGAAATCAGGCATTGTAGGTATTCTGTAGTTAGTTGTGCTTTATCAAAGTGTTTAGACTATTCCATTTTTGGAATAGGATTTGTATTTTCATATAGATTTTGGAATCAGCTAATTGTTTTACACAAAAAAGCCTTTTTGGGTGTTGATTTGGAGTAAATTGAATCTATAGACAAATTTAGTGTTTCTTTAATTCCTCTCAACAACATTTTCTAGTTTTCAGTGTGCAGGTCTTGTACATATTTTGCTAAATTTATCCCTAAGTATTTCATGGTTTTTGATGCTACTATAGGTAGTTTTTTTTTTTTTTTGATTTCACTTTTCAATTGTTTGCCACTTGTATGTGGGCATAAAAGTGATTTATGTATGTTGACCTTGTATCCTACAAACTTTTTAAACTAAATGTTCAGTTCTAGTAGATTTTGTTGATTCCTTAGGATTTGCTACACACACAATTATGTCATCTATGAATAAAAACAGTTTTACTTCTTCTTTTTCCAATCTCTATTCTGTTTGTTTATTTTTCTTGCCTTATTTCATTGGTTAGCATCTCCAGTACAATGCTGAATAGCAGTGGTACGGGTGACATCCTTGACTAGCCCCCAGTCTTAGGGTGAAAGCATTCAGTCTTTCACCATTAAGTATGTTAGCAGTTGTTTTTTTGTAGATGCCATTTTTCGTGTGAGGAAGTTCTCCTCTCTTCCTAGCTTGTTGAGAGATATTGTTAAGAATGGGTATTGAATTTGGTCAAACATTTTTATGCATTTAAGCAAATGATCATATGACTTTTAACCTTTATTCTGCTAGTATGACAAATAACATTGAGTTTTGTATGTTAATCTGACCTTGCGTTTCTTGGAAAACTCCCATTTGGTCATAATTTATTGGTCTTTTTTTTTTTAATATATATATTGCTAGATTCAATTTCTTAATTAAAAAATAATTTCAAAAATCTATGTTCACAAGGGAACTTTAGATTTTTTGTAATAGCTTTATCTGGTTTGGTATCAGAGTAAATCTGACCTCATAAAACGATTTGGCAAGTATTCCCTTCTCCTGTATTTCATGAAAGAGTTTGTTAAATATTAGATTATTATCTTCCTTAAAAATTTTATAAGGTTCATTAGTGAAGCTGTCTGGAGCTTGACTTCCATTTTTGGAAATACTTTAAATTATGGATTCAATTTCCTTGATACATACAGGCTTGTTCACATTTCTATTTATTCTTTTGAAAATTTTGTCTTTCTAGGAATTTTTGTTTCCTCTGAGCTACTGAATGCAATGGCATATGGTTTTCCCAATATTTCCTTTTTCCCTTTTTAATGTCCCTAGAACCTAGGAACTCTGGCAGTGCAATGGTTAAAGTGCTTGGCTGCTAACCAAAAGGTTGGAGATTTGAACCCACCAGCTGCTCTGCAGGACAGAAGACCTGGTGATCTGCTCCCATAAATATTACAGCCTAGAAAACCCTTTGGGGGCAGTTCTAGTCTGCTATGACTAGAACCGTGAGTCAGAATTGACTCTGCAGCACATAACAGTAACAGGACCTACAGCAGTGTCTTCTCTTTTATTCCTGACATCAATGTTTGTGTCTTCTTTCCTTTTTTCTTGACAAGTCTAAGGTTTAGCAGTTTTATTGAGGTTTCCAATGAATTAACTTTGGATTACATTGCATTTTTTTCTATTCTTTGATTCTTTTTATTCATTGATCTCTGCCCTTGTCTTTATTTTTCCTATATTCTATTATTAATTTGGTCCATTTTTTCTACCTTCTTAAGTGAAAACTTACATAATTGATTTTTATAACTTTATTTTTTAATATAAGCACTTAAAGTTAAAAATTTTCACTAGACACTGATTTAATTATATCACATATATTTTGATATGCTGTGTTTTCATTTTCATTTAATTCAACATTTGTTTTTCCCATTTCCTTTGTGATTTCTTTGAGACAAAAAGTTTCATTAGAAGTATGTTGTTTAATTTCTACATATTTGGGAATTTTTGAGATACCTTTATATTACTAATTTCTAACTTGATTTTATTGTGGTCAGAGAATGTACTCTCCTAGATTTCAATTTTTAAAAGTTATTGATACTTTTTATGGCTCAGCATATGGTCTGTTTTCATGAATATTCCATATGAATTTGAAAATAGTGTACATTCTGCAGTTTTGGGTGGAATGTTTTATAAATATCATTTAGGTCAAGTTGGCTATAGAATAGAATAAGATAGATAGGATGTTATTGTTCTTGTAGCATGGCCAGAAGCAAAATCTCCTTAGTTTACATTTGATAGTACATGCTACAATTAAACCAGATTGAAACAGGTACCGAAAGCTAGCTTCTATCAAATGTAACACAAATTCATATGGAAAGATCATTGCTGATCCAGTGCTTTTAATTAGTTCCTAGCTAAAAAGAATGACTTCTTTTTGGTGGCAGGGGCGACTGAAAGCGAGTAAAACAGGAAGTCCAAATTATTTACCTCTGGTTCTCATAACACGTAGAACTGTATGCCTAAAAATAATCAATTTCTAGATAATGTTAACTTTTGTAGATAGTTTAATTTTATTCATGGCCATTTTCAGAAATTATTTATTATATGATAAAGGTGTTTGAAAATTATGGTCAAGATAGGGAGTTTCTTACCTCCATTCGTAGTCCAAAATCCCATTAAAAATAACGGTTAAAATACATTTTATAAACTTGCCAATTAAATTTGATCTGTGAACAAGTTCATTGATTAAGTAAAAAAGAATTCTGCATTAAATGATAATGGTGGCAATAGTGACTGAGAAAAAGGAAAGGAGAAGTAAGAGAGTAAGTATAAAAAACTATTCAGTCTTTCTTGAAGGGAGATTAGAAAACAGTGACTGTGGTCAGCTGCAGGTGGATCTCCCATGTTACAGATTGAAATGTGCCCCCCTGGCCCCTATACCTGTGGATGTGATTCTGTTCGGAAATCGGCTTTTCTTTGTTATATTAATTAGGCCATACCCATGTAAGGTAGGTCCTAAACTTAATCACTTCTGAGTTATAAAAAGAGAAGAATAGACATGGAGACACATGCCAAGGAACACCAAGGAATGCCAAGGAATGCTAAGGAATGCCAAGGAAACCCTTAGGACTTCACGAGGCTCCTGCCAAGGAAGGATTTCCCTCTATAGCCATGCCCTGTGTTCAGACTTACAGCCTCCTGAACTGCAAGAAAATAAATTCCTGTTCTTTAAAGCCACCCATTTAGGGTGTTTGAGTTACAGTAGTGCTAAGTAACTAAGACGTCTCATATAGGCTCTAAACCTATGGGCTTATGTGAACTTTAAAAAATTAAGCTTTTTATTAAAATGTTATAGGTGTGCACATAGCATTAGTGTCAGATAATGAATTTTCATGTATTGAAACATCTGTGTAAGTACAACCTAGATCTAGAAATAGAGCACTGTCAGTACACCAGGAGGTTCTTTTAAGCACCTTTCCAAGTATGACTCCTCAAAAAGAGAGCAGTTAGGATGATTTTTGTTGTAAGTCACAGAAAACAAAAAGCCAAACATAAACCCCGCCATCAAAATAATATCAAGCCAAAAGGGAACTGCGAAGTTCAAGGCTAATGTTTGTTTCAGCTGTCCTCAGAACATTGTCACCAGGACCCTCCTTCTTCCTCTCTTTGCTCACTGTTGCTCTCCATCATGTGTTGACTTTATTCTCATGCTCATTGGCTTTTCAGAATCTCCAAATTATATATCATTTTAGCTTCGCCTCCAACTGGAAAGGAAAAACCACCCCCCAACCCCTTCAACTCTCAATAGCTTAGGACCAGGATCTCATTCTATTGGATAAAGTTGAATTCCTGTCTCTGAAGAAATCACTATAGCCAGGAGGATAGGATATGTTGATGTGGTTATAATAGTGGTTCTGTATTTTGACTTCCCAGTACGCTGTAGAGTCGATTCCAACTCATAGCAACCCTATAGGACAGAGTAGAACTGACTCATAGGGTTTCTTAAGCTGTAATCTTTATTGGAGCAGATTGCTACAACTTTCTCCCTAGGAGCCACTGGTGGGTTTGAACTACTGACCTCTCAGTTAGCAGCTGAGCACTTTAACCATTTTCTCGCCAGGGTAGAGCTGTTAAAAAAAGTACTTATATTGGGGCCACATCCTAGAATTATGGCAGAATATCTGAGGGGGAAATTTAAGCAATGGTATTTTTTAAAACTTCCCAGGTGACAGCAATGTGCACCCAGGCTTGAAAACCACTGGCTTAGACTACTCCACACTCAACCTGGAGGAGTGATTAAAGTCAATTGCATCTAAAGCCCATAGGTTGAGAATGAAAGAGGGGTGATAGCCTAAAGAATATTTGGAGCCCTGGTTGTACAGTGGTTAAGTGCTCGGCTGCTAATTGAAAGGTCAGCAGTTCAAACCCACCAGCTGCTCTACAGGAGAAGGATATGACAATCTGCTTCCATAAAGGTTACAGTCTTGGAAACCCTATGGAGTAGTTCTACTCTGTCCTATAGGGTCACTGTCGGGTCGCTATGAGTTGTAATCAACTCAGTGGCACACAACAACATTTTATCTGAACAATGATGAAAGGATACTAAAACCAAACCAAACCCATTGCCATAAAAATAACGATATTATGGATAGCGACCCTGTAGGAAGAGTAGAATTGCCCCACAGGGTTTCAAAGAACGGCTGGTGGATTTGAACTGTTGACCTTTTGGTCAGCAGCCAAGCTCTTAATCACTGTGCCACCAGGGCTCCATGAAAGGATACTAGGTGATAAAAAAAAGAAAAAAAAAAAATAGCTGTCTTCTACTTTAAGCTGAACAAAATTTGACTCTTCTTTCCTCCCAGTTTGCCTCCACGTTTTACCCTAAGCAGTTAGGAATTGCAATGCCCTTAGGCTTCTGTGGCCTCAAATAGACTGAGGGTTGGAAGCTCAAACACAATTGGGTTTCAGTTGGGCAGCAACATCCTACTTTCTCTCAGGAAGTTATAGTCCAGTACAGATCATCTGAGGATAGAGTATGGCCTTTCCCCAGGGGGATACTGATACCTTGCTTTTTCCGATAGATTTCTCCGCCTGTGAATTCCATCCCCAAAATTCATATCATTTCCATTTTCTCTTGAAATATAATACTTTCTATGGCCAGCCAACCCGTTTTCCCTAAGGAAAATGCATTCGCAGCTTCATGAAAATATAGGGCATTAACTTTCCGACTCATAGACCAGCACTATTACCAGGCAGTAAAGCATGTGAAATCAACATAAAATGCTAAGAAAAAAAAAAAAAATAAGCTGAGCTTTAAAATAATACCCAGAGTCCTGACCGCATCTCCCAGGGGGCAGAGACTCAGCCAAGGCCCATGCTTACCTTACTCTATGTTTCAGAAGTTCTGCAGTTGCTATCAGTTTTAGAGTCTTTCAGAGATGCCTGGTGAGTTTGAATTGGATGACCCTCAGCCCTCTGTTCGCGGCTCCAGCAGTTTTCCTGTGCCAAATAAATTCCTGCACAGCCCTGAATGATGCATGTCTTATACCTAAAACCACACCTGGGCCTGGCCCTTCAGGTACCCACACCTCTATAATATCTGTCTAGACTTTTGTCCTCTTATTGACCTAATCTCTACAAAGGTCTTCAGAGGTAAAAATGTATGTGGTTAGGAAGAGAAAAGAAACTTCTCTGTGTTAGGCACTTTGTCAGATGCTTTCCGTATATTCACCTCCCAACAATCCAGAGAAGTGGGTATTATTATTGTCCTCATGTAAAGCTAAGGAGACTTAGTTTTAGGGGGTTGCTTAATTGTTCTCAAGTCATACAGCTAGAAAGCTGTTGAGTTGGGATTTGATCCCAGGTCTTTCCCAACATACCAAAGTAAAGAATGTTAGGTTTTCCAGGAATAGAATTTTTCTGCCTTCAAGGATCACCAGCATCATCTGGAGCAGTGCCTGTACCTTGTGTACTGTGTGGAAGGCCTTGGAATCAGTCTCAGTTTGTGTTCCAGCCCTGCCATTTGCTAGCTCTGTGTCATTGAGCAAATTATTTCCCTCCTCTTCAGCTTCTGGATCTTCACCTATAAGATGGACTTCTTGTTGTTAGCTGCTGTTGAGTAGGTTCCAACTCACTGCAACCTTATGTATGATAGAACAAAACATTGCCTGGACCTGTGTCATGTCCGTGATTTTTGATTAGGTTGAGCCCATTGCTGCAGCCACTGTGTGAATCCATCTTGTCAAGGGTCCTCCTTTTTCTCACTCACCCTCCACTTTACCAAACACGTCCTTTTTTAGGGATTGATCTTTCTTGATAATGTGTCCAAAGTGAGCAAGATGGAGTTTCGCCTCCTCACGTCTATGGAGCATTCTAGTTTTATTTCTTCTAAGACTGATTTGTTTTATTCTTCTGGCAGCCCATGGTATAGTCAACATTCTTTGCCAACACCATAGTTGAAAGGCATCAATTCTTCTTCAGTTTTCCTTATTCTTTGTCCAGCTTTCGCATGCATATGCAGTGATTGAAAAGACCATGGATTGAGTCTGGCGCACTTTAGTCATCAAAGTGACACCTTTGCTTTTCAGAACTTTTAAGGGGTCTTTTGCAGCAGATTTGCTGCTTCCATGGGTGTTGATTGTTGATCTAAGTAGAATGAAATCCTTGACAACTTTAACCTTATGAATAACAACAGAAAATGGACTTAATAATACAGGTATGCCCTGCTTTTCAAAAGTCCACTTTATGCCACTTGCTTTTACAAAAGAACTACATTAGTACCTGTTTTTACTAACTGAAAAAAATCTGAAGAGGATTTTCACTTTTACAAAAAAAGGCAAAAAGCAAAAGAGCATTTAGCGCTTGTATTGCAGCGAGCCATTGAAGAGGCAGCACTTACCTCTAGCAGCGAAAGTGGCTTCACCAAGCTCCTTCCCCAGGACTACACTTGGCAGCTCAGCATCAAGCTGTCATACCTTTGAACTGTGTGAGCATGCGTGCTTTATTTTGATTTATTTGTGCATCTGTTAGCAAGATGCATCATAAGGTATCAGAAAAGCCTAAGAGAGCTCGTAAGGGTTTTATGTGTTATTTGGTAAGATTTTGTAGATTGTTTTTTGAGCCTGGGAATGTTCAAAAACTTTCCCATATAAATTAACCGTAATTGGTTCTTTGCTTTACCCTGGTTTATCTTATGAAAGGTTTCATAGGAATGGTGTATTTTGGGGTAGCAGGGGAAACCTGTACCCAAATTAAAGCTGAAACCAGTAGATAGCTGTGAAAGAACTTATAAAGTACAAATGCTGTGTATGGGGTACTATTGGATTATCAAATCATGGTGGTTTTTTTTAACCGGAGTTTTGGGGAGGGACAAAGTTTTTATGTGTCTGATGACATCGATGTAGAAAGCCAGAGGACTATTCCTTGGACTTGAGGGTGCTAGGCAGAGAGGACATTGATCTGCCCTCCTGTAGTAACGCTTATATTCCCCATATTTTGAGTTTGGAAAGGTTGTTGCAATGCTCTGCAAGGCTGTATATGAAAAAAAAAAAAAAAAAGAATAAACAGACCTCAGAGAAATTGCCAGAAATGTATAATAAGAAAACAGGTTGTGTTTTGGGGAGAAAGCTTTATTGCCTTATGTGTTGGTGGGCAAAAGTGATACTGAGACACTGTAGGAAGCAATGCATAACCCAGCAATTTTACCATGAAATGCGAGCAGGATTTACCCTCCTGTTTCAAAAAAAAAAAAAAATTTTTTTTTTTTTTTTTTCCCCAGAGTGTTTTTCCTTTGATTACAGAATTCGGAGCAGACCCAGGAGAACTGAGAGCCCTACACTGATTTTTCTCCCATGAGACTAGGGTATTTTTTGGTAGTTGGAGGAGGGATCCTTTAATATCTACCTTCTCTGCCTTCTAGTTTCTGATGAATTTGGCCACAGGAAAGCCGTGAATCATGCTGTCTATGAATATAGCTGATTTCAGCAGGAATTATAGAATTCAGCCTAAGAGAAAAACTGAACTGAAGACAGAAAAATCCTATTAGGATCATTTTCTTCATTCCAATTCAGCTGAAGCTGGGGGCTTCCTGGCAGCACATCCTTGGTGACTTTGTCCAGTTGATTTTTAAATAACTCGGTGATTGGCCTGTTACTATTTCTTCTGGGAAGTCATTCCACCATGTAATGGAGCTTACTTTTAGGCTGATCTTCTTGACATAATATTATTGAGGCCAATTTCTTCATACATTTTCCTTTATTCAATTTCACCTCCATAAAGAAATCAATAAAAATAGGAAGAGAAAAGGAAATGGTTAGGAGATAGACAGGGGTCTGGGAGGGGTAATTGAGGGCTGGTGGGAGGAAAGAGAGGAAGCAGGGCTTGTTTTAGGAAAAATATCCCTCAGGAATGGATCTGAGGAGGTGGCAGCAACCCAGAATCAACAGCAAACTCCCTTCCTAATTTTGAGCTCCCTCTGAGCTGAAGTGTGCTTCAAGATGTTGACTTCTAATCTCTGTGGATTTGGTCAGTTCTCAGGTTGTTAACTTCAAATTGATAATCCATTTCAACGCCGCACGGCTGTCCATGTTAACCTGGATGACAAAGTTTTAACATCATCCTGGAGAGGATTGGGGAGTGAGGATGAGGAAGATAGCTTTACTCTATCCACACTGTTGTTTTTTCCCACAGACCCCCACACCCCACCACCCTAGTTCACATCTGCTGGTTTTTAAACTCTGATTTAAAAACAAGTGGATTTCTGAAAGGAACACAAGAGGGCAGACAGGTAGCACACACAAGGGCTCTACTGTCTCCAGAGCCAAACCACAACCAGACTCTTCTCTACCTGTCAGGGTAGTCAAGAGCAAAGATTCCGGGTGCATATTGAAAGGATAAAAGCATCAGATAAAATCCTTAGGGTTCCCCGGTAAAAAGCAGGGCTTCAAACTGGTTTGTTTTTGGTTTGAATCCCTGCTATAAATTTGCATTTCTAGCAAGTTCCTAGGAAGTTATAGGTAAGAATCACCTGGGGATCTTGTTAAAATGTAGATTCTGATTCACTATACTTGGAATGGAAATGCAAATTCTCAGCAGGGGACTTATAGAAATGCAAATTCTCAGCGGAGTTTGAACCAGAACAAACTGGTTCGAAGCCCTGGTAAAAAGATATCCATCAAATTGGAGAGATATTAAAAGAATTATTTCTTCATATCGACCAAATACCAAACCAGCTGCCACTGAGTCAGTTCTGACTCATGGTAACCCCGTGCGTGTCAGAGCAGAACGGTGTCCCGTAGAACTTTCCATGGCTGATTTTTTGGAAAGAGATCGCTAGGCCTTTCTGCCGAGGCACTTCTGGCTGGGTTTGGACTGCCAGCCTTTCAGTTAATAGTCAATTGCTTAACGGTTTGCACCAATGCTTTAAACATTCAATCCTTGGAGGTGATCCCCAATCTCAAAGCCCTAAGCCAACTTTTAACACCCCCAATGACTCATCATTGCTCTTGGAATAAAATTCGAAATCATGGATGTGATTCACCAGACCCTGCCTGATCTGGCCCTTGTTTGTCTCTCCATCTGCAGAAAGTCTTGCCTGCATTCCGGCCACATTGGTTACTGTCCATTTCCTCAAATGGGTCACCCTCTCCATGCCTCGGGCCACGACATGCTGTCTACTCCTCAGTCCTCTCCCCTTTCCCTAACTAATCCCCACTCACTTCTCATAGATCACTTCACTGGCGCATGCACCCCTCCAGGCACCCCTCCAGTCCTTGTTGTGAGCAGGTATCCACACACAATCACACCAGTATACATGCAAATAGTGTGGAAGTAAACAAAAACCACCCAAATGAGAATAAGCAAAGACTTTATTCAGAGCATGCCAGGAAGTCAAGGAAGTCAGCCTCTATCACTTGCTTTTGGCAGAGACTCAAAGGCAGGCAGAGAGTGGGAAAGCTTTATAGCGCGGGGATGCGGGGAGGGGGGGAAGACTTTAGGTGTGTCCTGATTTTTTTTGATTGGAGCCTGTTGGCATGGAGAAGCTGGAGGCAGGCTAAATAGAAGTGGGATGTCCTATGGGATTGGTTAGGAGAGCATATTTGACTTTGTCTGGTGGGTCCTTAGTTGGACATGGGGACGAACATTAGGGAAGCTGTTAGATATTCATCAAGTCCCGGTCATTTTGGGCTGATTGTTACAGAGGCAGTTGTTTGGCCTCCTGGGCTGGTTGCTCAGGTTGTGTGTCAGAGTCCAATTTTTATATGAGGTCTGGCCATTGTCCATTTGTATTTTCAGTTTCTACCCATTCCAGTGGACTGCAAGCTCCATCAGGACAGCTCTGGAAGCTCTGCTTTGATCACCACTGTATTCCCAGGGCCTGTGCACACTGGAAGATTTACTCCTTTCTTTTGGATAAATCACTGTGTATGTTACAGCCATACTCAGAAACAGGCCTGTTCGAAACAAGTTGTGACCCGCCTGGGAATGGCCAGAGAGCAACCTGTGGGTGGCTGCTCAAAATGATTAGAACAATTAACACCTACTGTTTAGATGGAGTAAAGGATGCCTTTCCAACTGGAAACTAATTTGCTGCAGGTTTAAGTCATCAAAGTAATGTTCCAGCGGTCTCACAAGTACCTTCTTAGGGGTTCTTGGGTTTATTAAATGCCTGATTAGAAACATACACTAAAACATTCCTACACAGTAATTACCCATCTCCTGGGCGTTGTGTCTTCTTTCTTGTTGTGCTTTCCCTGGCTTCTTAGAGTATGACTGTATATATTCATATATCTATACACATATTGTTGTTGTTAGGTGCCGTTGAGTCGGTTCCAACTCACAGTGACCCTATGCACAACAGAACGAAACACTGCGCCATCCTTACAATCGTCGTTATGCTTGAGCTCATTGCTGCAGCCACTGTGTCAATCCACCTCGTTGAGGGTCTTCCTCTTTTCCGCTGACCCTGTACTTTCCCAAGCATGATGTCCTTCTCCAGGGACTGATCCCTCCTGACAAAATGCCCCAAGTATGTAAGATGCAGCCTCGCCATCCTTGCTTCTAAGGGGCATTCTGGTTATACTTCTAAGACAAATTTGATTGTTCTTTTGGCAGTCCATGGTGTATTCAATATTCTTCAGCAACACCCCAATTCAAAGACGTCAATTCTTCTTCGGTCTTCCTTATTCATTGTCCAGCTTTCACATGCATATGATGCAATTGAAAATACCATGGCTTGGGTCAGGCGTACCTTAGTCTTCAAGGTGACATCTTTGCTCTTCACTTTAAAGAGGTCCTTTGCAGCAGATTTACCCAATGCGATGCGTCTTTTGATTTCTCGACTACTGCTTCCATGGCTGTTGATTGTGGATCCAAGTAAAATGAAATCCTTGACAACTTCAATCTTTTCTCTGTTTATCATGATGTTGCTCATTGGTCCAGTTGTGAGGATTTTTGTTTTCTTTATGTTGAGGTGCAATCCATACTGGAGGCTGTGGTCTTTGATCTTCATTAGTAAGTGCTTCAAGTCCTCTTCCCTTTCAGCAAGCAAGGTTGTGTCATATGCATAATGCAGGTTGTTAATGAGTCTTCCTCCAATCCTGATGCCCTGTTCTTCTTCATATAGTCCAGCTTCTCGGATTATTTGCTCAGCATACAGATTGAATAGATATGGTGAAAGAATACAACCCTAACACAAACCTTTCCTGACTTTAAACCAATCAGTATCCCCTTGTTCTGTCCAAACAACTGCTTCTTGATCTATGTAAAGGTTCCTCACGAGCACAATTAAGTGTTCTGAAATTCCCATTCTTCACAATGTTATCCATAATTTGTTTATGATCCACATAGTCGAATGCCTTTGCATAGTCAATAAAACACAGGTAAACATCCTTCTGGTATTCTCTGCTTTCAACCAGGATCCATCTGACATCAGCAATGATATCCCTGGTTCCACACCCTCTTCTGAAACTGGCCTGAATTTCTGGCAGTTCCCTGTCGATATACTGCCACAGCCAATTTTGAATGATCTTCAGCAAAATTTTGCTTGCATGTGATATTAATGATATTGTTCTATAATTTCCACATTCGGTTGGATCACCTTTCTTGGAAATAGACTTAAATATGGATCTCTTCCAGTCAGTTGGCCAGGGAGCTGTCTTCCGTATTTCTTGGCATAGACAAGTGAGCACCTCCAGTGCTGCATCTGTTTGTTGAAACATCTCAACTGATATTCCATCAGTTCCTGGAGCCTTGTTTTTCGCCAGTGCCTTCAAAGCAGCTTGGACTTCTTCCTTCAGTACCATTGGTTCCTGATCTTATGCCACCTCTTGAAATGGTTGAACATCGACTAATTCTTTTTGGTATAATGACTGTGTGTTCCTTCCATCTTCTTTTGATGCTTCCTGTGTCATTTAATATTTTCCCCATAGAATCCTTCACTATTGTAACTTGAGGCTTGAATTTTTTCTTCAGTTCTTTCAGCTTGAGAAATCCTGAGTAGGTTCTTCCCTTTTGGTTTTCCATCTCCAGGTCTTTGCACATGTCATTATGATACTTTACTTTGTCTTCTCGAGACGCCCTTTGAAATCTTCTGTCCAGTTCCTTTACTTCATCAGTTCTTCCTTTTGCTTTAGCTGCTCAGTGTTCGAGAGCAAGTTGCAGAGTCTCCTCTGACATCTGTCTTGGTCTTTGCTTTCTTTCCTGTCTTTTCAGTGACCTCTTGCTTTCTTCATGGACGATGTCCTTGATGTCATTCTACAACTTATCTGGTCTTCAGTCACTAGTGTTCAATGTATCAAATCTATTCTTCAGATGTTCTCTAAATGTAGGTGGGATATACTCAAAGTCATATTTGGCTCTCGTGGACTTGCTCTGATTTTCTTCAGTTTCAGCTTGAACTTGCATATGAGTAACTGATGGTCTGTTTCACAGTCGGCCCCTGGCCTTGTTCTGACTGATGATATCGAGCTTTTCCATAGTCTCTTTTCACAGATGTAGTCAATTTGATTTCTGTGTGTTCCATCTGATGAGGTCCATGTGTATAGTCGCTGTTTATGTTGGTGAAAGAAGGTATTTGCAATGAAGAAGTCGTTGGTCTTGCAAAGTTCTATCATTTGATCTCAACATTGTTTCTATCACCAGGGCCATATTTTCCAACTACCAGTCCTTCTTCTTTGTTTCCAACTTTCCCATTCCAATCGCCAGTAATTATCAATGCATCTTGATTGCATGTTCTATCAATTGCAGACTGCAGCAGCTGATAAAAATCTTCTATTTCTTCATCTTTGGCCCTAGTGGTTGGCGCGCAAATTTGAATAATAGTCGTATTAACTGGCCTTCCTTGTAGGCGTATGGATATTATCCTATCACTGACAGTGCTGTACTTCAGGATAGATCTTGAAATGTTCTTTTTGACGATGAATGCAACACCATTCCTCTTCAAGTTGTCATTGCCAGCATAGTAGACTATATGATAGTCTGATTCAAAATGGCCAATAGCAGACCATTTCAGCTCACTAATGCCTATGATATCGATGTTTATGTTCCATTTCATTTTTGACAATTTCCAGTTTTCCTAGATTCATACTTTGTACATTCTAGGTTCTGATTATTAATGGCTGTTTGCAGCTGTTTCTTCTCATTTTGAGTCTTTCCATATCAGCAAATGAAGGTCCTGAAAGCTTGACTCCATCCATGTCATTAAGGTCAACTCTACTTTGAGGAGGCAGCTCTTCCCCAGTCATCTTTTGAGTGCCTTCCAGCCTGGGGGTCATCTTCTGGCACTATATCAGGCAGTGTTTTGCTGCTGTTCATAAGGTTTTCATTGGCTAATGCTTTTCAGAAGTAGACTGCCGGGTCCATCTTCCTAGTCTGTCTTAGTCTGGAAGCTCAGCTGAAACCTGACTGCCATGGGTGACCCTGCTGGCATCTGAATAACAGTGGCATAGCTTCCAGCATCACAGCAACATGCAAGTCCCCACAGTACGACAAACTGACAGACATGTGGGGGATCTATATACATATATAGCTATAATTGTTTGTTTCTTTTCTTCTGATTTAAATTGTTAACTCACTGAGAAAGGAACACATCTTTGCTTTTTCACAGCAGCCGGTGCGCTGTTAAGGAATGCTTACAACAATACTTAAGGATAACAACCATAACATATGTCTTGGGAAAATTAAGAGGCTTTTGGAGAACCTTTTTGTTTTTTTATGTAGTGGGTAGCTCAATGGGATATTTAAATCCAAGTTAAATATGGATTAAAAGAGTGAAGAAGTTCAGTGTAGTACACAGATAAGCAAAAATCATTGGACATTCAGAAGCTGTATCACTCAAAGACATGAGCAAAGGGAACTGGTAAATAGAAAACCCAGTGGTTTTAGGCACCACTGAAACACATGAACAAGCTAGTAATTTTAGGAGAAAGGAGACTGTTTCAGAGGACTTGTTAGGGAAAGGGATCATGGGTATTTGGAGAAATAGGAGTGAACAGTGTTAAGGGCCTGAGAGAAAGATATGGGGGTCTGGAAAATGTATAAACAGGACCATGATAACCATTGACAGTGTGTTAAAGTTGAGCTGATGAAGAACTTCCCATATAGCCCAACGCAGCGCTGGAGACACAAAGAAGCAGCACAGAAACAGGAGCTCACTTTCACAACTTTTCTAAAAGTCCTATATAGAAACACGAAGAGGTCAGAAATGGATGATTTCTACAATGGCTCATATTGAACTTCCAAGGTTAAGATGGAAAGACCCAAGAAAAAGTGATCAGAAAGTGGGGGGAGAGCTCAGATTGGGCCCCTTGAGCCTGGGTGAACAGAATCCAGAAACACCTCCAGGGGTCTCTTCTGATTCCTCCTACTCCCACTGCCTGTTTCACACACAGCACTGACATTTTGATGCTTCTGGTGGTCATTATCTGTAGTGTGTAGCTGCCTTGTCTGTCCAGTTAGATCAAGGAGACCGTGGTCCATCTTCTGCCACTCTCTCAGTCACATCCATGCATGCATGCACAAAGCACAGTGCTTATGGGAGTCTTAAGTTTCAAAACAGTCTTCCTCTGTATCCAAGTCACACTTCTAGAAATCACCAGGCCTATCCTATCAACCACTCCTGATATTGTTTTGTTCTAATGCTGGGTTTCCAATTGAACAGCTGTATATATTCAGACCTGACTGTTTGCTGTGCAGGTGTCCTTTGGTGGAATATCAAAGAAACCACAGCCTTCCTCTCTTGGAATCAATCACAAGAGTGAGATTTTCTTTATTTTTTCTTTTCTCAAGGCTCCAACAATACTACAATTGTTTGAATAAACACTGGGTATTGATAATGCAGGTGGCCCAGCTTCATTCACTGCCGTGTGCTTTAATGAGCCTTGTTTCTGGGTCATGCTGTTGGCATTCTGCTGGGTGTTCCTGGGTCCTGGGCTATGTGGGTGGTCTGAGAGGGTTCTTGTGTTTACTTTGTGGAACCTGGGTGGACTCTTCAGAGATGATTACTTTTTGAAGATATTTGAACCCCATGGGATTGTTTTGCTCTTGCTTTCTGAAATATGTCCATAATCATGTCTGTTCCTTTATCTTCTGACTAAAAACTTAGCGACATAATCTAGGACCAAGATGAAGTGGGAAAATCAACCAGATTCTTTCCCTATTTCTTTAGATAAAAATTTAGCAGGAAGCCAACCAAGAGAAAACTGTGGTGTCTTCAATTTCAGCTCTTAGGTAAGATAGCAGAGTGGAAGACGGACTGGAATAGATTTTAGTTTTTACTTTGCTGAATGACCTGAACCTAGCTGAATGACCTTGAGCTAGGTTGAGCCTGTCACCTCAACTTTTGTGGTCATTGTTTCTTCCTCTATAAAATGAAAAGTTTACATTAATTAAACCAACAGTAAAGATTTTTCTGGCTTTAACATTCCAGGGAGACATGTCATTGCTGATCTCAAAGACTTAGAGAGGGATGAACTATTCTAGTCCAGTGGGGGACTTGGGTGACTAATATAAAGGTTATTAGAAGTTGGAAAGTCATGCAGTGATGTCTTTCATTTTCTCCTATGTGAAGGAGTCTTCACCTATGAGTTTCCTGTGTGCAATGCTATTACACAGTAATTAAGGACTCTTATATGCACCTTGCAGAGTGGTTGATAGTGTGCACCTCACCATTTGTTAACACCTCTGAAAAGTTTAAGGTATTATCCTGTAGATCTGTTGAGCCAAACGAAAGTGTTGCTAGAAATATTAGGGATGTGGTCTCACCTAAGTGCCACGTAGCAGATGCTATTGGTGCCCAACCCGGATTTTCTTGACCAGACTGGTACACTCATCCCCCACCTGCTGCACGTGCTGGCTGCCAATGGTGCACACCTGCACTCTTGTCCTTAAGTGACTAGAGCTGCCCTGCCCTTCCGTCTGTGTCACATCACCCGGTGGCATTTCCACAAATAATTCCCAATGATTTCAAACTTAGCATAAGTAGGTAGAGTTTAAAATGGAAACCTAGAGCAACTCTAGAAGTTAAATAGTCAGTGAAATATGGAGGGGGTTCTGCTTTATATCCTTATTGAAAATATTATATCCCAGAAAAATAATTCCTAGCACTAAAACAACTTTACTCCATGTGATATAGATAAAAATAATACCTGAGTTGTAGGTATCATCCTTTCGCTCATTTTCTCTGATATTTTTCTGTAGTTTGAGTGAGAATAGGAAAAGTGCTGAATATTACCTTGCACTGAAGACTTATCACAAAGCTAGCTCACAAAGCTTCGGTGACTATAACAAAAGGCAACTGATATGAATAGCAGGGAAGGGAAGTCATTATTGCTCAAAATACCTTGACAGGTGAATGTGGCTGACCTTCTGATGCAGAGCCCTGAAAACTGTAAAGAGGACGCAGCCTCCTGAACAAATGTGCAGCTCTATTCAACCTAAAGCAGCAGCTCTTTTTAGTTTCTGATTATGCCACAGGCTCCATGGCTCCATTCATCACCACTCTTCTCTCAATAGCAACTGAAGTGAAGAAAGGCCACTGTTCCCAGGAGTCCCCTGAACAAGGACCACCCAGGGACCTTCTCAGCATGGCCGCCACTAGTCAAACTCCCTAACCTCATTTCTCATGACTCTTCCCCTTCCTGGGTACCGTCTTAATTCCTGCCTTGATTGACTTCCAACTGGGTCATGATTGCACTATACCATGCCATTCATCCATCATCTCTGTGGTCAAGTCATTTCTCAAAGTCGATGATACCTGATTTAGTCCTCTTAAGTGGAGCAAAGTGATCCCTCATCGAGCTCTTTTGGAATGGTGCATATACCTTAGAGCTTTTTGATGGCTTTGCATTGCATATGGTGTAAGATCCAAAATCCCTTCAATGGCCTGCAATGTCCTAAATCATCTACTGTGGCCTGCTTCTCCTGTGATATCCCATAATCTTCCCTGTGTATCACAAGGTAGCCACATTGGCCTTCTTTCCAGTTCTCAAAGGCAGTGAAGCCTCAGGGCTATTGCCTATCCCATTCTCTCAACCCACCCATTTATTCAGTTTCTATTCATCTTTCTGATATCAGTGTAATGACTCCCAGATGCAGCCATACAGAGTGGTTAATAGTGTATGCTTTGTGTGCAGAATACCGGGATTTGTATTGGATTTCTACCACTTGTAATGCTTGAGGGTGTGAAGCTTGTCTAACATCTCTAATCTTTAGTTTTCTAATCTATAAAATGGGGATAATAACGGTACATGTCTCAGAGGGTTGTTAAAAGGCTTTCAACTGATAACTCAGGGTATCTGGGAAGATGGCAATAGTGGCATAGTTTTTAATCTCGCCTAGTATTCCATAGAACTAAAGCAATTGTATAGAAAAAAATCCCAAACCCAAAACAACATGATAAACCTAAATTATGTCACTGAACTGTACAGGTGAAGACTGTAGAAATGTCAAATGTTTTGCTACAAATGTATTTATCACAAATAAAAACAAAACAAAACAAAAACCTATGGTCATCTACAACAAAACTAAGAGGCAAGGTATCCCCATGAACCCCGAATATCAGCATTGGACAAATCACCAATATTACAAGACCTGACTGGGATTAGCAGCTGTGCTGAAGGAAGGAAAACAACAGAGCATCTAATTGATCCAACATGAAGGCAGGTATCCACTAGAGACCTCAGAGGGCCAACTAAAGAAGAGTTGCTGAAACTGGAAGGAGTTTCCACACTCCACTAGGGGCATAGGGGATCTAAAAGGGCTGGGTATCCTGGGTCCATAAAAAAATAGATACACAGAACTAGCCAGACAAAACTTTCTTCTAGGACAAAGCCCCACACAGTGAGTAGAACTGCCAGGAGTTAGCTCCAGAGTGAGCAGCATGGGCTCAATAGTGAAAAAGAAAAAAGCAAGTCCAGAAAAAAGTAGGAGAGAGGGATGGAGCTAGGAGATATCAGGAAAGGAAGACAACATACTGTGAATACTTCACACAAAAACAGAAGAGGGAGTTCTAGAGCCATGAAGTTATAAAAATTAACAATTTCATATAAAAAACGAGCAACAAAAAGATTGAGATAAATTCCATATAAAGTTATTAAAAACAACAAAGGGAATAAGGAGCAAAAGAACATTCCTACTGATAATTGAGGCATGTCAGAGGGACATGTTCACCAAACAGATGGGAATATGTAGAGAGAAATAGGAGGGGCTCATCAGCATGGGGACAGGTCTGTCAGAGAAGGCACTCTATGGCGGGGATGGTGAAGGAAGTCGTGAGTGTTTTTCTAATCCCCTCCTTCATTGTGAACAGGCAGAGCCAGTTGTGGTGCCACCTTGGCCAGGGGTTTAGTTCCAAGGAGCTAATAGGAGCAGTGATTATCAACCAAGAGGATCTAGAGTGGAGGCATGTCTTAATGAATAACGGAGCCAAGAATCTAGACTACAGCCAAGAGGGTAAGAGCCAAGCAGAGTTCAGGAGGGTGAGAATTCAAGCAGAGCAGCAAGAAGGATGGAACTTGGGAATGGCTTTGGTGCCTTCCATATGCCCGGTTACTGATCAATGAGTGGGCAGCCCATGCTGGCTTAACATTACAGAGTGTGTGACAACATCCATTGGTGTCTAAAAAGGAGGGAAGATATTTTGGACCAGGGAAACACCACTAGCATAGGAAAGCCTTGAGATTTGGACTGTGTAAGCTAATGAGGTGGTTGTGAAGTGGAGGTCCCTGCCTTCTTCAGTCTGCCATCTCCTATCCTTCTGTCTCACTCTAGATCTTCCACTTTCACAATTACACAACCTCATCATTACCTTTAATCCTCTGACTCTATTACTTTTCCCCTATTTTCACTGTTTTTAGGTCTCTCTTTTCCTTTTTATTCAGTTAAGTTCCACTGTTCATCATATTCACTCCTTTGCAAATATCAGTGATCTCACCCCTTCCCTCCATTGTACTCAAGTAGCAACTCCAACTCTGGTTAAACCTATCTATATGTCAGTAAAGGGAACTCTGGTGGTGCAGTAGTTAAAGCGCTAGGCTGCTAACTGAAAGGTCGGCAGTTCGAACTCACCAGCCACCTGCCACAGGAGAAAGATATGGCAGTCAGCTTCTGTGAAGATTTACAGCCTTGGAAACCCTATGGGTGGTTTTACTCTGTCCTATAGGGTTGCTATGAGTCAGAATTGACTTGATGGTAGTGGGTTTGTTGGTTTGGGTTGTTATGTAATTGCCCAATATCTGACCTTTCCTAGCAATTCTCTCTGCTTTCTTGACATTTCTACTTGGATATTTAGAAGACGTCTCAAATGTAACTTACCAAAACAATATTGACTTCCTTCCCTTTATTTACCCCTCCCCCAATCTTCCTCATGTCAATAAGTAATGCTGCCGTTTACCTAGTTACTCAAACCAAAACCTAATTTTTCTCTTTCCCTCAAACACAGCATTAGATCTATCAGTACATCATGTAGTCTCTTCTTCCCAACCATGCAATGAGTCTATCTACTCCTCTGAACCGCCACTAAATACCCCTAGTGCAATCCCACTAATACCCTAGTACAACAATAGCCTTCCAACTCATCTCCCTGCTTCTAAGGTTCCCCCACTTCTACCCATTTCTACACAGTAGCTAGAGTAATCATTTACAATATAAATCAGATCACATCACTCCACTGCTTAAAACCCTCCAGTGTTTTCTGATTGTGTTTAGAATAGAATCCTGGATTAAACTGGCCTGTCTGCCTCTCTGACCTACTCAGCCCTCCTTCCCACTATACTCCAGCCATATTGGTCTTCTTAGGTATCTGGAAATGGTCAACTTGTTCTGAGCTTAGCACCTTTAGGACAAAGAAAGAAGACCAAGTCCTATTAAGGAGTGATGCGTGGTGCTAGGGCAGGCAGTCTCTACCGGGAGGTCAAGGAGGGTGCTATGGGCTGAACTATGTCCACCCAAAAAGGTATGTTGAAGTCGTAACCTTTAGAACCTCAGAATGCAGTCTTATTTGGAGACAGAGTAATTGAAGATGTAATTAGTTAAATGAGGTCATATTAGAGCACAGTGAGTCCTAAACTCTTTATGACTGGTGTCCTTATAAGCAGAGAAAACAGAAACACAGAGAGGCAGACAGATGCAGAGGGAAGACAGCCGTGTGAAGATGGAGGTAGAGATTGGAGTTATGTTGCCACAAGGCAAGGAACGCCTGAGGAAACCAGAAGCTGGAAGAGACAAGAAAGACCTTCCGCTGGAGCCTGCAGACAGAACGTTGCCTTGCCAACACCCTGAATTTGAACTTCTGGTTTCCAGAACCATGAGAGAATAAATTTCTGTTGTTTTAAGCGACTCGCTTTGTACTATTTTGTAATGGCAGCCCTAAGAAACTAACACAGAGGAATTCCCTGAAGGAGTGATACTTGTGCTGAGTTGTGAAGGCTAAGCTGGGCTGAACTATGTGAAGAGCAGCGGAAGAGCTTTCCAGATGGAAAGAAGAACATGTGCCAATGCCCTGTGGCTCATGAGATGGTAGCATATTTTAGGGGGGAGAGGAATGTCACAAGTGGTAGGATGTAAGTCAGAGACCTTGGCTGAGGCCAGACCCTTCAGGGCCTCACAGGCCATATCAAGGGGGATTTCACTGGGGTCCCAGATGATTTAAGCCTACTCATAAGGCTGGCTGTTAACCAAAATCCCACTCTTAGCAATTCATTCATTTAGACTTAGTGCGTGGTGGCAATTAAAATGTGACAAGAGTGGGGAGGACATTGCACTATATCTCAGTGTACCTGGAGTCTCTGAGAGCAAGTTGTACTGGGGGGAGGGGTGAGTGCTTTCTCCTATGAGAGCTCTGAGTGAAAGAAGCAGGCAGGAATACTGGGGGGCTACTTCACACTTCTGTCCAGAGAGTCCCTTGTAGCAATGCCTCGGTGGAAAGAGGAAAGCAGATTATTCCCTAGTTGTTCCTATTGGCTGAAGCCTTCCTCCCCTCTGGAGGACCAGGAAGTAGCGGCCCAAAGCTGTTTCTGCGCCATCAGAAGACCCAGTAAGAGCCTGGGTCAGTGTGACACGGACTCTCTGAGGAGCTGCCGCGTGTCTGGGTTGTTCCATTTTCATAATTACAGGAGACAGGAAAGAGGCATCTCTGAGAGCTCTTGAGCATCTGAAAGCAGGAATATTGTTAGTTTTGGGCCGCCTTAGCTGGACTGCGAGCAACTGCAGACATATTATGATTCTAGATTTCAACTTCCTCTGCCTCCTTTTGGTTCTTTGATTAGTAAAAGTTCACTTTTTTTTCCTTTTTTGTTTCTGTCATTCAATAACTCACTGTTTTCCTTCAGTCTCCCCCTCCTGCCCTTTCCTCTTATCCTGCAAGTGGAGTAGATAACCCAATGCTCATTGTATGTCTCTATATGCCCAGCTTGACCACCAGCCTTAAATCTCCAGATTTTACTTCTGGCCACAGGTATGAGACTTGCTAATTGATATGTGCTCCTGTCACCTGCAGGAATAGCTGCAGGAATAGCTGCCAGCTTCTTCCTTTAAGACCCATTAAAACCCATTGCCATTGAGTTGAGTCCATTCCAACTCATAGCGACCCTATAGGACAGAGTAGAAGTGCTCCATAGGGTTTCCAAGGAGTGGCTGGTGGATTTGAACTGCTGACCTTTTGGTTAGCAGCCAAGTTCTTAACCACTGTGCCATCAGGGCTCCTCCTTTAAGACAGACCTGATAAAATATAGACATTTCCTCCCCTCGTATAACCCCCTATATGAACCTATCTTCCAAAACCCTAGACTAGAGACCAGACCAGACCAGTTGCCATCGAGTTGATTCTGACTCATGGTGACCCTATGTGTATCAGAATAGAACTGTGTCCCAGAGGGTTTGCAATAGCTGATTTTTTGGAATTATTACCAGGCCTTTCTTCCAAGGGCCTCTGGGTGTACTCAGACCTCCAGCCTTTTGGTTAGCAGCTGAGCACGTTTACACTACCCAGAAACTCCCAAAGCCCAGCTCATTTATAGGCCTTAGGTCCTCTGAGCCATTGACAGAACTCCTGTTTGTGCCCTGAAAACCAGTCACAGGGAGAGGCTGTCCCAGGTGTCCTTGGCCCATACTCTCCAGTTCAGTGGGGTGGGCTGGCAGGAGATCAATAGCAGACTTTAATGGTCAGGATATATTTTCTAGTGATTGATCACTTCCTGCATAAATTATGAATATGCACCTCTGCTGGAGCCAGCAACTTAGTGAGAAGCCTTTAAAGCAGTACATCCCGTCTCTTGCTATTCTCTGGACAGTAATGGCACTGTTCAAGCCACAGAGCAATACAGGGCTGCCCTTGGCAGCGATGACACTTTCCTAAAAAGCAAATTTTTACTTGTTAAACCTCAGAAGGGAAACCTGAAGGGAAGGTCAGCAACTTCAGTCTAGGCAGCCCTGTTTTCCTCAGCTCTCACTTAGTAGGGAGGCCTAGCTGGGGTCAGGGCATCTATTTGCATGAATTGAACTGTAAGGCTCGGAGGGTTGGCGGTTCGAGCTCCCCAGCCACTCCATGGGAGAAAGATGTGGCAGTCTGCTTCCGTAAAGATTTACAGCCTTGGAAATCCTATGGGGCAGTTCTACTTTGTCTCCTGTAGAGTCACCATGAATTGGAATTGACTTGATGGCAGTGGGTTTGGTCTGGTTTGGTTGGTAGGTTGCTATTGAGTAGATTCTGATTCATGGTGACCCCATATGTGTCAGAGTTTAATTGGGCTCCATAGGATTTTCGGTGACTGATTTTTTGGAAGTAGATTACCAGGCCTTTCTTCTGAGGTGCCTCTGGGTGGACTGTACCCACCAATATTTTGATTAGCAGAAAAGTGCCACCCAGGGACTAACTCTCTCTCTCTCTCTATACACACATACACTTTTTTTTTTTTTTGATGACAGAACGTTCATTTGTGAGTGGATACAGGAAGAGGGTTGAGACAGAGTAGGTAGCAGAGGGAAAGGAAGCAGAGTGAAAGGAATGGTGCTCCCTCCGCCCTCTTCAAGAGGGGTCAGGGGAGACAGTGATGGAGCTGTTTTAGTGGGGGATCTAGGAGACTCCAGCCTCAAGTGGTTTTCCCTTTGGGACCCAAGAGACCAAATGCTGCATGGAATTAAGCATAGACAATATTTCTTACTTTTGTTAGGAACCTTCTAGCACCTCCAGTACTAGTGTCTTAGGAAATGATATCCTAGGCACAGACCCTAGTGTTTTCATGATCCAGGATGTGGGCAAGAAGGAGATGAAAAGAGGAGAAAGACATCCTAACTAGGATACAGCCTAGTCTCATCCCTCTGTCACTGATACAGTGTTGAGAGCTTGGCTGGCAATAAGACCGTAGAGGCCAAGAGACCAGAGGTCTGAGACCTGGATCTGGAGCTTCTATTCTCTTAACCTCTTGGGAGACTTTGGGCAAGTCACTTCTTTGTGTTGTTAATTTCTCATTCCTTAAATGAGAAATTTGGGGCCAAGAGATTTTTTTGGTCCCTTCCAAATCTAGTATTCAGTGATTTTTATCATCAGCTACAGGGGTTTTGTTAAAACATTAAGATCATGATTCAGATCAGGCCAATCTCTTGCTTAAAGCTTCTCTTCTTATTCCCATTGCACATGGGTAAACGCAGGTGTTCCCAAGCTCTGCGAGTGCTCATGGGTAAATGTAAATACTCCCAAGATCTGCAAGTGCTCATGGGTAAATGTAAATACTCCCAAGATCTGCGAGTGCTCATCATTTATTCCTTGCCAGCTCCTATGACTCCTTCCAGCCAGTCATCCGTGAGGTTGCTGTGTTCCAGTTCCTTTCATATTCTAAGTTCATTTTCACCTCAAGGCCTTTGCAGGTGCTGATCTCTCTGTCTGGAAGGAACTTACCAAGATCTTCACAAAGATGGATTCTATCATATAGCTTCACCTCTAATGCCACCTTCTCAGAGAGACCCTCCCTTACACAGCACATATGATACCATCCCCACACTGATATTCTTTATCCCATTTCCTTGCTTTAGCATTCTCATAGCCTTTATGACTATCTGCAATAAATTCTTAACATTTATTTTATCTGTCCCTCATTAGAAGGCCAGCTCCAAGAGCGCAGGAACCTTGTTTGCCTTACCCCTATATGACCAATACCTGGCACATATAGGGTATTTATAGACCTTTATTGACAAGGACATTGCAGCAATATTTCACCAACAATAGAAATTGCCAAGTCCAGGGTCTCCAACTAGAACATGAAAAGGGAGCTTTTGGAATTTGGATCAGCTTTAGAAGTATTATTTACTTCTGAGATTGCAAAAAGAGAACTTTTTACCCCTCCCCCTTCCGCCTAAAACGGAATCAGAAGCAAATAATAGTTAAAGTAAGGAGAAGGACGTAACATGTGTTTTATGCATCATAATAACATACCTATTACATGCCAGGCACTTCGCTAGATATGCAGACCTAGTTACTTCTCATAACTCTGTGATACAGGTACTATCACTGTATTTTTGTTTTTTTTTTTTCAGGTGAGGGAACTGGAACTTAGCAGCATTTGGTCTCTTGTCCAAGGTTACACTTCTAGAAATCATCAGGTTGAGATTTAAAGTCAGAACCATGTTAATTCCTCTCTGCCTTACTGCCTCTATGTCAGACATCCCCAAGACCACCCTCAGATTTGATGACTCACTAGAAGGACTCACAGAACTCAGAAAAGCTATTATAGTTACGGTTTATGACAGTGAAAGGATATAGATTAAAATCAGCAGAAGAAATGGTACATGGGGCAGAGTCCAGCTGTTCTCTCCAAGTGGAGTTGCGTAGACAGAGCTCGATTCTCCCAGAGACAATGTGTGACAACGCCTGTGATATGTTGCCAACCGAGGAAGCTCACCTAAGCCTTGATGTCCAGGGTTTTTACTGGAGGTCGGTTATGTAGGCATGCAACAACTACTTGACTGACCTTAGCCAGTTAGTCTCCAACCCCTGCAGAGGTTAAACTGATACAGCGTGGCCCAAGTCCCAAGCACACTAAAACAGGTATTCACCATAAATCACATTGTTAGCATAAATGATCTGGAATGGCCCAAGGTCTCAGACATACAAAGATACTCTTAGCAGGAAGTATAATCAGATGTTATTTCCAAAAAAAAAAAAAACCAAACCCACTGCCGTCGAGCCAATTCCGACTCTTAGCAACCCTAGAGGACAAGTAGAACTGCCCCATAGAGTTTCCAAGGAGTGCCTGGCGGATTCGAAGTGCGACCCTTTGGTTAGCAATTAATCACTACGCCACCAGGGTTTCCATGTTATTTCCAGGAGCTAGTTAAGGGCCAGCCCTTTCTTTGGAATGTGCAGGACTTGAGCATCCCCAGCCCGCTAACTTAAGCCTTTACTGCACAGCCTCCCAAATGCTATAGAAGGATAATGATACTCACGGGAATGGCTAGTTCTGCAGCTCTTCAGGCCCAAACTGTCTTTCTGGAAACTTGGCTTTCCTTTTCCTCTTTCCTGCAGACAACCTGGAAACAGGAGCTGTTCTTATTTAGAGGAAGCATAAAATCAAGGTCTTGGCCACTGACAGTCAATAAAGATGTCAAGATGCTGTTTCCATAGCTGTTGGGAATCCATTCCAGTTGGAGAAATTAGCTTTAATTTTTCTGCTTCCTAAAATTCAGTAGCTTATTGTATTACACATGTCCAGCTAATCTGCTTTGTATCACTTACTGAACTGTGAATTGAATTGTGAATGCTAACAGTGCCCAAAGCCCAGAGAAGGACACACTCTAGGTAGAATAACAACAATAAAACAGACAAAAAACAGGAAAACAGGACACTATTTATATTTGTAATAATAATGAGAGAAACACACAAGGCAGAAAGGACAGAGGGAAATATTAGCATATATTTGTGTTTTTAGTGTAAAGATAAGAGGGGCTAGGAAAGAGTAAAAGATGATGAAGATGATGATTATACTAATTTATTATATTTAAAATAAAATACTGTTTTATTTATTATTTATTTTATTATCTAAATATTATCTGAAAGGCAGTATTTTAAATTTTTTTTCCAGTTATTAGTTCATTTAAACTTTCTAAAAACCCTGTGAGGCAGGTGATATTATTATCCTCATTTTGCAGATGAAGAAATGGAGGCACAAGATTAAACTTGCCTGGGTTCGTATCACAAGTATGTCAGAGTAGAACTGTGCCAATTTTTCAGAAGTAGATCTCCGAGCTTTTTTTCTGAGGTGCCTCTGGGTAGATGCTAACTCGTAACGTTTTGGTTAGCACATGAGCACATTAGGCATTTGCACCACCAAGGGATTCTAGGTGGAGACAGAAGGATAATAATTGATACCCTGCGGTACACTGAAGAGGAACCTTGGGCTCAATGCTTTATTCATTGATCTATTAATGGCATATAAAATACCTTTTTAAAGATGCTTCCTTTGGGTTAAAGTTGGTTAATAGTCCTGTTTAAATGCAAACAATCTATAGTTTTCAGTAATCAACACCTGAGTGTGAAAGCTTAGGGATGGCTTTGTTCATAGCCCCACTTTCTGGGTTGATTCAAATTGAGAAATGATAGATGAGCCAGTCAAGGATCAAAATACCAGCTTTATTAAGGATACAACTGAATTAGAAAAAAACACGTCTAAACCAGAGCCTCCCAGTCACAGGATGAAAAGTTGGAGGATGTAAAGTTTCCTAAGGCAGGTCTAGCCTGGCCCACTTACCAAATGGAGGGCATCAATGAAAGAATATTGGGCCAGGTTCTCTTCCCTCTCCAGAGGACAAGTAGCATTGGACCAAGGCCAAGAGATAGGGCTCAACCAATCAGATAAGTTACCCTTCCTCCAGTTGAGTCGAAATTGATGAAAGCACCTAACAATAACAACAGAGAAGAAGCTGTGGGCTGGGAAGTGTACTTTTAATACCCTTTTTTCCCCTCCTTCCTGGAAATTTAAAGTGCAGAGTAATCAGCATTACCCTTCTCCAATCCCCTGCCAGTACCCTTTTTAACGGACACTTCTGAGAGAAGTCCGCAAGCCATGGGCACAAAATTGGAAATAAGGATGTGACAGCCTGGAAAATGGGCGACGTTCATACATAAGCACCATCTGTGGAGGCCAGGCCCAGGCACTGGTCCTGAGATAGGCCAGAGACTGGGCTGGCTGAATTACATAAAGGCTACATTTCAAGGCCCTGTGTGCTTGACCAGCTATAATTAGTAGTCTCTGGATCTAAACCTAAGTGCAAACCACCACATAACTTTTGCTGCTGGCACCTGAAAACTACTTATAATTAACAAACTAAGCGCTTAGACAAGACAAGGGGCTATATATCAAGGCCCTGTGTGCTTGACCAGCTATAAATTACTGACAATCTTCTTCAGTTGTTTTTTTCAAGGCCTCACCAGGTGCAGAGCATACACAGTAAAGATGAATGTGGCCTATGGATGACCTTCCACATGAGACAAACATGAACAGGGACCCCTCGCCGGGGCTTGAACCAAGATCCAGAGGCATCACACATGCACAATATCCCAGAATAAGTCCTGTTCGACAACCCAGCAGCCTTTGTGACAGACTCCATTTTAGTTCTAGCAACCTCTTGTGAGGAAGTCCATCTTGAATTCTAACTGTGTGTGCATGTGATTTCCATAATCCCTCCCCTTCTAGAAATCTCCACCCATCTAATGAATAAAGATAATGCCTTTTTCCTGCCTAAGAACTTTTGTAAGCCCTATGAAATCCTTTGTTCAGTGAGAGATTGGAGGCTACCATAGGTGGAAAGCCCTCTTCCTCTCTCCCTCGCGAGCCAGCCTTTCACTCTGTCTTTAATAAACCTTTGTTCGTGTGGAATCTCTGTCTTTCTTGGTCATTCCTGGTCAGAAGAAGAACTTAAGCGGGGCTTAGTCCCGAGCTGGGAAGCCCTGTCCTGTAACAGTTTGACTTGGTTATCTAAGACTTAATGTGAAGGCACTTGATTTGACTGTAGTAAGCTATGACATGGAGGTAGAGGGCTCTGAAAAAGAAAGTGAGGAGAAGCTGAAGTCAGCCTTTCCTTTCTCACATTTTTTTCCTGGTGTCACCCAGCTGAGGAGTGAAAAGTACACTGGGAAGAGGGCTTTATTTTATTAAGAATGACATCTCTGGCTATCATTATTATATTTATTTGTCTCAGCAGCAACCAACATTTGGTTACTACTGTGTATGGAGAGGAAACCCCGGTGGCATAGTAGTTAAGTGCTACAGCTGCTAACCAAAGGGTCAGCAGTTTGAATCCATCAGGCGCTCCTTGGAAACTCTATAGGGCAGTTCTACTCTGTCCTATAGGGTCGCTATGAGTTGGAACTGACTCAACGGCACTGGGTTTGGTTTTTGGTTTTGGTATATGGAGATTAAGTCCATCCGTCATGGCATGGTGCGAACAGTTAACCTGATCATTAATAATTCTTAAGCCATTCATCATAATACTGTTAATATATCGCCCTCATTCGGTGGCAGAGTACCCAGATGTAATATGTCACTCCCTAGAATTCTATTGCCATTTTGTGTCAATTAATAGCAACTTAGTACAAAGCATAAGACGAAATATTATCCCAAGGTTGCTTGTATGAGTTTAAATAAAAACAAGCTAAATTCCGTAAAACTTTACTAACCTGGGAAAGGGCAACGGTCTGAATGGTATGAAGTCTTATTTGCCTTGTTGGACAGAAACCGAGCTTCCTTTTACTGGGAAGGTTTTTCAGTCTCAAGGGGTAAATGATTAAATCTTTTAATATTTATAGATAGCCAGATGGATGACCAGAGGTTTGAGTGGGAGAATGTTGTATTAATTGCTTATTTTGAGATTATACGGTCACGTGAGGCAAACAGGCACCTTTTCTTCTGCATAATGCTGGTATAGTGTTTCTCAAGCACGTTAACATTTCCATTTACTGAATCACTGGGCCGGCAGTCATTTCCCAAGACAATACATGGACCAACGTGGCTTTTTCTAGGAAAATAGTAAGTTGTATCTTGGTGTTTATGAGTTAACATACTCTGGGTAGTAATTAGATTTATTTTTCCTTGCTTCCTTTGGGCATGTCAATTAATCTACACCTGGCATGCCATGCAACGGGCATAATACTTTAGCTGCCCGATCTGATAGATGGGGGAGAGGTGGTAGGTGGCATTTTATGATTTTATGACCTTTATTTCCATCTTCTAGCCTTCAGAACTGTGAGAGAATAAATTTCTGTTGTTTTAACCATGCAGTTTGTGGTAGTTTGCTATGGCAACCCGAGGAAACTAATACACCAGGGATACAAGAAAAACAAACAAAACAATGACCACAACAACAAATGAAAAAAAACCCTTCAATAAATTTGGAGATCACTATGGGCTAAGACTTAAAGTAGATTTTTCACAAGTGGGGATTATTTTCTTCTCTTTGTTTTTTAAGCCTAATAAGACTTTTACCCCCTTTTCCAAGCTGGCTGTTATCATTGTGGCCTAGAAGACAGCGTGAGACACAGGAAACAAACAGATCTTACAACCAGAGAAAGCAGTATTTCCTCTGAGACAATGCATGAGAGTTTTCAGAAGTAAACAGCAGAGAGGCTGGGCATAAATGATGTAGGAAATGCTCATTAATCAAGACTCAATGGCCTATTTCTCAAACAGCTTAGAGACAATGTCATTGGAATTTTCTATTTGTGCCCAAGTTTCTTCCACTAAGCATCTTGAATGAGACTTTATGAGCAGCTCTCTTGTAGATTTATTGCTTTTCCTGCAAGAACATCAACCTTCTTAAGTGCTGGGCAGAGGGAACTTAGGCTGTGGAACAGGTGTTCTACTTGGCAAAGATATTGGCAAGGAGAAAAGATCTAATGTCAGATGGGCTATTCTTCAGGAATGCTTTCCGTAAGATCATGCTTCATGTCACCCTATGAACTTTGAAATTTTATATAGAAAATATTTATTTGGGAAAGAATTGTCCCATCTCTTTCTCCCTACTCCTTAAATAAATGTATAATATCATTAAATCCCACTCACCCTATTCACTCCAATGTACCTTCAGGTATCCATGATACTGAATAAGCAATATTTTGCCCATATCATCTTTTAAGAACTCAACATTTGGTGCTAGAATGAGGCTTACCTAACAGACTATGAACGTATTTGTGTGCGTGTGTGGATGTGTGTATAGATATTCTATAACATTCTATAACATGTTAAGCGTCCATCAGCACCACTCATGAACAGTGATGGACAGGGTGTCTCCCCATCCTGGGTTTCCCGTTCTCATTCCCAGTTTCTCTCTTTCCAATGCTCATTCTTTCCCCACCCAGTCAGTGTGATTTTGGCCCTTGGTTCCTTAAAGGCAGCCAGGAACATGAATGGCTTCTTAACTTTTATTTTATTTTTTAACAAAATCTGCTTCAAATCTACCACCTGGAGATATTAATTATAAATACTTTGGCATATATTCTCCCAAACCATTGTGTGTGTGTGTGCATGCGCGTGCTAATTTTGGTAAAAGGGGAAATAACAACTTCTCTTTTCTTCTGTTGTTACTGTATTTTTTCTTGTCCCCTAAGATAGCATCACTGCGTTTTTTTTTTTTTTAAAGCAAACAATGTACTTATTCCCAAATGAGTTAGATAAGTAATGGTACATTTCTACTGTGGGATGCTAAGCCACCAATAAAATTATTTATATGACTATTTAAAGGTACAGGGAAAAGTGCCTTAGTGAATCACTTAGTGAAAAAATCTACATAAAATTATGTAACCAGAATAAGCTGTTTCTTTTTGTTAAAAACGTGGTTATCTAAAAATGTATTTATTATCATATATCATTATATACATGAAGAACCAGAAAGGTATATCAGAGGTCAGAGGAGAGAAGAGAAACCACTTAGGAAGAGAAATCCTAGAGAGTGATACCACAGAAAATAAAACGGGAGTGGTTCACATAAGGATGGTTAAAATATCAAATGCTACTAAGATGTTAAGTAAGAAGAGGATAAAATTCTGCCCACTGGTTTTGACAACAAGGAACCCTGGTGGTGTGCTGGCTAAGCGCTTGACTGGTAACCGAAAGGTCAGCAGTTTGAACCTAATGGCTGCTCCAAGGGGGAAAGATGTGGCAATCTGCCTCTGTTTGTCAAGATTACAGCCTTGGACACCCTATGAGGTAGTTCTACTCTGTCCTATAGGGTCACTATGAGCTGGAATTGACTCGGTGGTAATGGGTTTAACAGGTTTTGGCAAGTGAATGGGGCAAATCATACCCTTCTATTAATCCACTTAGATTACTTCTTTTTTTTTTTTTTTAAATTATACAAATAGTCAACCATCTTCTAAGAATTAGGGGAACCATTTTTTTTTCTTTCTTTTGAGCAGGAAGGCTTCATGATACAGAACCAAAAATCCCTGAGATACGGTTTCAAATAAAAAAAAAGTAAAACATATTTCTCACTTAACTGTATGATAGAGAAAACTGGCGGGCATTATGTCAAATGACAGATGCTAGCAGCTTCCACGATGGGGCTGGCTGATAGCGTGTACCTTCTGATACAATGCACTGACAAGGGTGCAGCATCACTCTGGTGATATATCTGGCCTAAATGCAAAAATCATGAAGGAACAGTAGAAAAACTTAAAAAAGGGACCTCCTACAAGGTAACTGGCTTGTACTCTTAAAAAATATCAAGGTTAAGAAAAAATACTGAGGAATTGTTATACATTGAAAGAAAACAAAGAGACATGACATCCAAATGTAATACATGATCCTAATTTGTATGTTGGACTTCTAAAAGATATTATTGTAATTACTTACAAATTTTGGAATTAGCACACATAGTTCTGTTCTGTTCTGTCGAGTCGACTCCAACTTGTGGTGACCCCTCGTGTGTCAGAGTGAAACTGTGCTCCATAGGATTTTCAATGACTATGATCTTTCAGAACTAGATCACCAGGCCTTTCTTCCAAGGTGCCTTTGGGTAGACTCAAACCCACAACCTTTCAGTTAGTAGCCAAGGGCACTAATAGTTTGCACCACCCACAGATTTCTGAACTGTTACTACCAGTCAACATTTCCACTATAAAGAGGGAATACAAGAAACCCCAGCAGCAAACTCCACTATTAATTTCCACCTTGAAATTTTGCTTGACCTTGGCCGTAGACAGATCCAACAGATTCCACCACGCCGTATTGTTTATATAGGTTTACCTCCTAACATGTAATTTGGCAAGAGCGGGCTATTTTAAAATGTTTTGATTATTATGTAATTATTACATAATTATATGAATTAGGATCTTGGGAGTACTTTGTACTTTCAGGAGCAAATTGATTTTAAAAATAAATCATTAAGTTCTCAGGAAGAAATAGAATAATAATGTAATGGAAATGATAATAGCTGCTCTTGCTTAATGTAAAGTAGATGCTATGCTAAGCGCAAAGCGAAGTGCTTAGCATAGCATCTAATTTCTGTTACAGCAATACGTATTTTTAAAAATTTATGCCATTTTAGACATTTAAGATATGAGATCTCCTTCCATCTATAGAGGCGGGTATATGCATATGTAAATATATTTAAATAGGTTGAGTAGAAAGTACATGGTATAGTAGGAAAAAGATTTGATTCTTGCACTTAGTAAATGAATTACCTTGGCTAACTCAGTCTCTGTTGATCCTTATCTCTTTCCTCATCTGTAAAATGAAGGTGATAACAATAACCATTGTAATGTTATTAGCAAACTTATGTTCCAGGCAATGTGCTTTGCCTTTTTGCAATCCTCACAAAAATACCTGGTGAGTCAGGTAATATTATCATTCTCATTTTACAGATGAGAAATCTGAGAGAGAGGTTAAGAAAAGAACATGCATTTACTAAGTAGAGACTCAAACCCAGGCAGTTCCGCTCCAGGGAACATCAAACTCAGAAAAACCAAACCTGTTGCCGTTGAGTCAATTCCAACTCGTAGCGACCCTATAGGCAGAGTAGAACTGCCCCATAGAATTTCCAAGGAGTGCCTGGTAGATTCAAACTGCCTGCCTTTTTGGTTAGAAGTCATAGCTCTTAACTACTATACCACCAGGGAACATGGACTCCTGTTTATTTTGTAAGCATGTGAGGTCCATGTAAGGTGCCTGGACCTATGCTGAGCAGAGTTGGTTCTTGTGAGTTGGTTCTCTGTGGGCAGCAGTGGTAATGGTGTTTGTAGCAGTAACTGTGGCTAATGGAGGGGCCACTAAGTATTGCTGTGGCCTGGCTACATCAGGGAAAGACGTCTTACCGAGCTGACAAATGTGATTGTGAATAACCCCATCAGAGGACTTAAAAAAAAAAAAAAGTTATAAAATCACACCACATTGTTTACAGTGCTTGTCCTTTCTGGTCCCTTAAACAGTGAGGCTAGCAGATGGGCAACCATACCACTCTCTCCTTTTTTGACCTCAGAGGCTGTCAGGATTCAGGTTGGGACCCTGTCAGCACAATGCCACACCACTAACATGTATGATGTCCAGCTTGGAAGCATCATGACATCGCTGCCTTTGGAAAGAGAAAATGCCCACTTCCCCCCCCTCAGAGATAGATAGATAAGTAAGTAGATAAAAAGATAGCTGCTGGAGAGTTGACTCTGACTCATGGTGACCTTATGCACAACAGAACAAAATGTTGCCTGGTCCTGCGTGATCGTCATGATCCCTGCATGTTCAGGTTCATTGTTGCAGCTATTGTGCCAATCCGTATCACCAAGGGTCTCTCTCAAACTTGCTGACTCTACTTCACTAAACACAGTGTCCTCCTCTAGCCATTGATCCCTCCTGATGACATGTCCGAAGCAAGAAAGTCAGACTTGCTTGTCAGGTTTTCATTGGCTAATTTCCACAAGTAGATTGTCAGGCCTTTCTTCCTAGTCTGTCTTAGACTGGAAGCTCTGTTGAAAGCTGTCCACCATGGGTGACCCTGCTGGTATTTGAAATACAGGTAGCGTAACTTCCAGTACGACAGCAACATGCAAACCACCATAGTACAAAAAACTGATAGATGTTTCTCCCCATAGAAAGCCCTGAAAATGTGCTTGGTTCTCTAAAGCAAAAATAGACCTTTTCCTTGATTTTGCTGTCCTAGCATCAACCTCTGACTAGCTTTCTTTCAGGATCTACTTTCCTTTTGCTTGCTCCTTTTTATGATGCCTCTTTGCACACTTAAAATTCCCTCTTGAGACCCAGAAGACTTGCTATGTAGTCAGATGCCTTCGACATTTTATTTCCCTGGCATTTCTATTTTTGTCCTTTTTTTCTCCTGCCTTTTTTACTTTCTCAAGAATTTACGACACACACACACACATTCATTAAGAGAAGCCTTCTTGGTTTTAAGCTCCCAATCCCTACAGTTTTGCATTTTAGCAGGAAGGTCTCTCAGCAATGCAGGGGAGGAGTTTGAGTTTCCTATGGAATTTGGGGAAATAACAAGTTCTATATGGAAAACAGTGACCCACCTGTCATATCAAGGTAACTTGTGACATGGCAGCCTTCAGGAAAGGTCCTTGAGCCCTTTTTCGCTTTCACTACACACAGGTCAGACAAAGCTAGGATGGAAGCACCCCTTCTTCTGGGCCTCAAAAAGATTTGTGGAGGGTGTATCAGAGCTTTGGAAAACTGCAGGAGAGGGCTGACTCTGTCTGCAACTTCGTCCATGCAGCTGGTTACAATGAAGATGCAAATATTCTGTGAAATCCAAATCTCAAAAATGCGGAAATAGTTACCCACCTTTTCAAATGTTTTCCCAACGAATGATCCTACGTGGCTTAAAATTATACTGACAGCAAAAACAACTGCAAGCGGCTTTTAAACTGATGATACAATCCATGGATAATTTCCTCTAAATAGCTCGGAGATGTAAACGAATGAATCATATATCATTGCAGGAAGCAATTTCCCTCAATGAGTTCTACCTGCTGGAGTCCCAGTGCCTTACAGATCGGGTAGAAGCTTTCAATTGTTAGAAGACTGAAGCTGGCTCAGGAGCAAAGCCTACACCCTGAGGGTGAGATGAAACTTTAGAAGTTGCCATTTTTTTCAGAACTTGCCATTTTTTTGTGTGTGTTACAAATGCCTCCCTTCTGTGCACAGCAGCTGACTTTGGGAAGGAATCCAGGGACATAGGGGGCTTTCAATGATTCTTCACGAGCCTCATTCTCCTTAATGTGGTTTGGCTTTCAGCAACGGTTTAGCATGGTTAACGTACACCGATGGATGATTGATTGGAAGCAGTGAGCTGGGGAAATAAGAGCAGGCTTCCTAACCAGTTCTTCTACAAACCAATTGCTTGATTTTGCTGTTTAGCTTATCTGGGCCTCAGTTTCCTCCTCTGCACAGTGTGAGAGTTAGATTTAATTCTCTTTTAACAAGCTGCGAAGCTATGAAGTATAAATTAACACACATGTGCATATTATTAAAGCATTTATAACAGTGGATGTGGGTAATATTAGTACTGTTTAGCTACATTTTTAAAAAAATTCCAGATGTCTAATAAATATTTAATGCAGGAGGAATGTTATTTCTGCCATAAACCCTTTTTCAGCTTTCTGTATGCCATTGAATGCTGACGGACATCTTTGGAATTAAGACTCAAATAATATGTTTGTACATCACTCCCTCTTGAGTTTACTTGTCAATGCTGTCATTAGCGTCAGGCAGGCTGTTAAAATCTGTTGCAAGATATTGCCTTCCTTTGGGTGTGATGGAATTCACTGAGCCTCCCCCACCCTCCCTCCTCTCAGTTTCACTGACACCCCCCACGCAAGTGGTTGTCAAGAGGAACAACGGAGCCCTCCTACAATGCATCCCTTGGCTCTTCCATGAGGGGGAGCACAGACTCTGGTCTGAACCAATATGTTCTTCTATAAAGTACTTTGGGAGGAAAATAGCCACAAAGTGCTGCTCCAACACAAGGCATTAAAATGATGGATGTCTATAGCCCCTATCATGTCACACGTCTATGAGAAGAGTTGTGACACTTATATTGAAAAAGAAGCACAACACAGCATGAAAATCACCCAGTGTGCAGACTCTCAGCCATTGTAAAAAGTGTTTCAAACCAGCCAGGCCTGAATGGGAGTGCTTGCCAAGTTAATGGATTCCACTGCAGCCTGGAGTGAAGAGCCAGGAACCCAATGCGGGATTCATGCCCTGTGCTCCTGTGGAGTTGAGTTTGCTTCACTCTCATGATCTCCCTCATCTTTAGCCACAGGCCTGGTGACAGGTTCTGTGTGTACTTTTGCCTCAAGCTGTCTTCCCTTTAGACACAGATTTCTTCATTGTTAAGTGCTTACACTAGGGTCTTAGTTTCCCTAGGTGTCTCTTCATTCCAACTAGACTGTCAACTGAGAGTTGAGGGCACTGGCTCTGCCTTTACTTCTCTCATTTCTCTCTTAGCTTCTAGAAGGGCACATGTCACAAAGTAGAAGCTCATGAATATTTATTGAATAAGTGAACATAGGAGTGAATGAATTATAATTTTCTTTTTTGATTAAGTTAAAAAAATCTATAAAATACAGAAGTGTAAAGATTAGCATGATGGATAACTGTGAACCCACCACCCTGGCTCACGTAATGAATGCCTTCTGCCCCGCCTAGTTCCTGTCCCTCTTCCTCCTTCTCAGGGGAAACCACTTCACTGAACTTGCTGTTTATCATTTCTGTGCATCTCTTTATAGCTTTACTAAGTATACATGAATCCCTAACAAAGATAGTATTTTTACTTGTTTTTAAACTTTTTTAAAAAATTTATTTATTGAGCTTTAGGTGAAAGCTTACAAACCAAGTCAGTCTCTCAACCAAAAGCCATACACACCCCGCTGTGCACTCCCAGCGGCTCTCCCCTTAATGAGACAGCACGCTCCTCCTCTCCACCTTGTATTCCCCGTGTCCATTCAACCAGCTCCTGTCCCCTCTTCCTTCTCATCTCACCACCAGACAGGAGTCACCCACATAGTCTCATGTGTCTACTTAAGCCACGAAGTTCACTCCTCACCAACATCATTGTCTATCTTGTAGTCCAGACCAATCCCTGTTTGTACAGTTGGTTCTGGGAATGGTTCCAATCTTGGGCTATCAGCGGGTCTGGGGACCATGACTGTCAGTATCCCTCCGGTCTCAGTCTTTTTACAAGAATTTAAGATCTGCATCCCACTGTTCTCCTGCTCCATCAGAGATTCTCTGTTGTGTTCTCTGTCAGGGCAGTGATTGGTGGTAGTCGGGTACCATTTAGTTCTTCTGGTCTCAGGCTGATGGAGTCTCTGGTTTATGTAGCCTTTTCTGTCTCTTGGGCTCATATTTACCTTGTGTCTTTGGTGTTCTTCATTCTCCTTTGCTCCAGGTAAGTTGAGACCAATTGATGCGTCTTAGATGGCTGCTTGCTAGCAATTAAGACCCCACACGCCTCTCACCAAAGTGGAATGCAGAACGTTTTCTTAATACATTTTGTTATACCAATTGACCTAGATGTCCCCTGAAACCATGGTCGCCAGACCCCCATCCCTGCTACTCTGGTCTTCGAAGTGTTTGGTTGTATTCAGGAAACTGCTTTTGGTTTAGTCCAGTAGTGTTGACTATCCCTGTGCTATGTGTTGCCCTTCCCTTCACCTGAAAAAATTTTTGTCTACTATCTAGTTAATGAATATCCCTCTCCCTCCCTCCCTGCCCTCGTAACCATCAAAGAGTGTTTTCTCTGTGTTTATCTAGATTTCTTATAGTAGTGGTCTCATACAATATTTGTCCTTTTGCAATTGACTAATTTCACTCAGCATAATGCCTTCCAGGTTCCTCCATGTTATGAAATGTTTCACAGATTCATTGCTGTTCTTAATTGGTTTTTAAACTTTTAAAAATTAAAAAATTATATACTTTTGCAACTTGTATTTATAAACAAGGGTAGATTTGTGAGCTAAGTACATATTGATGCCTGTTACTCTAGTTCAGGCATCTTCTTTGCTGGTTTTTCATATGAATACATATGAATTCATCGTAACTTATTATCCATTTTCATGTTGATAGAAATTTGGTTTTTTCCCTCAGTTTTTATAATTACACACAATGCCGATAGGAACATTCTCATCCATGTCTATGTGGGCAGCTGTTGGCAGGAGTCTGCAGGGCACACCCTGAGGAGTGGAAATACTCATTCACAGGGAATATGTATCCTCAACTTTACAAGGATTGCTGGGTAACACTCCAGTCGTTGTTCTAAGTTGCACTCCCATGGATCCACATTTATAAAATGTTCTTTAGATAACTACAATGTTATTGCCTTCCTCTTCTCTGATCAACTCCACTGTCCTTTGAAATACCCACAAATGAAGTGAAATGTGAATTTTAAGTTATCTTTCTATCTGCAGGGTTTACAGTTGCAGCCAATACCTTAATTCTGGCATGGGGAATTATATCAGTGGGAGAGAATATGATTTCACTCCCTTCCCCTCTGGAAAAAGACTATTTTCTTATCCATTGAGCTGAAGATCTCAAAGATCAGGAGCCATCCGCTCAAGGACTTCAGGGTGAATGTTCTGTACTGATTTTCCTACAGGTTGCACAAGGCTCAGCAACAACACTTCCACTTTCTCCCCTTCCTGGAACCACAGATGCATGCAGAGAGGTGAAAAGTGCTGATATTTTGCTTGAAAATTGTGAGCAGTCATATACATAAATTTCTATTAAATTTAGTCCTTCTGTATTGTTATTACTAGTCAGTCATGCTTATTTTATGTAAAGTGCTTAGAATAGGGTCTGGGACAAAATAAGGGTTATGAGTATTGGCTAGTTTCTCTACAAAATGTGTTACACAATTATCTGGTATTTCATTCCTTTTAAATATTTCATGTTTGTAATGACCTTTATTGTTTTACTTTTTACTTTCTTTTCAAAACCCTTTATGACAAGGGAAAAAAATAGGTATCGAATCCATGTATTTAATGAGGAAACTGAGAGCCAGAGAGATAGCCCTTTTTCTGCTGTAGGATCTTCCAACTCCTAGGTCAAGGCATTTTTCACTATCAATCCTCTCCCATGGGCTGGAAAGGCAGGGGGCTGGGCAGATGATTCATTTTCCACTTTCCTGAGAATTTTTTTTTCTATAACTGCTAGCTATGTCCATAGAACACCCAGATGAAACCAGCTGGAGGCACCGACTTCTTTCTCAAAAATGCTAATGCTAATAATAATAATAAACCCAATGCATTAGACTAAAAACTCTAAACACGGAGAGTTATTTAGTGCCAGTCAGTGTTCCAGGTGAGTGCTACTCTACCTGGGCACATGATAGAAGTGATGGCAGATGCCCTCCATGGAATGAACTGCTGATCTTCTAACAATCTCCATTTGTGTCTTGTACACAAACCAGTTATTCCTAGAACATTTCAGAAATCTTTCAAAGGTATAACCGGATTTTCCAAACAAATTTTTGTGAACCTCATCAAGGCAGTTTCGATGCCATACATTTAAGGGACGAAATTCCTGATGGGCTTGAGTGAAGTTTATCTTTAGTAACTTACTATGGCCATTACTATTACCATTGCCAATATCAGTCATCTTAGTTCTCTGTGTGGGTGTAGCATAGTACAGTTTAAGAAACACCTTTCTCTGACCAGTAACCTGCATTTTTTTCACACGACAACACTATGCATTAGATAGTGCAGGACTTAGCATCCTTCTTCTTGCAGGTGTGGGCGTTGAGACTGTGGGGTTAAATGATTCAGCCACACAGTAGATTGGTGAGGAATCAAGGACTCCCAGTTTCCTCTTTTTCCCACTGAAGCATGAGGACCGGATGACAAAGGCAGCGGAACAATATGTTACTGTGCTGGCATCAGGAGGAGCACACGGCTGCAAGTCTGGAAATGTACCTCCTAACCCCAGACCGGCTCCTTTTCTGCTGTGGGATCTTACTTTGTCAAGTCGCTTCACCTCCCCCTGGGCTTCAGGTTACCAAACCAAAACCGAACCCATTGCAAATGAGTTGATTCTGACTCATAGGGACCCTATAGACAGAGTAGAACGCACCTATAGGGTTTCCAAGGCTGTAATCTTTATGAAAGCAGACTGCTACATCTTTCTCCTGTGGAGCAGCTAGTGGGTTCAAACCACTGATCTTTTATTTAGCAGTTGAGTGCTTAGCCACTGCTCCATTAGGGCTCCTTTTGAGCTTCAGATTACTTCCTTGAAAGATAAGGAGGTTGGATAAGGGATCGGCTCAAAAAAGGCATGTACTTCCTTTCTGCCTGGCAGAGATTCAGAAAATGGAGGAAGAATGGAAAAGACGGAGTCCCAGTGAAATCACCAACAATGACATAGTCTCATTAACCCTCCACATACCTCAGAAGTGTGTCTTCTGAATCCAGATGTGTCTGTGTTCCAGAGAAGCATGACTACTAATAAGTAGGTCACGTGTGGTTGGGGTTCATAGTAAGATGCAAAATTATAGACTTTGAAGGTCATTTGGTCTAAAACCTACATGAAGACCCTGAGAGTCTGAGTGGAAGGGAGTTTCCTAAGGTCACAGAGTAAAGCAGGGTCAGGGGACTCTAGCTACTAACTGCCCTTCTATAAGGATATGCTACAATGAGATTTAGTCATTGTCTTAGGCTGAGTTCTCTAGAGAAGCAAAATCAGTGAAGCATATTAATATATATATATAGAGAGATTTATATCAAGGAAATGGCTCATGTAGTTGTAAAGGCTGCAAAGTTCCAATTCAGGCTAGAGGCTTTTCCTGAGTCATGTAGCTGCAGGGGTTGCCAAATGCAAGATTGGCAGGTCAGATAGCGGGCCTCTGGCTCACAGGCTGCAGAGGCTGATGAATCCCAAGATGGGCAGGAAAGCTGCTAGCATAAGTCCCAAGAACTGGAGGTCAGATGAACAAAAGCCAGCTGCAGAACCCAGAGCAAGCAAAAGCCAGTGAGCTTTGCTAGAAAGTCCACCTATATTAGATGCAGGCCGCACCCCCAAAGAAACTCCCTTTCAACTGATTGGTTTGCTTATGACAGATCACATCCAGGAGGTGATTACATTATATCAGATCTTATTATGGAGATGATTACATCGTTACATAGCTGCCAAACCACATCATAACTGCCAAACCACTGAGAATCATGGCCCAGCCAAGTTGACATCCAGCCTTAACCATCGCAGTCATGGTCCACTCACTGGGTTGTAACTTCATGCAAGCTGGGCCAGGGCTCTCTCGCTCACCCCTGCATCCCCACTGTCCATAATAGGGTCTAGCACAGAGGGTGCTCAGAAAATAGCTGTTGAATAGTTGGCTAAAAGAATGAATAGATGAATGAATGGTCCAAAAGAATGACACAAGATTTAGATCATTTGTCTTACTCCATGGCCTCAGACAGCTTACATTACACACCCTAGCTCTTCATGTAGACTTTGGACCTAATGTGGCTCAGGTAAGATCTGTATGAGTCCACTCCTGAATTAGGAAACAAACTCACAAGGCCAGGTGCATGTCCTATGTTACTAGTGCCCTTACCTTGTAATATAATGACAACTAACTTCAGAGACAGTGGGTAGGACTAAGACAAGCCTTGGAGAAGCCTGTGTACGTGGGCAGAAACCAAGTCCAACTTGATTACACATTTCAGTTAGGAGTCAGGGCTGGCCTCTGCAGAGTTGTGAAATTGGTAGATTTGATTGTTGGTTACTGTTGCCCCAACTAATAGCCTGGTAGTACCTAGTGCTCTAGATATTTCCATCATGGTACCTGGAAGTGCCACTTCCCTAATTTATGATTTCGGCCTTTCCATCAAAGCTCCCATTGCCCTGATAATATATTCTCAGCTGTTGGAAGGATGAAAGGTCTGATAAGTATGTCCTCACTGAGTCATTGAGAGCTGATCAAAGTTTCCTATGTCACCTCTCTGAGGGGTCTTTGCCTTTAACATATTGGAGTTTCAAGCTCTTTTCTCACATAGAGATTTCAGAGGAATATTTTAGAGATGAGGATGGAAGAGTTTTCATGTGTCATAGGTACTTTTTCTCTTTCATGGATTGCTGCACTATATATGCACACATGTACGTACACACTTGGATACGTATGTATGCATATACATGAATGTGCATATACAAGTACAGGTACAGTAACACTTCAGAGGAAACAGGAACTCTGGCCTCAGAGCCTAATCAATCCTGTCTTATATTGTAGTGATCAATTCTGCCTTATTTGTGCCAGGGAGACCAGGTCTAAAAAATAACAGAGCTCCTCAGTCTATCTCCTTGTCCTCACTCACCCCTAAATAATGATTTTATTTACATGTTAAATAAAATAATTTCTTTCTCTGACAGATCTCAGACTTGAAGAATTTCTCAGCTGACATTATATAATAAAGTAATTGTATAATTAGGAATGCATTTGACACTATTTAATTATTATACTTAGACCATGTAAAAATTGCTTTTTAAAGAGGCAAATAAAAGACGTTATTAAGAATTTTACTGGATCAAATGAAAGTTTTAAGTTTTACTGGAGTTGGTTTTATGGGCCTTGAAATCCATTTTAAATAGGGGCAATGAATTTTGGGGAAAGGCTGATCTGGCTGGATTCTCACCAACCCTCATTGTGCAACATTCAGTTGAGCTTGAGCTAATACAAACTGGTACCTGTCCTTGCTCTTCCCCTGCATTCTCATGTCACCGCATGTTTTGCTTCACCTCATCTGCATTTCTACCCTAGTCAAAGCCACCCTTATCTCCCACCTAGATGAGTCCCACAGTCCATCAGCTTCCTAGCCCGTCTTCCGCACCCAGTCTTGTACCTCCAGTCCATTCCCCACACTGTGACTACAGTTATGTTTTTGAAGTACATTTGTCATCATATCAGAGGGAGAGTTCTTCCAAAGCTCTCCAGTAACTGCCTGTAGTTCTTAGGATAAACTGTTACATCCTACTGTGGCCAACAAACCTCTGCCTGGTATTGCCTCTAACTACTTCTGCGTGCTCATCTTGCACAACCCCTCTGGGCTCCAACATCATGGTCTTTGTGTAGTATCTGGAAAAGACCTTGTACCCCCTGCTCAGGGGATTTACATGTGTTTTCCTTAGTCCTGAATGCTTTTTATCTCCCACTCCTACTACCCCCTTTAGGTAGTTATTTTCAATTTGTCCTGTAGATCTCAATTTGGCCATTACTTGTCAGGGAAGCCTTCTCTGAAACGCTGACAGATCACATGTCCCCTTATTTACCCTTATTGCACCATACTCCTCTATTTTATGCTACATGGCTCTTGTCACTTTACATTTATCTCCTTGCTTTGTTATTTGATTTTGTTTTACATAATGTTGAAGGGGTTATTAAGAATATACTTCTGTGTGAAAATCACTAAACAGAAAAGGAAGGAATGGAATGAAAGAAACTATTATGAACTCATACACTGATAACTATGTAGACAAATCTAAATAAGTACCGACTTTAACCTACACACCTGCTAGAGCTACTATTACCCAAAACGGGGATTTTTATAAAGATATATTTAGAATACTAGATGTCAGTAAAATGGAACATATCAGGGCATGATTATAGTCAAGGCCCTCCATGGATGACCCTTGGTTCTTCTGGCAACATTCACTTTGCATTTTATATACAAATGATCTAATTATTTCTGGAATATTCCTGGATTTTGTCAAGGGTCTAACCTAGTTCTTGCAAAACATGTTACTCTGAATAACGAGGAGGCAATCTCAAAACAAGTAAGATATCATTTAGATGCTACCTATTGAACAAAGAAAATTTTAATTGCACTTACTGCAATGATCTTTCATGATTTACTATTGCCATTAGTACTATTTTCAATAATGTTGTTGTTGTTTGGAAACCCTGCTGGCATAGTGGTTAAGTGCTACGGCTGCTACCCAAAAGGTCAGCGGTTCGTATCTGCCAGGCACCCCTTGGAAACTATCAGGCAGTTCTGCTCCGTCCTATAGGGTTGCTATGAATCGGAATTGACTCGACGGCAGTGGGTTTGGTTTTGTTTTTGTTGTTGTTGTTAGGTGCCATTGAGTCAGTTCAGACTCATAGCCAGCCTATGTCCAACAGAACCAAACACTGCCCAGTCTTATGCCACCTCCACAATTGCAGTTTTGTTTTAGCTCATTGTTGCAGCCACTGTGTAAATCCACCTTGTTGAGGGTCTTCCCCTCTTTTGCTCACCCTCTGCTTTACCAAGCGTGATGTCCTTCTCTAAGGATAGGTCCCTCCTGATAACAAGTCCAGAGTATGTGAGATGAAGTCTTTCCATCCTCGCTTCTAAGGAACATTCTGGCTGTACTTCTTCCAGGACTGATTTGTTTGTTCTTTTCTCAGTTCGTGGTATGTTCAACATTCTTCTCCAACACCATAATTCAAAGGGGTCAGTTCTTCTTTGGTCCTCCTTATTCATTGTCAAGCTTTCGCATGTACATGAGGCGATTGAAAACACCAGAGCTCGGGTCAGGCACACCTTAGTCTTCAAAGTGACATCTTTGCTTTTCAATACTTTAAACAGGTCATTTGCAGTAGATTTGTCCAATGCAGTATGTTGTTTGATTTCTTGACTGCTGCTTCCATGGGCATTGATTGCGGATTCAAGTAAAAGGAAAATTTTGACAACTTCAGTCTTCTCCATTTATCATGATGTTGCTTATTGATCCAGTTGTAAGGATTTTTGTTTTCTTTCTGTTGAGGTGCAGTCCATACTGGAGGCTGTAGTCCTTGGTCTTCATCATTAAGTGCTTCAAGTCCTCTTCATTTTCAGGAAGCAAAGTTGTGTCATCTATATAATGCAGGTTGTTAATGAGTCTTCCTCCAATCATGATGCCCCATTCTTCTTCATATAATCCAGTTTTTTGGATTATTTGTTCAGCACACAGATTGAATAAGTATGGTGAAAAGATACAACCCTGATACACACCTTTCCTGACTTTAAACCACGAAGTATCCCCCTGCTGTCTCTGAACGACTGCCTCTTGGCCTGTGGAAAGGTTCCTTCTGAGCACAGTTAAGTGTTCTGGAATTCCCATTCTTTGTAGTGTTATCCATACTTTGTTATGATCCACGCAGTCAAATGCCTTTGCATAGTCAACGAAACACAGGTAAACATCTTTCTGATATTCTCTGCTTTCAGCCACGATCCATCTGACATCAGCAAGAATATCCCTGGTTCTGTGTCCTCTTCTGAATCCAGCTTGAATTTCCGGCAGTTGCCTGTTAATATACTGCTGCAGCCACTTTTGAAAGATCTTCAGCAAAATTTTACTTGTGATATTAATGATATTGCTTGATAATTTCCATATTCTGTTGGATCACCTTTCACTAGAATAGGCATAAATATGGATCTCTTTCAGTTGGGGGGTCAGGTAGCTGTCTTCCAAATTTCTTGGCATAGATGAGTGAGCACCTCTAGCACTGTAACCGTTTGTTGAAACATCTCAATTAGTATCTCATCAGTTCCTGGAGGGTTGTTTTTCACCAATGTCTTCAGTGCAGCTTGGACTTCTGCCTTCAGTACCATTGGTTCTTGGTCATATGTTGCACCCTGAAATGATTGAACGTCAACCAATTCTTTTTGGTACAGTGACTCTATATTTCTTCCATCTTCTTTTGATGCTTCCTGTGTCATTCAGTATTTTCCCCTTAGAATCCTTCAATATTGCAACTCAAGGCTTGAATTTTTTTTCTTCAGCTCTTTCAGCTTGAGAAATGCTAAGTGTGTTTTTCCCTTTTGGTTTTCTAACTCCAGATCTTTGCACATGTCATTATAGTAACTTTACTTTGTCTTCTTGAGCTGCCCTTTGAAATCTTCTGTTCAGCTCTTTTACTTCATCATTTCTTCCATTTGCTTTAGCTACTTGACATTCAAGAACAAGTTTCAGAGTCTTCTGACATCCATTTTAGTCTTTTCTTTCTTCCCTGTCTTTTTAATAACCTCTCGGTTTCTTCAGGTATGATGTCCTTGATGTCATTCCACAACTCATCTGGTCTTCAGTCATTAATGTTCAATGTGTCAAATCTATTCTTGAGATGGTCTCTAAATTCAGGTGGGTTATTCTCAAGGCTCTTGTGAACTTGTTCTAATTTTCTTCAGCTTCAACTGCATATGAGCAATTGATGATCTGTTCCACAGTCAGTCCCCGGCCTTGTTCTGACTGATGATATTGAGCTTTTCCATTGTCTCTTTTCATAGATGTAGTCAGTTTGATTCTTGTATATTCCATCTGGTGAGGTCCACATGTATAGTCTCTGTTTATGTTGTTGAAAAAATGTATTTGGAATGAAGAGGTCGTTGGTCTTGCAAAATTCTATCATGTGATCTTCGGCATTGTTTCACCAAGGCTATATTTTCCAGCTACAGATCCTTGTTTATTTCCAACTTTTGCCTTCCGATCACCAGTAATTAAACATGCATCTTGATTGCATGTTTGATCAATTTCAGACTGTGGAAGTTTGTAAAAATCTTCAATTTCTTCATTTTTGGCCTTAGTGATTGGTGCATAAACTTAAAAGATAGACCTTGAAATGTTCTTTTTTATGATGAATGCCATGCCATTCCTCTTCAATTTGTCATTCTCAGCATAGTACCAAACCAAACCTGTTGCATTTGAGTCAATTCTGACTCATAGCAACCCTATATGGCAGAGTAGAACTGCCGTATAGGGTTTCCACGGAGTGCCTGGTGGATTCAAACTGTCAACCTTTTGGTTAGCAGCTGTAGCTCTTAACTTCGACACCACAAGGTTTTCCCCAGTGTAGTAGACCATATGGTTTTCCAATTTAAAATGGCCAATACCAGTCCATTTCAGCTCGCTAATGCCTAGGATATCGATGTTTATGTGTTCCATTTCATTTTTGACGATTTCCAATTTTCTCAGATTCATACTTTGTACATTCTACTTTCTTATTGTTATTGGATGTTTGCAGCTGTTTCTTCTCATTTTGAGTTGTGCCATATCAGCAAATGAAGGTCCCAAAAGCTTGACTCCAACCATGTCATTAAGATCGACTCTACTTTGAGAAGGCAGCTATTCCCCAGTCATGTTTAGAGTGCCTTCCAACCTGAGGGGCTTATCTTTCAGCCCTATATCAGACAGTGATCTGCTGCTATTCATAAGGTTTTCACTGGCTAATTTTTTTTCGAAAGTAGACTGCCAGGTCCTTTTTCCTAGTCTGTTTTAGTCTGGAAGCTCAGCTGAAACCTGTCCACCAAGGGTGACCTTCCTAGTATTTGAATACTGGTGGCATAGCTTCCAGCAGCACAGCAACATGCATACCCTCACAGTAGGACAAACTGACAGACCGGTGAGGGTTTTCAATAATAGTGATTATTTTCTTATTTATTTTAAAAATTTTATTGTGCTTTAGGGGGAGGTTTACAGTACAAATTAATTTCTCATTCAAAAATTTATTGAAAAATTATTTTGTGGCATTGGTTGCAGTCCCCACAATGTGTCAGCATTCTCTCCCATTCTGCTCTGGGTTTCCTATGTCCATTCATCCAGTTTTCTTGTCCCTTCCTGCCTTCTTGTCTTTGCTTTTGGGCAGGTGTTGCCCATTTGGTCTCATATTCTTTTTTTTTTTTTTAGTTTTTATTGTGCTTTAAGTGAAAGTTTACAAATCAAGTCAGTCTCTCATACAAAAATTTATATATACCTCGCTATAGACTCCTAGTTGCTCTCCCCTTAATGAGACAGCACACTCCTTCTCTCCACCTTCTATTTTCACACCCATTCAGCCATCTTCTGACCCCCGCTGCCTTCTCATCTCCCCTCCAGACAGGAGTTGCCCACATAGTCTCAGGTGTCTGCTTGATCCAAGAAGCTCACTCCTCACCAGTATCATTTTATGTCCTATAGTCTAGTCCAATCCCTGCCTGAAGAGTTGGCTTTGGGAAGGGTTCCTGTCATGGGCTAACAAAAGGTCTGGGGACCATGACCTCTGGGGTCCTTCTAGTCTCAGTCAGACCATTAAGTCTAGTCTTTTTACAAGAATTTGAGGTCTGCATCCCACTGCTCTCCTGCACCTTCGGGTTCTTTGTTGTGTTCCCTGTCAGGGCAGTCATCAGTTGTACCCGGGCACCCTCTAGTTCTTCTGATCTCAGGCTGATGTAGTCTTATATGGCCCTTTCTGTCTCTTGGGCTCATAATTACCTTGTGTCTTTGGTGTTCTTCATTCTCCTTTGCTCCATGTGGGTTGAGACCAGTTGTTGCATCTTAGTTGGCCACTTGCTAGCATTTAAGACCCCAGACACCACTCTTCAAAGTGGGATGCAGAACGTTTTCTTAATAGATTTTATTATGCCAATTGACCTAGATGTCCCCAAACCACCACCCCTGCTACGCTGGCCTTCGAAGCATTCAGTTTATTCAGGAAACTTCTTTGCTTTTGGTTTAGTCCAGTGTTGTGCTGACTTCTCCTGTATTGTGTGTTGTCTTTCCCTTTACCTAAAGTAGTTCTTGTCTACTATCTAATTAGCAAATATCCCTCTCACTCCCTCACTCCCCAATCTTGCAACCATAAAAGGATATTTTCTTCTCTGTTTAAACTATTTCTCCAGTTCTTATAATAGTGGTCTCATACAATGTTTGTCCTTTTACAACTGACTAATTTCACTCGGCATAATGCCTTCCTGATTCCTCCATGTTATGAAATGTTTCACAGATTCATCATTGTTCTTTATCAATGCGTAGTATTCCATTGTGTGAATATACCATAATTTATTTATCCATTCATCTGTTGATGGGCGCTTAGGTTGCTTCAATCTTTTTGCTATTGTAAACAGTGCTGCAATGAACATGGGTATGCATATATCTGTTCATGTAAAGGCTCTTATTTCTCTAGGATATATTCCAAGGAGTGGGATTGCTGGATCGTGTGGTAGTTCTATTTCTAGCTTTTTAAGGAAGAGCCAGATTGATTTCCAAAGTGGCTGTACCATTTTACATTCCCACCAGCAGTGTCTAAGTGTTCAGTCTCTCCACATCTTCTCCAAAATTTATTATTTTTTTGTTTTTTGGATTAATGCCAGCCTTGTTGGAGTGAGATGAAATTTCATTGTAGTTTTGATCTGCATTTCTCTAATGGCTAATGAAATGTCATCTTTAGTGAAGTGCCTGTTCATATCCTTTACCCATTTTTTAATTGGGTTATTTGTCTTTTTGTAGTTGACTTTTTACAGTATCATGTAGATTTTAGAGATCAGATGCTGATCAGAAATGTCACAGTTGAAAACTTTTTCCCAGTCTGTAGGTAATCTTTTTACTCTTTTGGGGAAGTCTTTGGATGAGCATAGGTGTTTGATTTTTAGGAGCTCCCAGTTATCTAGTTTTTCTTCTGGTGTTTGTGCATTGTTAGCAATGCTTTGTATACTGTTTATGCCATGTATTAGGGCTCCAGCATTATCTCTATTTTTATTCCATGATCTTTATCATTTTAGATTTGATATTTAGGTCTTTGAACCATTTTGAGTTTGTTTTTGTGCATGGTGTGAGGTATGGGTCTTGTTTCATTTTTTTTGCAGATGGGTATCCAGTTATACCAGCACCATTTGTTAAAGACACTGTCTTTTCCCCATTTCACTGACTTTGAGCCTTTGTTAAATATCAGCTGTTCATATGTGGATGGATTTATGTCTAGATTCTCAATTCTGTTCCATTGGCCCATGTATCTGTTGTTGTACCAGTACCAGGCTGTTTTGACTACAGTGGCAGTGTAATAGGTTCTAAGATCAGGCAGTGTGAGGCCTCCCACTTTGTTCTTCTTTTTCAGTAATGATTTAGCCAGGGCCTCTTTCCTTTCCATATGAAGTTGGTGATTTGTTTCTCCATCTCATTAAAAAATGTCGTTGGAATTTGGATCAGAATTGCATTGTATCTATAGATTACTTTTGGTAGAATAGACATTTTTACAATGTAAGTCTTGCTATCCATGAGCAAGGTATGTTTTTCCACTTATGTAGGTCTCTTTTGGTTTCTTGCAGTACTGTCTTGTAGTTTTCTTTGTATAGGCCTTTTACATCTCTGGTAAGATTTATTCCTAAGTATTTAATCTTCTTGGGGGCTACTGTAAATGGCATTGATTTGGTGATTTCCTCTTCGATGTTCTTTTTTGTTGGTGTAGAGGAATCCAACTGATTTTTCTATGTTTATCTCATATCGCGATACTCTGCTGAACTCTTCCATTAGTTTCAGTAGTTTTCTGGAGGATTCCATAGGGTTTTCTGCGTATAAGATCGTGTCATCTGCAAATAGAGATATTTTGACTTCTTCCTTGTGAATCTGGATGCCCTTTATTTCTTTATCCAGCCTAATTGCTCTGGCTAGGACTTCCAGCACAATGTTGAATAAGAGTGGTCATAAAGGGCATCCTTGTCTGGTTTCCGATCTCAGTGGGAATGTTTTCAGGCTCTCTCTATTTAGAGTGATGTTGGTTGTTGGCTTTGTATAAATGCCCTTTATTATGTTCAGGAATTTTCCTTCTGTCCCTATTTTGCTGAGAGTTTTTATCATGAATGAGTGTTGAAGTTTGTCCAATGCCTTTTCTGCATCAATGATAAGATCATGTGGTTCTTGTCTTTTGTTATATTTATATGATGGATTACATTAATTGTTTTTCTAATGGTGAATCATCCCTGCTTACCTGGTATGAATCCCACTTGGTCATGGTGAATTTTTTTTTTTTTTGATATGTTGTTGAATTCTACTGGCTAGAATTTTGTTGAGGATTTTTGCATCTAAGTTCAAGAGGGATATTGGTCTGTAATTTTCTTTTTTGTGGTGTCTTTACCTTGTTTTGGTATCAGGGATATGCCGGCTTCATTGAATGAGTTTGGGAGTATTCTGTCCTTTTCTATGATCTAAAATACTTTTTGTAATAGTGGTGTTAACTCTTCTCTGAAAGCTTGGTAGAACTCTGCAGTGAAGCCACCTGGGCCAGGGCTTTTTTTTTGTTGGAAGTTTCTAAATTCCTTTTCAGTCTCTTCTTTTGTTATGTATGTACTTAGTTGTTCTACCTTTGTTTGTGTTAGTTTAGGTAGGTAGTGTGTTTCTAAAAATTCATCCATTTCTTCTAGGTTTTCAAATTTGTTAGAGTACAATTTTTTGTAGTAATCTGATATGATTCTTTTAATTCCAGTTGAGTCTGATGTGATATTGCCCATCTCATTTCTTATTTGGGTTATTTACTTCCTCTCCTGTTTTTCTTTTGTCAGTTTTACCAATGGTATATCAAGTTGGTTAATTTTTTCAAAGAACCTGCTTTTGGTCTTGTTAACTCTTACAATTATTTTTCTCTCTATTTTATTTAATTCTGCTCTAATTTTTATTATTTGCTTTCTTCAGGTGCCTGAGGTTTTCTTTTGTTGTTCTCTTTCTATTTGTTCAAACTGTAGGGATAATTCTTTGATTTTGGCCCTTTCTTCTTTTTTGTGTGTGCATTTATTGATATAAATTGACCTCTGAGCAGTGCTTTCACTGTGTCCCAAAGGTTCTGATAGGAAGTGTTTTCATTCTCATTCGATTCTCTGAATTTCTTAATTCCATGCTTAATGTCTTCTATAACCCAGTAGTTTTTGAGCAGGGTATTGTTCAGTTTCCAAGTGTTTGATTTCTTTTCCCTGCTTTTCCTGTTATTGATTTCCACTTTTATGGCCTTATGGTCAGAGAAGATGTTTTGTAATATTTCAAGTTTTGGATTCTGCTAAGGCTTGCTTTATGAGCTAATATGTGGTCTATTCTGGAGAATTTTCCATGTGCACTAGAAAAGAAAGTATACTTGGTTGCTGTTGGGTAGAGTGTTCTGTACGTATCTATGGGGTCAAATTTGTTGGTTGTGGCATTTAGATCTTCCTTGTCTTTATTGAGCTTCTTTCTGGATGTCCTGTCCTTCACCGAAAATGGTGTGTTGAAGTCTCCTACTATAATTGTGGAGCTGTCTATCTTACTTTTCAATTCTGTTGGAGTTTGTTTTATGTATCTTGCAGCCCTGTCACTGGGTTAATATTTAATATGGTTATATCCTCCTGGTATATTGTCCCTTTAATGATTATATAGTGTCCTTTCTTATCCTTTGTGGTAGATTTAAGTTTAAAGTGTAATTTGTCAGAAATTAATATTGCCACTCCTGCTGTTTTTTGATTGTTGTTTGCTTGATATATTTTTTTCCATCCTTTGAGTTTTAGTTTGTTTGTGTCTCTAGGTCTAAGGTGTGTCTCTTGTAGGCAGTATATAGATGGTTTGTGTTTTTTATCCATTCTGCCACTCTCTGTCTCTTTAATGGTGTATTTAGTCCATTTATATTCAGTGTAATTATGGACAGTTATGAGTTTAGTACTATCATTTTGATGTCTTTTTTTGTGTGTTGTTGACAGTTTCTTTTTTCTACTTAATTTTTTGTGCTGAATAGTTTATATATAGTCTCTTCCTCTTATTTGTTGTTGTTGATTTTGTTTCTGCTGAATCTCTGTTTTTTTCTTGTATTTTATTTTGGTGAGTAGGATTGTTAGTCTCCTTTGTGGTTACCTTAGTATTTACCCCTATTTTTCTAAGTTAAAACCTAACTTTTATTTCTTTATATTGCCTTGTCTTCCTCTCCATAGCGAAGATCTTTGACTACATTTCTTAGTCCCTCTTTAGTGTTTTAATGTTGTCTTCTTTTACATAATGACATTGCTGTTTCTGTGTTTTGAGCTTTTTTAAATCTTGATTTATTTTTGTAATTTCCCTATCTGGGTTAACATCTGGTTGCTCTGTCCTATGTTCTAGTCTCGGGTTGATATCTGATATTATTGATTTTCTAACCAGAGAACTCCCTTTAGTATTTCTTGTAGTTTTGGTTTGGTTTTTACAAATTCCCTAAACTTGTATTTATCTGGAAATGTCCTAATTTTGCCTTCATATTTGAGAGACTCTGTGGGGCAGTTCTACTCTGTCCTATAGGGTCGCTATGAGTCGGAATTGACTCAACATCACTGGGTGTGGTTGGGTATTTGAGAGACAGTTTTGCTGGATACATGACTCTTGATTGGCAATTTTTTTCCTTCAGTGTTTTATGTAAGTCATCCCATTGCCTTCTTGCCTGCATGGTTTCTGGTGAGTAGTCCGAGCTTATTCTTATTGACTCTCCTTTGTAGGTGACTTTTCGTTTATCCCTAGCTGCTCTTAAAATTCTGTCTTTATCTTTGGCTTTGGCAAATTTGATTATAGTATGTCTTGGTGACTTTCTTTTGAGATCTACCTTATGTGGAATTTGGTGAGCATCTTGAATGGATATCTTCTCATCTTTCATGACATCAGGGAAGTTTTCTGCCAACAAATCTTCAACAATTCTCTCTGTATTTTCTGGTACTCCAATCATGCATAGGTTATTTCTCTTGATAGAGTCCCACATGATTCTTCCGGTTTCTTCATTTTTTTAATTAATTTATCTGATTTTCCTTCTAATATATTGGTGCTGAATGTTTTATCTTCCTATCTCACTCATTCTGCCTTCCACTTCCTCAATTCTGCGCCTCTTACTTTCTATTAAGTTGTCTAATTCTGTAATTTTATCGTTAATCTTCTGAATTTCTGATTGCTGTCTCTCTATGGATTCTTGCAGCTTATTAAATTTTTCGTTATGTTTTTGAATAACCGTTTTAATTTCTTCAACTACTTTATCTGTGTGCTCCTTGGCTTATTCTGTGTATTGCCTGATCTCTTTCCTGACCTTGTTTCTGATGTCTTGAAGAGTTCTGTATATTACTGTTTTATATTCTGCATCTTGTAATTCTGGGAAGGAACATTCATCCAGAAGATCCCTTGATTCTTTGTTTTGAGAGCTTGTTGAAGCGATCATGGTCTGCTTCTTTTTGTGATTTGATGTTAACTGTTGTCCCCGAGCCAGCTATAAGTTATTGTATTAGTTTATTTTATGTTTTCTTACTGTATCCTAGCTTCTTGCTTTGTTTTGTTTTGACATGCCCAAATAGGCTGCTTGAGTGAGCTAGCTTGATTATTTTTGCCTTTGAAGCTCTAACGTCATGTCACCAGATGACTAGAGCTGTTATCAGGTATAGTCCATTCACTTTTTTTTTATGGATTCACCTTAGGTGTCCAGGTAGTTGGTCATCAAGTGTGTGGCACAGGCTCTGTCTTACAGTCTTAGAGGGGTAGCGATGATTGGTGTAGGTATAGGTATCTGGTTGCAGCAGGGGGTTACCCTCTGAACAAGGCAGGGGACTGACAGCAGTCTCCCAAGTATCTGTGAGGAAAGTGCGTCCCTCTTCCCTAGAGTGCACAGGTGGGTGGGTTCTGCAGACAGACCATGGGCACCCAGTGCTTTTTTGTAAGGACTGGAAAGTAGCAGTTATTCTGGGACCCCTGTTGTGGGTGGCTAGGTGATGTTGGTGGAACCACCAATCCCTAGGCCCCTGATGTGGGTAGGTGAGTACCCTGTTTAATAGGAAAAGTGGTGTCAAAGATCAAACATCCTCCTCTCCACTGCACGACTGAAAGAGTTATAGTCTGCCAACAAGGGCCTATTGTCCTGAAATAGGCCCACACAGGTCCATATAGGGGGGAAAGGTATTCAAAGTCCATGGACCATTTATGCCTGGAGAGGAGCTGCTTCTGTCCTCGGCTCCCCAGCTTAGTGGAGCTGGCAGATTATCTTTTGCCCCAAATTGGAATTTATTCCTTCTCCAAGGCTGGAACAATGGCTCAGGGTGCACCACAGGGCCTATCTTAGGCCCGGGGAAATCTACAACTACTGAAGCCTGCTTGGGGGCTGGGGGCACATTAAAATACATGCAAGTACTTAGCTTTTGCCAAAAGCGCTGTTCTTCTTTGGTTCTGGTGGTGTGAGTAGGCTGTGCAGCTGGCTGCTTCTCCCTGAGGAAACTGTGTCCAGAACGGTACCACCAGTCACACCATGGTTGCTCCAGGGAATGGTTCCCGAGGGATCCTGGTGATTCAGTTCCAGCGACTCCTCTCTTCTTCTGAACTGTGTCTCCCTCTCCCTGCTGCTCAGTCCATTTTTTAACTTTGCCTTTGATCTTCACGGTTCCTAGCTTGTCATAAATATAATCAATTCACTGTTTTTTGGGGTCTTTGTTGTAAGAGGGATCACTAGAAGCATCTGACTACTGCGGCATCTTGGCCCCGCCTCAGTCTCGTATTCTTGACTGAACTAAGAAGCACGCTTTCATGTGTGTTATTGTTTTATAGGCTTGTCTAATCTTTGGCTGAATGCTGGACTTTGGGAATGGCTTCAATTCTGAGTTAGCAGATTGTCTGGGGGCCATAGTCTCAGAGGTTCCTCCAGTCCCTGTCATACTAGTAAGTCTGGTCTTTTTTTGTGAATTTGATTTTTGTTCTACATTTTTGTCCAGCTCTGCCTGGTATCCTGGTGATCCCTGTCAGAGTGGTCAGTGGTGGTAGCTGGGCACTGTCTACTTTTTCTGGGCTCAGGCTGGTGGAGGCTGTGGTTCATTAGTCCTTTGGACTAATATTTTCTTGTATTTTTGGTTTTCTTCATTCTCCTTTGCTCCACATGTGATGGGACTGATAGATGTATTTTAAATGGCCATTTGCAAGCTTTTAAGGCCACAGACACTACTCATTAGAACATTTTCTTTATGAACTATGTTATGCCATTTGACCTCGGTATCCTCCAAGACCATGGTCCCAGCCCTCACCCCTAGTAACTCAGTCCCTTAAGGTGTTCGGATGTGTATAGGAAGCTTTTATGGCTTTGCCTTGGTCAAGTTGTGCTGGCATCCCTTATATTTTGTGTTGTCTTTCCCTTCACCAAAGTTAATGCTTGTCTGCTATCTAGTTAGTGATTTCACCTTTCCAGCCCCCCTCTTCCTCGTAACCAACAAAGTTTCTTTTTTGGTGTGTGTGTAAACCTTTCCTTGAGTTTTTATAATTAGTGATTTTTAAAATGTGTGTATAACACTTTGCAATTTAAAAGAGGCTTTGCATACACTATTAAACTGTGTTAGGTTCGTACATTCACACCATGAGCTAGATCAGTGGTGTGCAAACTTTTTCTGTTAAGGGACGGACAGGTATTTCTGGCTTTGTGGGCCATACAGGCTCTATCTTAACTGGTGCTTAACTCTGCCATTGCAGCAGGAAAGCAGCCATAGACAATACGTAAAGAAATGGGCATGGCTATGTGGTAATAAAACTTTATGTACAAAAACAAGCAGCAGGCTGGCTTTGGCTGATGGACTTCAGCTTGGCAAACTCTGATTTAGATCACGCAAGATTTACCATCTCTCCATTTTCAGTTGTTGACTGTGAGGTCAAAGGGGTGAAATGATTTTCCTAAGGTGAATTAGTGAAAGAGTGAGTACATGGACCCATGCCAGCTACCTCTCAGTCTGGTTTTCCTACTGATTTGTAATGACCATGTTATAAATATAGTGTAACCATGGGGCATTGTATGGTGTATCAGGAAGGTCACATCACTGAAAATCTGCAGATCTGGACCCTGGCTCCTGATGGGCTCCATTTAGCTGCACTGACTTTAATTAAGTCACTCCAATCCCCATAGCTTCAACTGGCTCATCTAAAGGGTGAGGAGGTTGGATGAGGGATCTTTAAGATCCCCTTTGGATATAAAATGCTGTATTTTTATTGTGAAGTATTCAAGTTGATAAGTTATTTCCAATTTTGCAACATTTATTTACATTGAAGTCATTATGAGCTAACCAAAAAATATTTATCAATCCAATTATGGTGTAAAAAGATGGAAGAAACATATAGTGTCATCTTTTTCCTCAAATAATTAATAGTCCAGTTAGGGAGAAAAGCATTTCCTAGTCCTTATGGAAAATGAGTAAATAATTCATGTGTAAGAAAAATTCCTTCATAGAGGTGGTAAGTTCTATGACTTGATAGAGATAGTAAGAGCTATAACCTTTACTAGCTGTATGAGCTTGGTCAAGTTGCTCTGTGCCTCGGTTTTTATGTCTGTAATGTTACCCAATTAGGGTCCGTGCCCTGGAGCAGCCAAGCCAATGAAACAATACTACAAGTCAGAAAGAGTGAGAAAGCTTCTTACGGAGGTGTATACATCACCTGGGACCCAGCAGCAACACAGGCTACCTCTATGGAGTCCCAAAGAGCAATTTTACATGAGAGTTTATATAGAATCTTACATGGTTAGAAGTGTATTTCTAGTCGCAGCTGGCCTGGCCAGAGGAGTTATTCGTTACAAGATAGTGACAAAAGACTCTATCAGACTAAAAAGATACATATCAGACACCTGGGCTCTGATTTTCCTGTGGAGAGTTGTAAGTCACAGATGGTCAGACAGAACAAAACAAATTTATTTGCATCTGAGTAAGCAAAGAACAAAGTCGCTAACATTAAATCAAAACAAAGTCGTTAACAGAGGTATGTGAAGGAGGAGGCAGACAGAGGAAGGAGAAGAACTTACAGGTTCATCATGGCATTAGTTATGTTAAGCTCTCAGTCAGCCATTTTGAAAAAGGAGAAAATATGCTGGGGAGTATTGGAGTCACATGTAATATCGGGATAATGATATTACCTATCTCATGTGGTGGCTGAGGGAATTAAACTAGAATAGTGCCTGGTCCATGGTAAATACCTAGTCAACTCAGTTGTCATTAACCATTGTCTTTATCATCATCATTACATCAAAAATGCATTTTCCTCTCCCAACAAGCTTTAGCCTAAGGACTAAAATTTTTACAACAAGATCTTTGATTTAAGTTTTTTTTTTTTTTAAGTTATGAAGTGAAAGGAAAGACTGTTGCTGGAGAGGAAAAGTTGCTTTTCCAAATCAAAGTCACAGGGTCTTCCTAAGCCATTTCCAATGCTGCTGCTTACTCCCTGGCCTGCAGATTGCTGAGAATATCTCTGTATTTACTGCTCCCTTTTCTCTCTGGTGCCTCCTTGGAGCCTGATGGAAGGGCTATCTAGTTATGGCATCTCTTGCATTTGTTATACTAGCCATTTACAAAAAATATAAAAGTTCCTAAATTATTAACTTTCTCCAGAGTGCTATTTGATGGCAAAAGTAATATCTATGTGAAGTATTAAGTGAGTTTTAAGAAAAGCTGAATAATTTGACAGTGTTAAAATCATGCTGTCAAAGATTCCATTTCCCCAGAGCCATCTGTATTGCCTGGTTTCAGTTGCACAGACTGTCATTAAGATGGTGAGATTTATTTCTCCTCTAATTGCACCACGGCGGCCTGTTGTATAGGAAATATAGCTCAGTGCCCACTTTTCAGAAGGGTGCAGAACCCATGACATCACTTATGAAGGCGATTAGGAGAATGGGTTGCAAGAAAGGAATCAGAGAAAACCATGCTTTATGGATCTCTGGGGTGCTGTTCAAATATTTAAAAATATATAACAGCCATTCATTTATTGGTGGGAAGACAGAAAGCATCCTCCTTCCAGGGAATGGGAGCTTGACCTCTTTTGTGCAATTTTCTGTTTTGCATTCTCAAGCATTAAACATACAGCACCTGTTATTCACCCTTAGTAGCTATTGCAAGGTCTGTGTGTGGCTTCCCGTTATAATCTCAGAAATTTCACACGTAATTCATTAGAGACAGATAAGGATCTAGTACTTAGGACCTGGGGCTATCCTCAGTCCTAGCCTTTCTCCTTCCATCTGTTGCTTTTCCCTGTAAGGCAGTGTGGTTAATCTGCGTTTACTCTGACTCCTCAAACGTTCATTTGTGTACAATATTGTTTATTGAATGATTTTGAAGGGCACCTGTTTTGTGATAGTCCCTGGGGGCCATGCTCAGGAAACATGTCCCAGTCCTCAGGATACTTTAAAAGAGCATTGGAGAATTAAGGCTTGTATTTATGAACCTTAGAGGTCAAAAGAAAACTCTACCATCAGGTGTGAATGGAATCTGATTAGATGGGCCAGCGAGTACTTGTTAGAGCTCAGTTACTAAGAGCACTGGCTTCAGCCTTAGCTTTTCTTAGCCTGAATTTCAGCTATACCATCGATTGGCTTTGTGATCTGGAGTTTAGAGCTGGAAGGATCCAGGTCTATCTACATCTTTGACTAAAGCCACCAATAACGTTATCAGCATCATTCTTGTCTCCATCATGGTCATCACCACCGATAGTCTTTTTTTAGAGCCTCTTTTGTGGTATTTTACATCCTTATTTCATTTCCACAACAACTCTAAATGGTAGATACCACAAGACTCACTTTATGGATGAGATAACTGGGGCTCAGAAAGCATAAGTCATTATCTCAAAGACATGAAGCCAGTAAGGGGGTGTGGGAACTAGGATATGCATCCACATCCTGGTCTTTTTTTAGCACTTTGCGTAGCTGTCTAAGAATGGCCAAGGAGGTCATCCTCACTGCCCTATTGTAGCTCCACTTGCAAGCTTACTTTTCTCAGGGACACTGAATGTTGACAGACATAGTCAGGCCTAATGGACTTGTTTTTCTAATAAGGAAAGACACCTGTCTTAACAAGGAGGACATTAGTCTTCATCAGAGAATGCCAGCCTCAGCATTTGTACCACCCTAAACACAGGCCAGAAATTACATTTGAAAGGCCGAAAGGAGAAGACACCAGTTTCTGAGTTTCTTCTTCATCTTTCTCTCATTGACTTTCATACCCAAGTACAGAACATAGTCTAGCATTTACTTTTCACAGTCCCTAACAGCTTATAGGAGCCCTGGTGGCCCAGTGGTTAAGAGCTTGGCTGCTAATCAAAAGGTCAGCAGTTCAAATCTACCAGCTGCTCCTTGGAAACCCTGTGGAGCAGTTCTATTCTGTTCTGTGGGATCGCTATGAGTTGGAATCAACTCAACGGCAACAGGTTTGATTTAGTTGTTAAGAGCTTATAAGCTATTTGAGGGCAAGAACACTGTCTTCTTTTAAATTTCCTCTAGTCTTCCCAAATCTTTCTCAGGCTAGACACATTACAGTCACTTCAGTCAACATATTTAATCAACACATAGTGGTAGCACATCTTTCTGAAAGGAAGGCAGACTTTAAAGTTTGATGGGCCTGAGTTTGGTTCATCATTTCTATTCCATTAACTAACCAGGTGCTTACACAAGAACTTATACTAGCAGTCTCATTTTTCATACCTAAATTTAGGATAATATGAAACACATGGCATTGTCATGAGATGGAATTGACTAGGTGGCAACTTTGTTTTTTTAAACAGTGATAGAATAGTCATTAGGATAAAATGTAACACAAAATGGCTCTAACGTAATAGTTGACTTATAGCAAATGTCCAGATAAATATCATATAAGCCTTGTATTCATTTTAAGAATAAAGAAAAAAAACCAAATCCACTGCTGTTGAGTCGATTCCGACTCATAGCGACCCTATAGGACAGAGTAGAACTGCCCCATAGAGTTTCCAAGGAGCGCCTGGTAAATTCAAACTGCCGCCTTCTTGGTTAGCAGCTGTAGTACTTGACCACTACACCACCAGGGTTTCCATGTCAAGAATAGGAATTGAAAAAATACATCAAGCATCCCACCACTCTTTTCTTGCTCTTTTGACTATGGCAGCTATGATTAAAAACAGCCAGTAGCCACAAAGGAACTTCTGCTTTCAGCACAGAGGAAGTAAGAGTGATTGGATATACCCTGAAACAAAAACAAACAAAAAAAAACTCAACACAATATATGAAAAAGCAGTTTTCAAGACATTGACTATTAGACAGTGAAGGAGAGTGAACCCTGAAAGACAAGAAACTTAAGAGATGAACCCTATGATTGCCTCAATTTATTGCCTGGAGAGAGTTTCTAGGTTGCTGGGCAGGGAAGGGAGACCCAGGTGAACCGAAGTGGTCTCTTTGAATTGAGAAGATGAAATTGGGAATCTGGGGAGGCCAAGGTGGCTGGAGTTCACAGAGCAGAGTGCCAGAGAGGAGAGAGTTGCAGAGAGAAAAGATTACAGAGATCTGTAGAATGTTCCCTTAGCTTCTTCATCTGTGAGTGAAGAAACTACTCAAGGCCAGGGAAAGAACTACCCAACAGAATTAAAAGGAATAATGTCCAGAGTTCACACAGGGCCAGGAGTAGTTCCTGTCCCCACCCATCAAGTAGGAAACATCATCATTCATGGGATGTTTTTAGAGTCCTCAGAAGATTTCTGCCCCAGAGTAAGAGAAAGTTAGTCCCAGGCTAAACACTGCTGGTCCTATCCAGCAAAGCTTAAAAGCTTTACCAGTGACAAAAGTGGTGCAGAGATTAAAATTCTAATTCACAAAAAAGACCAGACTTACTGATTTGACAGAAACTGGAGGAAACCCCAAGATTATGGCCACTGGACACCCTGCTAACTCAGAACTGAAGCCACTCCTGATGTCCACCTTTCAGCCAAGGATTAAACCAAAACACCAAAACCATTGCTGTTGAATTGATTCGGCTCATAGAGACCCTGTATGACAGAATAGAACTTTCCCTTAGGGTTTCCAAGCAGTGCCTGGTGGATTTGAACTGGTGACCTTTTGGTTAGCAGCCATAGCTCTTAACCACTACCCACCAAGGTTTAGACAGGCCTATAAAACAAACAATAATACACGTAACGAACATGCTTCTTAGTTAAATCAGGTGTGCAAGACCAAATGGGCAACACCTGCCCGAAAGCAAAGGTGAGAAGGCAGGAAGGGATAGGAAAACTGGATGAATGGACATGAGGAACCTGGGGACGAGTGCTGACATATTGTGGGACTTGCAACCAATGTCATAAAACAATTTGTGTATAAATTTTTGAATGAGAAATTAATTTGTGCTGTAAAGTTTCACTTAAAGGGTGCGTGCGCACGTGCCCGCGCGCACACACACACACAGATTCTGTAGAAGTATCTTGATCAAAAGGGAGAAAATACAGAAGAGAATTTCAAATTCTCATGGAATCCAGACTTTCTGGAGCCATTGAGTCTGGTTGAACCCCTGAAGCTATTACCTTGAGATAATTTTTAAGCCTTAACCTAAAAATACCCCCGAAAGTCTTCTTAAAACTGAACAATAAAGTTTTCTTGAAACTGAACAATGGTGTAGCTTAATTAGTAAAGAATGTCTGCCTTGAGCATTGTGCTCTTTTAAAGGATTATTTATTTGGGATCAAACTGAAAACAGCAAAGATTAGACAGGAAAATTAGGAGGCAGTGAGTTTCTGTTAATGAGGGAAGAACAATTGAGAAAAGGAGGGTGAGGATGGATGCAGATGGACCTGGGTTTAAAATCTGTCTCTAACACTTGAAGCTAGCTGTGTAACCTGAGTTATCATTATAGTTTCTATTTTGCAGATTTATAAACTGAAGTTCAGAGGGGTTGAATTATTTGCACAATTCATGGAATTGCTGTAATAATCAAATGAGGTCATGTTTTAAGTCCTTGGCCCAGTGCATGGGACTACAATATGTGGTAAATGATACATGATAAGTTGATAAATGAGGGCTACTATCAATATTAAGGGAGAAAGATGTGGCAGTCTGTTCCTGTAAAAGATTACAGCTTTGGAAACCCTATGGGGCAGTTCTTCTCTGTCCTATAGGGTCACTGTGAGGCAGAGTTGACGCGATAGCAATGGGATTGTTTTTTTTCCTTTGTCAACATTGAGGGCAGTGGTGGTTTGGTGGTAGAATTCTCGCCTTCCATGAGAGAGACCTGGATTCAATTCCTGGCCAATGCACCTCAAGCATTGTCAGTGGAAGTTTGCATGTTGCTGTGATGTTGAACAGATTTCAGCAAAGCTTCTAGACTGAGACAGACTAGGAAGAAAGGCCCAGTGATCTACTTCCAAAAATCAGCCAGTGAAAATTCTATGAATCACAACCATCTGATCCCGTTGTGCATGGGATCTCCGTGACGGCAGCTAACAACAACTATCAATGTTACTACTACTACCTCATCATCAGCTGCCTCTAGTCAACATTCATCAGTAATTTGCCCTTAAGCTTTCTTCCTTGTATTTCCTTCCCTCGCACACTTTGAAGCATTTTTCCTCAGCCTGATTTCCACACCTGAGTCATATGCATTCTCTTTTAAAAATGTTCCCATTCGTGCCACCAGCATCAGCTTCTGCACTTTTGGGGGTGGGAGGAGGGCTCGTGAGCTTTGCTCATTAAATGCTAAATTACCGCTGCCAGAAAGTGACAAGTGACAGTTTACAACCTTTTACCACCATAAAGCTTGTCCAATAAAACAAAAAGGGGCTCTAGAGAAGCAAGGCTAGTGGGATCCTAAGGCATATATGTTTGCTTCAGGCAGTTTATCTAAGTGGCAGGATTCAGTGACTTAATGGTTAAGGAAGTAGACAGCTTCAGTTAATGAAATGAAGTATTTAGGAGCACAAATCTGTCACCATTGCTTGCCATGTAAAGCAGTGGATTTGTTATTGTGAATGCGACTGCATTAACCGAAATATTGGTGGCTCACATTGAGATGTTTCCCAGAGTAGAGATTTTGTTCATAAAGAGAAAGGCCTTACGTTGGCTGTCACATGTTTTCTTCCCATCCTTGGAACTCTTCCAAACAGCTTTCTGACTGTGGGCCATGGCTCTGCTGGGGACTTATTCCCTGAGATGATTCGATTCTTGTGGTATACTAACCCGAATTTCAGAGCTCAGGTGGGTGCTCTGAGATGAGCCCCAGGGCTCCCTCTGTGACAGTTGGAGGTGAAGCAGGAAACATAGAAGTAGAACTCCTCACATGTCAGAGCTGAAGCAAAGATGTACATTTTAGTGGGAGAATTCTCCAGCTACTTACCCTGTACCTTCCTCCTCCTCTTCACAGCCAAATTTCTCTAAAGAGTTTCTCCTACTTTGGTACTTCTTCCTCTCCTTGCTTCCCATGCTCATTTGACTACTGAATCTTCACTCTAATTACTCTCACCAAAATAATCCATGATCTCCAAGTTTTAGAACCGGTGAATATTTTTCAGTCTTTCCCTAACTTGACCCATTAGCAGAAGTTTCCACTATTGACCAATACCTGCTTGTCTTGGTCTCTGTGACTGCATGCTGCCTTTGTTTTCCTTTATTTTCTCTTGCCACTCTTTCCTGGAATCCTTTTTAGGTTCATCTTCTCCTAGCCTTGGAGTCCCTGGGTGGTGCAAATGGTTAACGTGCTAGGCTGTTAACAGAAAGATTGGCAGTTCAAATCTATCTAGAGGCACCTTGGAAGAATGGCCTGGTGATCTAATTCTGAAATATCAGCTATTGAAAGCCCTATGGAGCACAGTTCTACTGTTGTGAGCCATAAAGTTTTCATTGGTTAATTTTCAGAAGTAGATCACCAGGCTTTTTTTTCTGGTCTGTCTTAGTATGGAAGCTCTGCCAAAAACCTGTCCGCCATAAGTGACCTTGTGGTTATTGAAAATCCTGGTGGCAAAGCTCCCAGCAGCAATGCAAAAGCCACCTCAGTGCAACAAACTGACAGGTATGGGGCATATAGAAAAACTTAATAAATATTTGCTGAATGAAAGAATCTCTGCCACTGGCACCCTAGTCTAGGGTACAGTGCTTTCTGGCCAGGAAACTTGCCAGAGCATCCTCATATGGTCTTACCAACCCATGTTTCCTCCAATCTAAATAATTCTCCATGTTATAACCAAATGGATCTTTCCAAAAAAGTAAATGTGATCATGTCACCTCCCCTTCCCCCTGTTTAAAATGCTGGAATGGTTTCTCATTGTGCCTAGAATAAAATAAAATTTGTCACATGATGTATAACAGCCTGTGCAGTTTTTCCACTGCTTGTCTCTCCAGCTGGATCTCACGCCACACTCTGCCTTTTCTCTTTACTTCAAGCTCACCAACCACACCGCTCTGCTTTACGCCCCTCACGTTAGCCACACCCCCTCCTGCCTTGGGAACTTCTACGTGATCCACTCTTCTCCCCACTCCCAGATCACCTCCTAGTTACCTGGTGCACCTCCTCCAGATCAGCTCATGTGTCAAACTGTTGGGGCCAGTCACTCACCCCAGTCTGCCAGAAAATGCCAGTCTCTGGGTCAGGGACTAAGAAATTACTCTCAATAGCTCTCTTTCATTGCCTTCCATGTCCAATTTATCAGCATGTCTTGTCTATTTCATCTCTTAACTATATCCCCCATACCCCTCTGTCAGTTTGTTGTACTGAGGTGGCTTTTACATTGCTGCTGGGAGCTTTGCCACCAGGATTTTCAATAACCACAAGGTCACTTATGGCGGACAGGTTTTTGGCAGAGCTTCCATACTAAGACAGACCAGAAAAAAAAGCCTGGCAATTTTATGCTTGCATGACATCATGTATCTGAGAGTTTTAATTTTTTGTAATTATATATATATACACATATACATATTTATTGTGCTTTAGGTGAAAGTTTATAGCTCAAGTTAGTTTCTCATACAAAAATTTATACACACATTGTTATGTGACCTTAGTTACCAACCCCATAATGTGACAGCCCCAATTTCCTGTGTCTATTTTTTTATTCAACCAGCTTCTGTCCCTTTCTGCCTTCAATGTTTGATAATTATTTGATTAATGTCTCCTAGAGTATAAACTCCATGATGACAGGAACCATCTCTGGCCATGTCCTCGTTGTCTTCTCAGAAACCAGCACAGCTGGCACTCAATACTATTTGTTAGATACACTGAAAAATTATAAACCAGGAGACCTGGGGGCCCCTGGCTCTGCCTCTGATGAATGTGTGGCCTTGGGCTTAAAAGACTATTGCTTGGATCAAAGAAAATTCTGTTTTCAATGACTGAAGTTTATTTGTACATAGCACAAATCCTCTCCACTGGGGGGCCCAATCCATTCATTGATAAATCATTTAAGCAAAGGTCTCAGTTTTTAGAAGCTTGGATCCAGGCGCCTGGCCAGATAGGGGCAGCAGCCTGTATGCTTCTGGAACTGCACAGCTGGTCTCACTCTGGGATGTCCAGCACTTGCTCAGGGTGCTGTATAGATTGAGACAACATTGGAGTCTATTGCCTTCCTCTTTTGAAACCTCTTTTTATTTTTTTAAAATTTTATTTATTTTATCGTTGTTGAGAATATACACAGCAAAACATGTACCAATTCATTTCTACATGTACAATTCAGTGACCTCGATTACATTCTTTCAATTGTGCAACTATTCTTATTCTCCTTCTCTGAGTTGTTCCTCCCCATTGACATAAACTCATTGCCCCCTAAGGTTCCTGTCTAATTTTTTGAGTTGCTGTTGTCAATATGATCCCATATAGATTCATCTTAAAAGAATACAATGCTCAAGGCAGACATTCTTCTGAACGCTCTGCTTTTGCAGCACTTACTTCCAGATCCAGTGGGCCCATCATTTATTTTTATGACTTTCAGTGCAAGAACTCCTCATGTGAAGTTATGGGGTGTCAGCTCCCAGCCTTAGCAGGAATAAGTACGATTTAGCCATAGACAAGGAGCTTGCCAGGGCATTGATATTTCTTGGCTGAGTGGAGGTTATTGGCTTCCAGGTTGGTTGTTGGAAGGTCTAAGTTTGCCAGCTGAGCATTTACCGGCATGAGAGCTGGTAACATAGGCATCCCTCCAGGAGCCTGGATCCAAACAACTGTGATGCAGCCAAGCTCCAAATTGCACCAACAACAGCTGACTTCCATACTAGCCCATAATATGGTTCCAAACTCATTATTTCTCTAGGAATCATGGGCGAGCATAAAAACACTCACAGATAATTTTTTTAAATGAAAAAATCTTGCCACTGAGAAGCTGGCATTTAGGGTAAATGTGAGAGGATGAAACTGTATGGGACTTGCTGTTTTTGAATCTGTTTATCTATCTTTCCAAGAGTGACAAACATGAAAGTGGGACCTATTTCCCATCTTCCAGTTAGGATTTCAGAACAGCTCTCACTGATGTGGCCACATTGCTTTTTCTAGAAAGACCTGTTTCCAGGATGAAGAGTATACTATCCAAACTATCACCTCACTACTAGAGGAGTTATCCAGTTTTAAAGCTTAATTTCTCTTGTAGAGAAGGTTGCTTTTTTGTCTTCTTGAGTTCTTTTCAGAATCCCCTGAAATTGATCATCAGTCAGGGAATTTGCTCAAGGGGCTAAATTTTAAAAGTACATACAGCCATCAAGTGTTCCAGGAAAATTTTTTAGTCAGCCAAAGACCATTTGCAAAATGCTTTGCTTTTACATTCAGACACCTTCATTGGCCCTTCTTCCTGATTGCTCAGGATTAATTGGTAATTTCTGGTGTAATTATTTGTTCATAACAGCTTGCGTGAAATCTGTTAGTTTGCAGTTTAGCTCTGAAAATCTAGTTTTCCTCACTTTTTGTTTCACTTCTATTAATTTTACGGACACCCCTTTCAGAGCAACCCTCTTTTCTACTTTGTCTGGATTCCAGAGAACATGGGTAACGTATAGTAATTAACTTGTGCCATGTTGTTGGTGTGGTGTGGCGTTGAGTGGATTCCCACTCATAGTTCTAGTCACAGCAGAGTAGAACTGCCCTACAGGGTTTCCTAGGCTGTAACCTTCACTGGAGCAGATCTCCAGATCTTTTCTCCTGCGGAGCTGCTGGTGGGTTCTAACGCCAACCTTTCTGTTAGCAGCCGAGCACTTAACCATTGTGCCACCAGGGCTTCTCCTTGTGCAAGAACACATTGAATCCTTTTATTTCCTGATTCCTTTTACTTTCTGTAGAGTAAGGATTGCACTACTTTTTATGTAAAAATATTTTACCACTACGAGGTAAAGATAATTTATATCTTTATAGGTATTTATCACATTGCACCACATTGTATTTAATAAAAGCACTTTTCTAAATGTCAGAGATAGAAATAATTTAAGATAAATATGTATACAATTAAAAATTATGTTTAAGTTTAAATAGTAAATATTTGGGTATAGGAGCCCTGGAACACATCTATATACATGCACATGCAGTCAAAAACCTAAATGCACAAACACCAAAATTAATGTAACAGAATATATATATACTTTTTAAAATAATTTTTATTGTGCTTTAAGTGAAAGTTTACAAATCGACTCAGTCTCTCACATATAAGCTTATATACACCTTACTCCATACTCCCACTTACCCTCCCCCTAATGAGTCAGCCCCCTCCCTCCTTCCAGTCTCTCCTTTCGTGACCGTTTTGCCAGTTCCTAACCCTCTCTACCCTCCCATGTCCCCTCCAGACAGGAGATGCCAACACAGTCTCAAGTGTCCACCTGATACAAGTAGCTCACTCTTCATCAGCATCTCTCTCCAACCCAGTGTCCAGTCCCTTCTATGTCTGATGAGTTGTCTTCAGGAATGGTTCCTGTCCTGGGCCAACAGAAGGTTTGGGGACCATGACCGCTGGGATTCTTCTAGTCTCAGTCAGACCATTAAGTTGGGCCTTTTTATGAGAATTTGGGGTCTGCATCCCACTGTTCTCCTGCTCCCTCAGGGGTTCCCTGTTGTGCTCCCTGTCAGGGCAGCCATCGGTTGTGGCCGGGCACCATCTAGTTCTTCTGGTCTCAGGATGATGTAAGTCTCTAGTTCATGTGGCCCTTTCTGTCTCTTGGGCTCATAGTTATCGTGTGACCTTGGTATTCTTCATTCTCCTTTGATCCAGGTTGGATGAGACCAGTTGATGCATCTTAGATGGCTGCTTGTTAGCATTTAAGACCCCAGACGCCACACTTCAAAGTGGGATGCAGAATGTTTTCATAATAGAATTATTTTGCCAATTGACTTAGAAGTCCCCTTAAGCCATAGTCTCCACTCCGCTGACCTTTGAAGCATTCAGTTTATCCCGGAAACTATTCAAAGAAACTTTTCGAAGAACCAGCTTTTGGCTTTGTTAATTCTTTCAATTGTTTTTCTGTTCTCTAATTCATTTAGTTCAGCTCTAATTTTTATTATTTGTTTTCTTCTGGTGCCTGATGGGTTCTTTTGTTGCTCACTTTCTATTTGTTCAAGCTGTAGGGACAGTTCTCTGATTTTGGCTCTTTCTTCTTTATGTATGTGTGCATTTATCGATATAAATTGAACTCTGAGCACTTCTTTTGCTGTGTCCCAGAGGTTTTGATAGGAAGTGTTTTCATTCTCGTTGCATTCTATGAATTTCTTTATTCCCTCCTTAATGTCATCTATAACCCAGTCTTTTTTCAGCAGAGTATTGTTCAATTTCCAAGTATTTGATTTCTTTTCCCTAATTTTTCTGTTATTGATTTCCACTTTTATGGCTTTGTGGTCTGAGAAGATGCTTTGTAATATTTCGATGTTTTGGATTCTTCAAAGGTTTGTTTTATGACCTAATATGTGGTCTATTCTAGAGAATGTTCCATGTGCACTAGAAAAAAAAGTATACTTTGCAGCTGTTGGGTGGAGTGTTCTGTATAAGTCTATGAGGTCAAGTTGGTTGATTGTAGCAATTAGGTCTTCCGTGTCTCTATTGAGCTTCCTACTGGAAGTCCTGTCCTTCTCTGAAAGTGGTGTGTTGAAGTCTCCTACTATAATTGTGGAGGTGTCTATCTCACTTTTCAATTCTGTTAAAGTTTGTTTTATGTATCTTGCAGCCCTGTCATTGGGTGCATAAATATTTAATTTGGTTATATCTTCCTGGTCAATTGTCCCTTTAGTCATTATATAGTGTCCTTCTTTATCCTTTTTGGTGGATTTAACTTTAAAGTCTATTTTGTCAGAAATTAATATTGCTACTCCTGCTCTTTTTTGCTTGTTGTTTCCTTGATATATTTTTTTCCATCCTTTGGGTTTTAGTTTGTTTGTGTCCCTAAGTCTAAGGTGTGTCTCTTGTAGGCAGCATATAGATGGATCGTGTTTCTTTATCCAGTCTGTGACTCTCTGTCTCTTTATTGGTGCATTTAGTCCATTTACATTCAGCATAATTATAGATAAGTATGTGTTTAGTGCTGTCATTTTGATGCCTTTTTGTGTGTGTTGACAATTTCACTTTTCCACTTACTTTTTTGTGCTGAGATGTTTTTCTTTGTAAATTGTGTGTTCCTCATTTTCATAGTAGTTGAATTTATGTTTGCTGAGTCATTATGTTTTTCTTGGTTTTTATTTTGAGTTATGGAATTGTTAGACCTCTTTGTGGTTACCTTAATATTTACCCCTATTTTTCTAAGTAAAAACCTAACTTGTATTGTCCTATATTGCCTTGTTTTCCTCTCCATATGGCGGTTCTATGCCTCCTGTATTTAGTCCCTCTTTTTGATTATTGTGATCTTTTACATATTGACTTCTATGATTCCCTGTTTTGAGCATTTTTTTCTTTTTAAAATTAATCTTAATTTGTTTTTGTGATTTCTCAATTTGAGTTGATATCAGGATGTTCTGTTCTGTGGCCTTGTGTTGTGTTGGTATCTGATATTGATTTTCTGAAGAAACAATTTCCTGTAGTATTTCTTGTAGCTTTGGTTTGGTTTCTGCAAATTCTCTAAGCTTGGGTTTATCTGTAAATGTTTTAATTTCACCTTCATATTTGAGAGAGAGTTTTCCTGGACATATGATCCTTGGCTGGCAGTTTTTCTCCTTCAGTGCTCTATATATGTCATCCCATTGCCTTCTTGACTGCATGGTTTCTGCTGAGTAGTCTGAACTTATTCTTATTGATTCTCCTTTGTAGGAGACCTTTCTTTTCTCCCTGGCTGCTTTTAAAATTTTCTGTTTATCTTTGGTTTTGGCAAGTTTGATGATAGTATGTCTTGGTGATTTTCTTTTTGGATCAATCTTAAATGGGGTTCGATGAGCATCTTGGATAGATATCCTTTCGTCTTTCATGATGTCAGGGAAGTTTTCTGCCAACAGATCTTCAACTATTCTCTCTGTATTTTCTAACAGAATATATTTATTGTGAGGAGGTACTATTCTAATTGAGCAGCATCAACCTGAAGCTATCAGGAAGGCACTCTGAAGCAGAGATTGTGGAAACAGGGATCGTGGGGGATAGAGCCCTGGTGGCGCAGCGGTTAAGAGCTATGACCGCTATCCAAAAGGGTGGCAGTTGAAATCCACCAGCTGGATTCCAGGAGAATTAAAACGGTTTCTCAACACACACACAGGATTCCTAAAATAACGTTTTATTTCTCATAGCTTTGGGTCTAACTTCACTGAAAATCATACCCCACATTTAATTGAAGTGCATGTTTTAGATTTACGAACTAAGGTGAATTCACTGTTTCACTTACTCAAGACAGGGCATTGATCTGGAAAGACAAAGATCCTGACAGTTGGAATCGAGACAATTGGGTGGACTCAGATGAGACTGAGAATCCCAAACCCCTTGGTTTCTCTGAACTTCCCTTGCTAGAAGATGTGCTCTTTCTTCCTGCATCTCAGGAGAGAAGCTTTCCTTTGCTTGAAGACCTTGTAATAACCATCCCTGTTACATATGTTAAATTCACTCTGTTGAAACAGAATATGGTTTGTATTTTCTCAACTGGACTCTGAATTATGGATTATCCTAAAACATAGCTTCATTCACCTTGAAAATAGTTTGATGAGCTGAGAAAAAATGGATCATAATGATTATCCTCTAGCCTATAGAACTGCTGGGTTTTATTTCTACGTCGCCACCCACTAGATAAAAAACTAAAAACAAACCCATGGCCATCATGTTGATTCCAACTCATAGTGACCCTATAGGGTAGAGTAGACCTGCCCCATAGTGTTTCCAAGGAGTGGTTCGTGGATTTGAACTGCCTACCTTTTTGGTTAGCAGCTGTAGCTCTTGACTACTATGCCACCAGGACTCCTACCCACTAGATCACACCCTAGGATTTTCAGTTCATACTTTCAAAGAGCTTAGAATATTAAATTTCCTCCCAAATTACTTAAGTATAGAGACTATCCCTTGATTTACAATGATATCCCATAATTTATACTGCCCTTTCTTCATGTATGTGTGTATATATATATATATATATATATATTTTTTTTTTTTTTTAATTTGCAGGAATAAAAGCAAATATTGGTAAAGCCATCTACTCAAAGCCAAACGTTGGTGTCCACCTGTCCCTCAACTTTCCCTTGTATCTTCTGTCATTAATATTATAGTTACATAGACTTTAATCTTAAAATCAGCCTCAGCTTCTTCTTTATCCAATGGGCTGCCAAATTACATTCAGTTTCACAAATGTTTGCTGAGTATCTATTCAGTAAGCTCCCTGTACATTACAGTTCTTTTATATTTGCCTATTTCTGTTCCTGCCATGGTGCTAGACACAAAATCTGCCCCTGAAATAAGCTACGTTCTCATTCACCTCTTTCCATTTCTATTGCTCCATTATTGTAGTCTCCTAACTAGTCTCTCTGACTCCTTCTTTTCCTTTTCCAGATTATTTTGGTTGACAAGAATTTTTAGGCAGTCTTTCTGGAGATTCTACACATATTTTTTGCCATAAAACATATTAACATAGCTCAAGACTTTAGTAAAGAGATAAGTACCACAGCACATCTCAGAGGCCATCTGGCTTCCTTGATGCTCATACTCCTGTATCTGAAGGACACAAAACAATTAAGTTGAATTGTACAACACAATGGTCCCACTCTTCTTTCCAGAAGATCATTTTCTTTAGTCTTAATAGTGTGCTATTTAACAAGGCAAAATGTATTTACTATATTTTTATGTGAAAAATACATATGCATTGACCTAGATAATAATTGGCCCTTGCCTTGGCTGTTTTTGATTCTGGTAAAGCAAAACAAACCTCATTGGCCCCTGCTGATGTTATCTCCAAGCATCTCTGTTTGGTAAAAGAGTTGGAAGCAAAAATAGTGGTGTTGATTTGTTGTTAATGAAGGAAAAGTTTCAAGCCTGCACTGACCTTTACTTATCCAGAGCCCATTTCAGTTTAGCAAAATTCAATCTGCTTGAGTTGAAAAGAAAATTGACTTTCTCATTTCTGTTGTCCTATCCTGGAGGGAAAAATAAAAAGGTGAATGGAGCTGCCTGAACCTTACAAAGGGCAGGAGTTACGAAGGCATGAGAAATTGAAATTTAGAACACCTCCAGGCACTGCCCCTCCTCAGAAGTAAGATTGTGTTTGTGTTATTGGTTTTACTTTACATATTCACCACAATCCTGCCAAACCAGCTCATTTTGAGAACATTCTGTGTGGCTCTGAGATCAGAGTTTCAATAAACATGGGTAGACAGCTGACAGCACTAATCAGATAAATACCATTCCATTTGGAAGGTATATTTTGGTCAGGGCTTTTCTTGCCTTCCCCCACCCCATCCTTGCCCCGCCCTGAAATAATTGTACATACTCATATACTCACCTTGGAGCCCAAGGGTGAATCAGGAGACTGTCAATCACAATTTTCTGTTAAAGACTTTATAGAAGCCAGAGCTCAAAGACCTGGGGCAGCTAGGATTCTCTTCGGGGGGTCATCTCTTTTGTATCACTCCAGACCTCCAGACCCTAAGATAGACTCTATTTGTAGCAAGAAGCACCTTGTGAGCAATACATGTAGTGGTTAACAGGCATTAGAATAGAACATATCTGAGCTCAAAGTTCTCTGTTACTCAACAGCTACATAACCTCTCAAAGCCTCACGTACTTCATCATACTTCATTCAATCATGAATGCCAGATAGGGATGGGTAAGAATGTAGTTAGGTAGGAATGAAAAACAACTGAAAAGAAAATGGTGGAATGCGAGGTACACAATATGTGCTCAGTAGATGGTAACTATCATTTTCCATTTCAGAGAACTCAGGGCTGTAGGCAGCCTTAAGGGGAACACGATCCAGTAGTTCCCCAGGCAAGTGGCTCCACAACGTCACTTGGCAATTCTTGCTAAAAATACTGATTCCCATGCTTTATTCTGCTGTTGTTAGTTGCCTTCATTCAGTTGGTTGCAACTCATGGTTCCTATGTGTGCAGAGTAGAACTGCTCTATAGGGTTTTCAAGGCTGTGACATTTGGGAAGCAGGTCACTGGCTTGTCTTCCAAGGTGCCTCTGGGTGGTAGACTTGGTGAATCAGGGTCTTTCTTCTTACTCTATGTTAAGCAAGCTTCCCAGGTGATTCTGATGGACTGTTAAACTTGGAAGAGAGATATCTGGATGGATTTGGGCAAAGCTGAGGTTCTTGAACCCTTGCTCTCCTCATCTATCTCACCTCCAACTTCTAATACTTAAATATCTCCTGCAGTATCCCTACCGAGCATGCCTCTAACCTCTGTTTGAAAATGTCCAGAGACAGGAAACTCACTATTTCTTGGAGCAGCCTTGCCCATATTAGGCAGCTTTTAGACTGGTTCCTAGTACCCAACTGGAAACCATCTCTAGTATTTTTCCCCATTGCTGTTAATTCTACTCCTTGGACCATGAAGAATAAATTTAATGCCTTATCCCCCTTCCATGTCCCTTTCTGTATTCTCTTCTCAATCTGGTACGTCCTGCATCAAAGTACCAGTTCCCAAATTTCAATCCGTGTTTATCTAACCATTGCCAAATGCGTTCCCATGGCTAGAGTCCCAGCTGCCATACACATTCTGTTCTCTGAGAGCTGACCCACCTTGGAATTTTGCATTCTCTTCCAACCACTCTTTCCCTTGACAAGTACAGAAAAATGACGCTTTTATTTGTAAGCTGTATCAAAAAGAATGTCACATTTTTTCATCTAAGACTGAATGCAACATTTGTGAGAGCAATAAAATCTCTGTACAGAGAGAGAAGGAAGAAGTGAAAAGGAGGACAGTAAGACAAATGACAGAGATCTGCTTGTCTCCAATTATCTTTCTAACCTGGTCTCAAGGGGCCACTTACCTGTTCTGGAAACACAAGCCACCTGTCTGAAGTCATTGATGTGTGCAGCAGGATTCACCTATACAGCTTAGCTTTGTAAAATATTGTTGCTGAAATGGGAACTAGTGGCCTCATTCATTTTAACAAACAGAATCACATTCTTTCTCCTGGGTTTGAATTGCATTTAATTATTCTTATGCTAAAGTGCAGACCCCTTGGAAAACCTACGCGAGGTTAATTTATGTTCTTCCCACCTCCCACACCTTCCATCTTGGAAATTAGGAAAATAAAGGTTTTGCCTTTTCCTCTTTCCATCTCCTAACCAGGTCAGTATTGTTTATTCATACTGCTCAGGGACCGCACTAGGTATTAATGTAGTATTTTAGGCAGTGATGTGTGAACACACAGATTTAGACCATAAAGAATTTGCTTGGGGTTCTCAGTGAAAGATGCCAGTGGCAACTGAAGGCATTTGTTGTTTGGGAGAGACATCCAGTGGCTATGTTGTAGCAAGGCCAAACATCCCACTGCTAGTGGAAGGCATGAAAGCATCTGTCCCAGGTGTTCGTATGAGAATCCAGTTTGGCTTTAGCTTGACACGAAAACTGTAACTCAGGAGGTTCATCTATATGCTGAGCATAGTGAACCCTTGTTCTTTCTTTAGCTACCTACATTCATTTTCTCTTCCTTTGGTCAACTAAAAAACGAAAACAAACAAAAAACCCCAAACCCATAGCCATCAAGTCAATTTTGACTTACGACAACCACATATTACAGAGCAGAAGCCATGAGCTTCATAGGTTTTTCTTGGTTATAATCTTTATGGATCAGAAGCAGATTGCCAGGCCTTTCTTCTGTGGTGCTGCTGGGTGGGTTCAAACTACCAACCTTTTGGTTAGTAGCCAAGAACAAACCATTCGTGCCACCCAGGGACCACTTTCCCTTGGGATGGACAGTTCCCCTGCTCTCAGAAAAGTTGCTTTGAATGAAGCTGACCTCTCCTCCTTCTCCAGAGATGGGCAAGTGACCTAGGCCTGAGCCAATCAGAACACTCTATTCTCTTAGCTGCAAAAATGGATGCAGGGATAGTCATAGAACCAACTGGATCCAATGAGAACTAATCTTGGGGCTCCACTGGGGTGACTAGATTGGGATATGGTATTTCTTTTCTCCTGGATTTAATGGATGTCACCTGGAACTCCTACAGCCATCTTGACACCACAGGGGAGGACCTTTCTGAGAAAGGGGCCAATATAGAGAAAAGAGACTGTGAGGATGATATCGTTTCACCTCTGAATCAAGCCACTCCTGAAGATAAATCGTACCCTGGACTGTTTTATTTCCATGGGAAAATAAAGCCCTATTATGCTTAAGCTATTTGTGGTTGGGTTATACGCCAAGTTCTTATAAGTCAAAAGCGTTTGCCTCTTCTGATGTTAATCAACCACTTCAGAAATACTACCTCTTTGTTTTATATTGATTCTCAGTGGATCAATATAATTGCACTTTAGCTCTAAGCTTTTTTAAGCTCCCTCAGATTCTTTTCTAGCTGGTGTGCTATTAATAAACACTTAGATGTGTGTGCAAAGCTGCCCACTTAAAGAACCTCACAGTTAAATCCTATTGTAAATCAGGACACCCCCTTGTAAACTGTTAACCACCCTCAATGTAATGGCTCTGTGGAGTCTGTTTTGCATGTGCAGTGGTGTACTCCTCCTTAGACTTGCCTATCCCTGAGCTCTGGCTGGTGGTTGTTCTGGTCTCCCAGCCATCATTCACCCTCTGAAGTAAATATGGAATGCTACCTACGTATTGAAACATATAACACCCATTTCCCTAATCCTCAGTGCTCCTTGCAGAATTACAACCTTTATATATCAGACTGATTTTTCATGTCAAACCATGCCAAACTGGCTTTAATGTTTTTGAATCTCAAAGCCAAGGCCATAAGCCAGGTTATAAAATGGGAGTAAAACAAATGCTCAAAATGATAACATCCTTTCTTCCTCGGGTGAAATGTAGCTATGGCAAGTGCTCAATGAATGCTTGGAACCTGCAGCCATTTTCAAGACATTGTTGCCTTTTGAAGTTTGTGTTATGGAAACCAACAGAAAGAGAGAGTTTAGAAAGAATTAACAAGTCATGTCTTATGCTGCAGAAGGGACTAGCCACAAAAGAATTATAAAGTTCTTTGGAATCTGGCACACTGGAGGTCATGAATGGGATGTGGCCAAGGTTTGAATGCAAAGGGGTGAGAAGGTGGAGGACGTCAATGTGGTGACTCATGAAGTTTTGCTGATAGGAGGAGATCCTGGAGAAGGTTAGAGACTATCTTGGGAGGAATTTCTTTGTTTTTAATTTCAGAATGAAAGCAGTTTGGACTTATTTATAGGCTAAGAGTCAAGAAACATGTTTGAAAATACAGGTTTGTGATGAAGGAAAAATTAAGGGACCTCTGACAGGTGAGGATAAGAGAGAATGATCACAAAAAGGCTCCAAAAGGTGGGATGGAGAGGGGTAGATCAATCTATGAGAATTTCTGATTGATAGGTTCAAGAGAGGGCAGAAGACAAGGGGACTAGAAAGCTCTGAAAACACACAGGACCTAGTGATAACTGAGACATGTGCAGCTATCAAAGGATTTGGTAGGACACTAATAGCAAGAGCAACACAACAACAACAACAACAAATAAATTAGACTTCATCAAAATTAAAAACTTTTATTCATTAAAGGACTATCGAGAAAGTGAAATGACAACCTACAGAATGGGTGAAAACATTTGTAAATCATACATCTCATAAGGGTCTAGTGTCTAAAATATATAGAGAACTCTTACAACTAACAACAAAAAGACAACCCAATTAAAAATGGGCAAAGGAACCTGAATACATACTCCTTCAGAGAAGATATATGAATGGCCAGTCAATAGGTACATGAAAAGATGCTCAGCATCATTAGTCATTAACCAGAACCCAAACCCATTGCCCTTGAGTTGATTCTGATTCATAGTGACTACAAATTAAAACCACAATGAGGTGTCATTTCACACACACTAGTATGGCTATTAACAAAAAAATGGAAACTAACAAGCACTGGGGAGGGTGTACAGAAATTGGAACTCAAATGGTGCAGCTGCTATGGAAGACAGTTTGGTGAGTCATCAAAAAGTTAAGTGCAGAATTACCATATGACTCAGCAATTCCGCTCCTAGGTATATATCCAAAAGAATTGAAATCAGATATATACTCAAACAAATACTTACATATACTCAAATGAATGTTCATAGCAACACTATTTACAATAGCCAAAAGGTAGAAATAACCCAAATGTTCATCAACAGGTAAATGAATAAACAAAATATGGTATATACATGCAATGGAAAATTGCTCAGCCGTAAAAAGGAATGAAGTACTGATGCATACTACAGTAGATGAACCTTGAAAACATTAGGCTAAGTGAAAGGTCACATTTGCATGATTTAATTTCTGAAATGTTCAGAAGAAGTGAATCTGTAGAGACAGGATACAGATTGGTGTTTTCCAGGGGCTAGAGGGAGAAGGGAATATCAAGTGACTGCTTAATGGATATGGGATTTCTTTTGGGATGATAAAAATGTTTTGGAACTAGATAGAGATATTGGTTGCACAACACTGTGACTGTATTAAATGCCACCGGATAGATCCCTTTAAAATGGTTAATTTTATGTTATGTGAATTTCACCTCAATTAAAAAAAGACTAGGAGGGGTCAATGCCCCTGGGTCCCTCCTGCTCCAGCATCCACTGCCTCAATGGATGGGCAATTTTGATGACAGTTCTATCCCCTGCAGCAGTCCACTGGGCCTGTGGTTTCCTTCTTCAATCCATTCCCTTCCACTTTTCATCCTTTTAGGATGCCTTACTGTTTCTCATCCATTGAAGTCCCTTTTTGTCCCCTCATTTCCAAGCATTCCGTTTAAAAAATATAATTTATGACTTGGAGTGGAAAAGGAAGGTTGTAGCTTATGCTTATAGTTTTTGGGATTGAATAAAAAAACCCTCAAATATCATCCATCTCCTTTAATTCAAGCCTCTTTCTAAGAATGTGATTTTACTGCTCAGTTAGTATTTGCCTCTAAAATGACTTTACTGCTTTCTCATAAAGCGCCTAGTGTATGTTTTCTCGGCGATCTCCCCCACAGCTAGAAAGAGGCTTTCATCTTTTTATTATGATCCAGTGTCCTGATTAACTTTCAGAACCAGATTCCTAAGGGGTATACTTTAAAATAAACCTGAGGTATCTGAACAGAAGAGAAATGAGGTGCATAATGAATTATAAACGCAAATGAGTTCCATAAAATATATACCTGTGGCGAAGTGGGATTTAATGCTATCTGAATATGAAGAACCAAATTTAGCTCTTCGCTACATCCAGATGTCCTATAGCATGCCCCATTTTTGCATTTTTATTGAAAGGTCCAAACATTGGGAATGAATACGGGCCTACACGTTTTTTTTTTTTTCTGTTGTCTCTACTGTGTTGTTCTCCTTATCTTAATCTTCTAAATTTAGTGGTAAGAATTACTTGGCACTAATAGCCTCTTGGTGTGCAATAGAAGCCTGGAAGTGCAATGATTAGTACTTGGCTGCTAACCGAAAAGTCGGTGGTTAGAACCCAGGAGCCACTCCGTGGGAGAAAAAACTTGGCGATCTGCTCCCATAAAGATTACAGCCTAAGAAACCATATGGGTGAGTTCTACTCTGTCCTTTAGGGTTGTTATGAGTCTGAAACTACTCGTTGGCATGCAACAACAATAGCCCCTTGGGGTTTATGTCAATAATATTTAAAGTTTTGACCACTTGTTTGCAACCCTGAAGGTGTGTGGTTAGGAATAATTACAGTGACCTGATAGGATAGTTGTGGAGCTTAGATGAGACAGTCCCTGGAAAGGGCCTTGCCAGGACTGAAACAAATTGCTGTGAAGCTGGTATGGAGGAGCATGTTACACAGCTGTTGAGTGTCCTCCCTGACTGCCCTACATCCACATCTCAGTTAGAGTCAGTTCCCTATACTCAGGAGCCCCTTATAGCACAGGGGTTAGGAGCACTGGACTCAGACAGCCTGACCTAGATTCCCAGCTGCAACACCTCCTAGATTGGTAACCATGAGTAAGTGACTTACTTTCTCTAAGCCTTCATTTCCTGTACTGCAAAAGGGGAATAATAGCAGTGCTTAATACACAGAGCTGTTGTAAAGATTTTATATATATATGTATATATATGGAAACCCTGGTGGCATAGTGGTTAAGAGCTATGGCTGCTAACCAAAAGGTTGGCAGTTCAAATCCACCAGGCACTCCTTGGAAACCATATGGGGTAGTTCTACTCTGTCCTGTAATGTTGCTATGAGTCAAAATCGACTCGACAGCAATGGGCTTGGTTTTATACGTATATATAAAGCACTTCAAATAGTGCTTAGCTCAATCTAAGTGTTTAATAAATATTAAGGAGTCCCTGGGTGGTACAAATGGTTAATGTACTCAGCTGCTAACTTAAAGATTGGCGGTTCAAGTCTACCCGGAGGCACCTTGGAGAAAGGTCTAGCAATTGACTTCTGAAAAATTAGCCATTGAACTATAGAGCACAGTTCTACTCTGACATGCATGGGGTCACCCTGAGTTGGAGTTGATTGTGAAGGCAACTGGTTTTTAAAGGATTGCTACTAAGATTGTAGATTTGCAAAACTCTAATTATATCCTTCAAGAATTTCAAGTTTCAACCTTATTCCATGTTTTTTAATGCCACCATAGCAACAGCACTCTCCAAGATGCCTTGCTCCATGACATCTGATCTCTATTATGGGTTATAAATCCTTGTTTTCCCTTTGGTTTCTTTTGAAAGATGCAGGGATAAGAAATATCAGGCTTGGGTGCTGATACTCTTCCGTCCTATACCCATGGCAGGCATCACTAATCAATCCTAGAACTCTCTTCAACTGAGTACAGACACGGACTCAGAATCCTTCTAAACCTAGAGTCTGGGTAGCAGCTGTTAATTAGAGTCAGTACATGAGAGATAACCTATTTGCCATCTTTATTCTAAAATTCAGTCTAATGATACAACCACAGCTGAAGGAGAGAAGTGAATGGAGTAGGGGGTTAAGGCAGACAGGAAGAGGACTTGCAATCAACAAGTAACTCCCAGTTCCCCCGAAATGCCGTATGAGGAGGACTGTAACAGATGGCTTTGGAGTAGCACTGCCTCCCAAATTCCATACACTCTTGTCCCTGGGCTGCAAGTTGTGGTACCTCTTCTTCTTCCTTTTCCCTTCGAGTCTGTACATGTGTATTTCATCCTGTTTTAGTGCATCCTTCCCCATCCTACAGGGAGGATGAGTGATCACACATGTTCTCTAACCTTCCTGCAGTCCAGTATGTCCCTGCCTGTCATGCCTCTCCGTGGTCCATTCGTTCTGTTTCTTAAGCTTTCTCTCTTGTTATCTCCTTTTTCCTTATTCATTATGTTTAGGAGGAGAAGGAAATAACATATTCTATTTTGTGTCTTTCTCTAAAACACACATCTCAAAGCCTTGAATCTGTGAAGAGAAGAAATCTTAAAAATTCATTGGAGGAAATTTCATCCAAAGGGAAAATCTTTCTGAGCAGACCTTTATGACCCTTTGTAAAGATTCACCTGGCTAGAAGCTTTCCTGCTGGCAGCCTAACTAATACCTTGTTGATGCATGACTCAGATCTTAACAGATATTAAGGGCAGCTGGCCATCATTTATCCTTCACAGAGCCATTCATATTTTGTCACCTCCACTGTTTTTACTCCCCTCCAGACTCCTGGACTGGTCTAGATGGTCCTAGTGTCCACAGCTTTTCTTGGGGATCCCGTCTGGCTCTCCTTTAAGAGCTGTGGTGGCTTCATATTCTGAGTACACAGAGTTACCCATTCACAGAGACCCTAACAGTGTTTACCCAGTCTTCCCCACCTGGGTGATTTCTGAAGTGGCTCCTGGACAAGTTTATGTGGGCATTCTGGGCTCAGTCTAGCCTAGCTACAGTAAAGACTTTTTACTAGAAATCTTATCTTTCTGAAGATCTTCTGTAATTACTGCTTATTCAAAGCTCAAAATCTGTCATGAATGATAAAGGATCATTCTCATTATTTGAATTTACTTCCCTTCTACCCAATACATTAACCTTTATTACTTCAAGTTATGGTCATTAGAAGTCAGAGCTAAAGAATAAACTTCCATTTAAAATGTGAAGGCAGATGAACTTATTAAGTGATAAAGAAACAGAAGACATGAGAGGATTGTAGACCAGTGTCATGGATTGAATTGTGTCCCCCCAAAATGTATGTGAACTTGGCTAGACCATGATTCCCAGTATTATGTGACTGTCCACCGTTTTGTCATCTGATGTGATTTTCCTGTGTGTTATAAATCCCACTTCTATGAAGTTAACGAAGCAGGATCAGAGGCAGGTATGTTAATGAGGCAGGACTCAATCTACAAGATTAGGTTGTATCTTGAGTCAATGTCTTTTGACATATAAAAGAGAGAAGTGAACAGAGAGACAGAGGGCCCTCATACCACCAAGAAAGTAGTGCCAGGAGCAGAGCGCATCCTTTGGACCTGGGGTCTCTGTGCTGAGGAGCTCTTAGACTATGGGAAGATTGATCACAAGGACCTTTCCCCAGAGCTGACAGAGAGAGAAAGCCTTCCCCTGGAGCTGGCCCTGAATTTGGGCTTTTAGCCTACTAGACTGAGAGAGAATAAACTTTTGTTTGTTAAGCCATCCACTTGTGGTATTTCTATTGCAGCATCACTAGATAACTAAGACAACCAGGAAGGCAGCAACTCTCTTGAAAGCAACAATATGTGAAATGCCTCATAAAAAAAGAAATCATAGAACAGACGGTACAAGTTAAATACATGATGTTTAGTATTGAAAAAACACACTTTGTCCTAGAATCTAAATAAGATATCTAATGTACCTAAGTAAGAAAAAGGGGAACACTGCTCATTTTGGGTGTTTATTAATAAACATTAATCATTTACTGCATTACCATTTGTTCAGAGATTTCAAAGTTCTTTAATCAGTTAAGTTAGAACTTTGTATTTTCCCCTTCATGGAGGTAGAGATGTGATCCTGTTTTATTGATTGGGTAAAGTCAAAAGAGCTGCTCCTCAGAAAATGGTGGATAATATGTCTCAGTAATTTCCCCAGTCACACTGCTGGAGGGTTCCCTGTCCATCACTTCAATCATATCTTATTCCTTTCATTCTTTAATTCTGTATTAATCAGGACTGTGTTGGTTATAAGTAACAAAACCTAAGTCAAACAAACTTAATCTAAGCAAGCAAAAATGTGAATAAAACTAAGAAACCCACATTCGTCTTCAGGTTAGGCTGGCTCCAGGCATTCTAACAACATCACCAGGTCTGCGTTTGACCATTGGCACTGTGATTCCTGCTTGGATTCATTCTCTGCCAAGTTCTCTTCCTAGGTGGTGGCAGGCTGATCTTCAGAGCTGCAGCCCTAAATAGTCCTTACAATTCATGATTCTCAAGAAGGAGGGTCCTATCCATCTCTGGGAAGGACTCTGTTTAGCTGACTGGGAGACATTCTCATTCTTTTCTCAGGTATGAAAAAGTGGGCCCCTTGACTGGCCACGACATTTGAATCCCATGGACAGGGGAATAGAAAGTCTCCATTAGGAAGAAACAGAGAAAATGCACAACAGATGTTGACTGTTTTGCAGAAAGTCTTCCCAGATTAGACCCTTTGGTTCCATCCCATCCTCCTAACATCAGTATCTGATATAGAACACTAATTGGAAAATTCTCAATGTGATCGTTTCTGTTTCCCACATTAGTGCCATTTCTTACGTTGTTCCCCTGCCTTAAATCTCAGCCTGCCTTTATCTTACTTGATGTTCTCTTACTGATCTCCCTTTCCTCTTAACTTCCCAGAAGCCTACATCACCCAATTGGCTCTTTTTTTTTTTTTTATTAACTTTTATTAAGCTTCAAGTGAACGTTTACAAATCCAATCAGTCTGTCACATATAAGTTTACATACATCTCACTCCCCTTGCTCTCCCCCTATTGAGTCAGCCCTTCCAGTCTCTCCTTTCGTGACAATTTTGCCGGCTTCCCTCTCTCTCTATCCTCCCATCCCCCCTCCAGACAAGAGTTGCCAACACAATCTCAAGTGTCCACCTGATATAATTAGCTCACTCTTCATCAGTGTCTCTCTCCCACCCGCTGACCAGTCCCTTTCATGTCGATGAGTTGTCTTCGGGGATGGTTCCTGTCCTGTGCCAACAGAAGGTCTGGGGACCATGGCCACCGGGATTCCTCTAGTCTCAGACAGACCATTAAGTTTGGTCTTTTTATGAGAATTTAGGGTCTGTATCCCACTGATCTCCTGCTCCCTCAGGGGTCCTCTGCTGTGCTCCCTGTCAGGGCAGTCATCTATTGTGGCCGGGCACCACCTAGTTCTTCTGGTCTCAGGATGATGTAGGTCTCTGGTTCATGTGGCCCTTTCTGTCTCTTGGGCTCTTAGTTGTCGTGTGGCCTTGGTGTTCTTCAATTTCCTTTGCTCCGGGTGGGTTGAGACCAATTGATGCATCTTAGATGGCCCCTTGTTAGCATTTAAGACCCCAGATGCCACATTTCAAAGTGGGATGCAGAATGATTTCATAATAGAATTATTTTGCCAATTGACTTAGAAGTCCCCGCAAACCATGTTCCCCAGACCCCCGCCCTTGCTCTGCTGACCTTTGAAGCATTCATTTTATCCCGGAAACTTCTTTGCTTTTGGTCCAGTCCAATTGAGCTGACCTTCCATGTATTGAGTGTTGTCTTTCCCTTCACCTAAAGCAGTTCTTATCTACTGATTAGTCAATAAAAAACCCTCTCCCACCCTGCCTCCCTCCCCGCCTCGTAACCACAAAAGTATGTGTTCTTCTCAGGTTTACTATTTCTCAAGATCTTATAATAGTGGTCTTATACAATATTTGTCCTTTTGCCTCTGACTAATTTTGCTCAGCATAATGCCTTCGCCAGATAGATTTCCAAAGTTGTTGTACCATTTTACATTCCCACCAGCAGTGTATAAGAGTTCCAATCTCTCTGCAGCCTCTCCAACATTTATTATTTTGTGTTTTTTGGATTAATGCCAGCCTTGCTGGTGTGAGATGGAATCTCATCGTAGTTTTAATTTGCATTTCTCTAATGGCTAATGATCGAGAGCATTTTCTCATGTATCTGTTGGCTGCCTGAATATCTTCTTTAGTGAAATGTGTGTTCATATCCTTTGCCCACTTTTTGATTGGGTTGTTTGTCTTTTTGTGGTTGAGTTTTGACAGAATCATGTAGATTTTAGAGATCAGGCGCTGGTCTGAGATGTCATAGCTGAAAATTCTTTCCCAGTCTGTAGGTGGTCTTTTTACTCTTTTGGTGAAGTCTTTAGATGAGCATAGGTGTTTGATTTTTAGGAGCTCCCAGTTATTGGGTTTCTCTTCATCATTTTTGGTAATGTTTTGTATTCTGTTTATACCTTGTATTAGGGCTCCTAGGGTTGTCCCTATTTTTTCTTCCATAATCTTTATCGTTTAAGTCTTTATGTTTAGGTCTTTGATCCACTTGGAGTTAGTTTTTGTGCACGGTGTGAGGTATGGGTCCTGTTTCATTTTTTTGCAAATGGATATCCAGTTATGCCAGCACCATTTGTTAAAAAGGCTATCTTTTCCCCAATTAATTGACACTGGTCCTTTGTGAAATATCAGCTGCTCATACGTGGATGGATCTATGTCTGGGTTCTCAATTCTGTTCCATTGGTCTATGTGCCTACCAGTACCAGGCTGTTTTGACTACTGTGGCTGTATAATAGGTGAAGTGAAATCAGGTGGAGTGAGGCCTCCCGCTTTCTTCTTCTTTTTCAGTAGTGCTTTGCTTATCCGGGGCTTCTTTCGCTTCCATATGAAATTGGTGATTTGTTTGTCTATCCCCTTAAAATATGACATTGGAATTTGGATCGGAAGTGCGTTAAATGTATAGATGGCTTTTGGTAGAATAGACATTTTTACTATGTTAAGTCTTCCTATCCATGAGCAAGGCATGTTTTTCCACTTAAGTATGTCCTTTTGAATTTCTTGTAGTAGAGCTTTGTAGTTTTCTTTGTATAGGTCTTTTACATCCTTGGTAAGATTTATTCCTAAGTATCTTATCTTCTCGGGGGCTACTGTGAATGGTATTGATTTGGTTATTTCCTCTTCGGTGTTCTTTTTGTTGATGTAGAGGAATCCAAGTGATTTTTGTATGTTTATTTTATAACCTGAGACTGCCAAACTCTTCTATTAGTTTCAGTAGTTTTCTGGAGGATTCCTTAGGGTTTTCTGTGTATATAATCATGTCATCTGCAAATAGTGATAACTTTACTTCCTCCTTGCCAATCCGGATACCTTTTATTTCTTTGTCTAGCCTAATTGCCCTGGCTAGGACTTCAGCACGATGTTGAATAAGAGCGCTGATAAAGGGCATCCTTGTCTGGTTCCCGTTCTCAAGGGAAATGCTTTCAGGTTCTCTCCATTTAGAGTGATATTGGCTGTTGGCTTTGCATAGATGCCCTTTATTATGTTGAGGAATTTTCCTTCAATTCCTATTTTGGTAAGAGTTTTTATCATAAATGGGTGTTGGACTTTGTCAAATGCCTTTTCTGCATCAATTGATAAGATCATGTGGTTTTTGTCTTTTGTTTTATTTATGTGATGGATTACATTAATGGTTTTTCTGATATTAAACCAGCCTTGCATACCTGGTATAAATCCCACTTGATCATGGTGAATTATTTTTTTGATGTGTTGTTGGATTCTATTGGCTAGAATTTTGTTGAGGATTTTTGCATCTATGTTCATGAGGGATATAGGTCTATAATTTTCTTTTTTTGTAATGTCTTTACCTGGTTTTGGTATCAGGGAGATGGTGGCTTCATAGAATGAGTTGGGTAGTATTCCGTCATTTTCTAGGCTTTGGAATACCTTCAGTAGTAGTGGTGTTAACTCTTCTCTGAAAGTTTGGTAGAACTCTGCAGTGAAGCCGTCCGGGCCAGGGCTTTTTTTTGTTTGGAGTTTTTTGATTACCGTTTCAATCTCTTTTTTTGTTATGGGTCTATTTAATTGTTCTACTTCTGAATGTGTTAGTTTAGGTAGGTAGTGTTTTTCCAGGAATTTATCCATTTCTTCTAGGTTTTCAGATTTGATAGAGTACAATTTTTCATAATAATCTGAAATGATTCTTTTAATTTCATTTGGTTCTGTTGTGATGTGGTCCTTCTCGTTTCTTATTCGGGTATTTGTTTCCTTTCCTGTATTTCTTTAGTCAGTCTAGCCAATGGTTTATCAATTTTGTTAATTTTTTCAAAGAACCAGCTTTTGGCTTTGTTAATTCTTTCAATTGTTTTTCTGTTCTCTAATTCATTTAGTTCAGCTCTAATTTTTATTATTTGTTTTCTTCTGGTGCCTGATGGATTCTTTTGTTGCTCAGTTTCTATTTGTTCAAGTTGTAGGGACAGTTCTCTGATTTTGGCTCTTTCTTCTTTTTGTATGTGTGCATTTATCGATATAAATTGGCCTCTGAGCACTGCTTTTGCTGTGTCCCAGAGGTTTTGATAGGAAGTATTTTCATTCTCGTTGCTTTCTATGAATTTCCTTATTCCCTCCTTGATGTCTTCTATAACCCAGTCTTTTTTCAGGAGGGTATTGTTCATTTTCCAAGTATTTGATTTCTTTTCCCTAGTTTTTCTGTTATTGATCTCTAGTTTTATTGCCTTATGGTCTGAGAAGATGCTTTGTAATATTTCGATGTTTTGGAGTCTGCAAAGGTTTGTTTTATGACCTAATATGTGATCTATTCTAGAGAATGTTCCATGTGCGCTAGAAAAAAAAGTATATTTTGCAGCAGTTGGGTGGAGAGTTCTGTATAAGTCAATGAGGTCAAGTGGGTTGATTGCTGTAAGTAGGTCTTCCGTGTCTCTATTGAGCTTCTTACTGGATGTCCTGTTCTTCTCCGAAAGTCTCCTACTATAATTGTGGAGGTATCTATGTCACTTTTCAATTCTGTTAAAATTTGATTTATGTATCTTGCAGCCCTGTCATTGGGTGCATAAATATTTAATATGGTTATGTCTTCCTGATCAATTGTCCCTTTTATCATTATATAGTGTCCTTCTTTATCCTTTGTGGTGGATTTAAGTCTAAAGTCTATTTTGTCAGAAATTAATATTGCTACTCCTCTTCTTTTTTGCTTATTGTTTCCTTGATATATTTTTTTTCCATCCTTTGAGTTTTAGTTTGTTTGTGTCTCTAAGTCTAAGGTGTGTCTCTTGTAGGCAGCATATAGATGGATCGTGTTTCTTTATCCAGTCTGTGACTCTCTGTCTCTTTATTGGTGCATTTAGTCCATTTACATTCAGCATAATTATAGATAAATAAGTTTTTAGTGCTGTCATTTTGATGCCTTTTTATGTGTGTTGTTGACAATTTCATTTTTCCACATACTTTTTTGTGCTGAGGCGTTTTTCTTAGTAAATTGTGAGATCCTCATTTTCATAGTGTTTGACTTTATGTTTGTTGAGTCGTTACGTTTTTCTTGAGTTGTGGAGTTGTTATACCTTTTTGTGGTTACCTTATTATTTACCCCTATTTTTCTAAGTAAAAACCTAACTTGTATTGTTCTATATCGCCTTGTATCACTCTCCATATGGCAGTTCAATGCCTCCTGTATTTAGTCCCTCTTTTTGATTATTGTGATCTTTTACCTATTGACTTCCATGATTCCCTGTTATGTGTATTTTTTTTTTAATTAATCTTAATTTGTTTCTTTTTGTGATTTCCCTGTTTGAGTTGATATCAGGATGTTCTGTTTTGTGACCTTGTGTTGTGCTGATATCTGATATTATTGGTTCTCTGACCAAACAATATTCTTTAGTATTTCTTGTAGCTTTGGTTTGGTTTTTGCAAATTCTCTAAACTTGTGTTTATCTGTAAATATCTTAATTTCGCCTTCATATTTCAGAGAGAGTTTTACTGGATATATGATCCTTGGCTGGCAGTTTTTCTCCTTCAGTGTTCTGTATACGTCGTCCCATTCCCTTCTTGCCTGCATGGTTTCTGCTGAGTAGTCTGAACTTATTCTTATTGATTCTCCCTTGAAGGAAACCTTTCTTTTCTCCCTGGCTGCTTTTAAAATTTTCTGTTTATCTTTGGTTTTGGTGAGTTTGATGATAATATGTCTTGGTGTTTTTCTTTTTGGATCAATCTTAAATGGGGTTCGATGAGCATCTTGGATAGATATCCTTTCGTCTTTCATGATGTCAGGGAAGTTTTCTGTCAGGAGTTCTTCAACTATTTTCTCTGTGTTTTCTGTCCCCCCTCCCTGTTCTGGGACTCCAATCACCCGCAGGTTATCCTTCTTGATAGAGTCCCACATGATTCTTAGGGTTTCTTCATTTTTTTAAATTCTTTTATCTGATTTTTTTTCAGCTATGTTGGTGCTAATTCCCTGGTCCTCCAGATGTCCCAGTCTGCATTCTAATTGCTCGAGTCTGCTCCTTTGACTTCCTATTGCGTTGTCTAATTCTGTAATTTTATTGTTAATCTTCTGGATTTCTACATGCTGTCTCTCTATGGATTCTTGCAACTTATTAATTTTTCTACTATGTTCTTGAATAATCTTTTTGAGTTCTTCAACAGTTTTATCAGTGTGTTCCTTGGCTTTTTCTGCAGTTTGCCTTATTTCATTTGTGATGTCTTGAAGCATTCTATAAATTAGTTTTTTATATTCTGTGTCTGATAATTCCAGGATTGTATCTTCATCTGGGAAAGATTTTGATTCTTTTGTTTGGGGGGTTGGAGAAGCTGTCATGGTCTGCTTCTTTAAGTGGTTTGATATGGATTGTTGTCTCTGCGCCATCACCGGGAAACTAGTTTTTCCAGAAAATCCGCTAAAAAAAAATGCAGTCAAATCCCTATCGGAGTTCTCCCTCTGGCTCAGGCTATTCGGATGTTAAGGAAGCCGCCTGGGGAGGGTGGGGGAGGGAACAGAGAGATAGGAGAGTAGCACCTCAGAATATAGCCAGAGTTGCTTGTCTTGCTTGGGATGACTATTATATCTGAGATTCCCGCGGGGCGCGTCGCCTATGTGTGCTGGCTGTGTGGAGATTGCCCCTGGGGGGTCTGGCCCGCTGGAGTCACGGTCAGATCCTCCGCTTCCAGCCCCACGCCCAGCGTCAAGGCTCCCCTGCTGGGACGGTGCACTCTCAACTCCAAAATCAGTTGCTGCCTCCCGGGGACTTCTCGTCCCTCCAGCCGTGTTGCCGTGCCACCTCTGAGAACCAGTTGGTCCCCCTCCCGGGGTTAGTTCAGGTGGGTGGAGCAGCTCCCCGTGTTTGTGCCGTGACCGAGTGTCCCGGCTGGGATGCTGTTCTCCCCGCTCCAAGACCAGTTGCTTCCTCCCGGGGACTTCTCCTACTGGCTGCTTCCCACGCCGCCTGCGTGAACCGGCTGGGCCCCCTCCCGGGGTTAGTTCAGGGGGGTGGAGCAGCTCTCCATGTTTATGCCGTACCTGCGTCCAGTCCAAATCCTGGCGGGACGGTTCCCCGGCTGGGATGCTGCTCTCCCCGTTCCAAGACCAGTCACTGCCTCCTGGGGACTTGTCCTACCAGTTGCGTCCCACGCCGCCCGCGGAACCGGCTGGTCCCCCTCCCGGGGTTAGTTCAGGGGGGTGGAGCAGCTCTCTGTGCTTGTGCCGTACCTGACTGGTACGCTGGCTCCAAGCTCTGAAAATAATTGCTGCTTCTCCGTATTAGTTCGTTCTCCGTCTCTAAATCTGTGTTTGTTGTTCAGGGTTCGTAGATTGTTATGCATGTGATCGATTCACTTGTTTTTCCATGTCTTTGTTGTAAGAGGGATCCGAGGTAGCGTCTGCCTAGTTCGCCATCTTGGCTCCGCCCCCAACTGGCTCTTAATAAGAGGTCGTCTTTGTGCTCTTTACTGACATTTCATGTGTGTTGGCCCCAGTATCCCAAACAGACTGTAAAGTCCTATGGGCAAGGCACCTGGCTTCATGCACTGCCTACTCCCCACTCACCTGGCAGAGATAGTGCATACTTGGTACTGTGATTGGATATTCGAGATTATATGCCTTTTGTATCTATTGTCTACTCTAGTTGTTTGTAAAGTGGAGATGATAATACCAACCACATAGGGCTGTGTGAAGAATAATTAAGATGATGTCTCTGAAGCACTTAACACACAGTAAGTATGCAGTAAATAATAGATGTATATATGTCTGTGTATAAATAATTTGAATGATACATTTCCTGAGGACAGAGCCCATGCCTTTTTTCTTCTTATGATGCCTGAAGTAGCACACAGAAGGCACTCAATAGGAGCCTGTGACTGTCTAACTGATTCTAGCACTCAGATTCTTCTTTTGCCATCTCTATTAAAACTGTTGCCATCAAAATATTCTTTTGGAATTTCTTTCCTCAGATAGAGCCAAGGACATAGGAAACATCTGAAAGCACATTCCATAAATGTATACAAGCAGCTGAACACACAAATTCTCCTCAGCAGTCCTCCTTCTGGCTCTAGCCTCTGAAGTCTTTGTAAATCAGCACTGAGGTAGGCTTGGAGTCAGGAAAGGGAGTGGTGGAGCGTCCAGGATACTCCAGTAACTGATCGATAAATCTCCTTCTTCTCATTGGGTGAAAGAGCCCTGGTGGTGCAATGGTTACCAAAAGGTTGGTGGTTTGAACCCACCCAGCAGCTCCTTGGGATAAAGCCTTGGTGATCTGCTCATGTAAAGATTATAGACAAGAAAACCCTATGGAGCAGTTCTGTTCTGTCATATGGGGTCACTATGAGTTGAAAATAGATTGGAAAAATGGCCAATCCAGTTTTTATTAAAGAAATACAACTAAAGCTAATATATCCCATTTCATTATTAGTTTTCAACCTAAGGACTTTGGCAAAGAGATAACTAGTCTTTTTACTTATGGATAACTCTGGTTATGTATTTTCAATGCTTTTATGAATCACAGGGATATTCATAGCCCTGGAAAATCCATAAGAATTGAATTCAACAAAATAAAAAATATTTTTATTATAGACACGGAGGACAAAGACAGTAAGTAGCTTCTTAATAAGAAAGACTTAAATGAGCATTTAAGAGAAACATTTGAAGATTGTAACCTTGGAAATGAGAATGTTATTACTGACAGATCTCTAGGCCTGTTCTCCCTGGGTTGGGCTAAGAGATCCTAGATTGGGTTTAATGAGCATTAAAGATATGTATGGATGGTGGCACAAGTCAGAAAACAGAAAACCAAGTCCCTGCAGGGCCCCAAAAAGGTCTCAATCGTTTATCATCCTTAAAGCGTCCGTATGGAATGAGTGTAGCACTATGATAAAGAATATTGACCCACTCTAAATCAGACAGACCAGAGTTTGACACCAGGTTCTATTATCCCTTAGCTTGATCATGTTCCTTCTAAGCTTCAATTTTCTCATCTATAAAACTGGGTTAATACTAGTACTTTCACACTGACTTATTTGAATAGAAAGTGAGAGAGTGTATGCTCAGCATTCTGCACAATGTCTAGCACAAAGTAGGTACTCAGTAAACACTGGCTATGATGGTAACCCCAGATATTTCACCTACAATACTGCCCCACCCCTCAGGTATTTTTTGGGAAATGAACATTTCATAGAATAGTCTTTATGATCTGGAAACTGGACTTCATAAAGACTTCTGAAACAAAGGGGTAAAAAAACCCAAAAAACAAAAAACAACTCATGAGGAACTATGATTAGGCTAGAGTCTTAGGACCAGTGATTAGAACTTCATTTTTTAGGCATGGAAACTGGTCCACAGAGCTAGTTGGCAGTAGAGTCTGGATTAGATTCCACAATGCTACACTCCTAGTCCAGTTGCCTTTGAACAAGATAACTCCATACGTGTTCACTTTCCCCTCAAGCACTGCCACAAGCCTGCTGATTTACTTGCTAGAGTTAGCCCCATAAGACAACAGGTAGAGCCAGTCCTAATAGAAATAGCTGGTAGGCCAGACACCAACTACCCACGGACAGGCAATAAGCTATGCAGCATGCTCTCTGTCCTGTGTAACAAGTAAGGATCACTCAGCTGAGCACTCTGCGTGAGTTTATATAGCACATAGCTTTATTTTAGAGTTCCACTCGGTTATTTCTGAGCCATGACAAATATTTTATGGGCTATCAAATATTTTATATATTAATGGTTATAAGAAAATTTCAGGATGTGCCATTTTAAAAATTCACCTTCCCAGGGGAAAGTTCCTTTTTTACTGAAGCATGCCAGCTGAAAGAAGTAGAAGAAATGATAAAATTAGAAAAATCATTATTTTGCAATTAGCAATACAGTAATTATTCAGGCAAGAATCACTGATTGCTGTCAAAACCATTAGATGAAAATTTGTTGGGGAACAGGATATATCTTAATGTACCACCCCATAGATTACTTGTTACTTTCAAAGGGAGAAATGGGTCTTAAAATGAAGAAATCTGGCTGATGTGAAGTTAAATAAATGATCAAGCTTAGCATCACCTAATAGTGTGATTAAATGACATTATGTAACTTTGGGAAACCTTGATGGCATAGTGGTTAAGTGCTACGGCTGTTAACCAAAGGGTCGGCAGTTCAAATCTGCCAGGTGCTCCTTGGAAACTCTATGGGGCAGTTCTACTTGCCCTACAGGGTCACTATGAGTCAGAATCAACTTGACAGCAATGGGTTTGAGTTTCTGAGTTTATGTAACTTTCAATGTTTGCAGCTGTTTCTTCTCATTTTGAGTCATGCCACATTAGCAAATGAAGGTCCGGAAAGCTTGAGTTGACTCTACTTTGAGGAAGCAGCTCTTCTCCAGTCATATTCTGAGTGCCTTCCAACCTGAGGGGCTTATCTTCCAGCACTATATCAGACAACGTTCCCCTGCTATTCATAAGGCTAATTCTCTTCAGAAGGACCACCGGGTCCTTCTCCCTAGTCTGTCTTAGTCTGGGATCTCAGCTGAAACCTGTCTGCCATGGGTGAGCCTGCTGGTGTTTGAATACTGGTGGCATAGCTTCCAGCATCATAGCAACACATAAGCCCCCACAGTACGACAATCTGACTGACACGTGGGGGAAATCATCAAAAATGAAGTGGACCATCAATTCCTCATATGCAAGTTCAAGTTGAAACTGAAGAAAATTAGAGCATGTCTATGAGTGCCAAAATATGACCTCGAGTATATCCCACCTGAATCTAGAGACCCTTTCAAGAATAGATTTGACACATTGAACAATAATGGCTGAAGACCAGATGAGTTGTGGAATAACATCAAGGACATTATACAGGAAGAAAGCAAGACTGGACAGGAGAGAAAGAAAAGACCTAAATGGATGTCAGAAGAGACTCTGAAACTTGCTTTTGAATGTCAAGTAGCTAAAGCAAAATGAAAAAAATGATGAAGTAAAAGAGCTGAACAGAAGATTTCAAAGGGTAACTTGAGAAGACAAAGTAGAGTATTATAATGACATGTGCAAAGAGCTGGAGATAGAAAACTAAAAGGGAAGTGCATGGTCAATGTTTCTGAAGCTGAAAGAACTGAATAAAAAATTCAAGTCTTGAGTTGTAATACTGAAGGAGTCTATGGGGAAAATATTGAACTATGCAGGAAGTGTCAAAAGAAAACGGAAGGAATACACAGCATCACTATACCAAAAAGAATTGGTCAATGTGCAACCATTTCAAGAGGTAACATATGATCAGGAACCGATGGTACTGAAGGAAGAAGTCCAAGCTGCACTGAAGGCACTGGCGAAAAACAAGGCCCTAGGAATTGATGGAATATCAATTGAGATGTTTCAGCAATTGGATGCAGTGCTGAAACTGCTCACTTGTCTATGCCAAGAAATTTGGAAGACAGCTACCTGGCCAACTGACTGGAAGAGATTCATATTTATGTCTATTCCCAAGAAAGGTGACCCAACTGATTGCAGAAATCATCGAACAATATCACTAACATCACATGCAAGCAAAGTTTTGCTGAAGATCATTCAAAAGTGGCTGCAGAATTATATTGGCAGGGAATTGCCAGAAATTCAAGCTGGATTTAGAAGAGAACATGGAACCAGGGATATCACTGTTGATGTCACATTGATCCTGGCTGAAAACAGAGAATGTCAGAATGATGTTTACCTGTGTTTTGTTGATTATGCAAAGGCTTTTGACTGTGTGGATCATAATAAATTATGGATAACATTGCAAAGAATGGAAATTCTAGAACACTTAATCGTGCTCATGAGGAATCTGTACACGGATCAAGAGGCAGCCGTTCAAACAAAACAAGGGGTTACCTCATTGTTCGTCAGGAAAGGTGTGCATCAGGGTTGTATTCTTTCACCATGCCTATTCAATCTGTATGCTGAGCAAATAGTTTGAGATGCTGGACTATATGAAGAAGAACAGGGCATCAGGATTGGAGGAAGACTCATTAACAACCTGCATTATGCAGATGACACAACCTTGCTTACCGAAAGTGAAGAGGACTTGAAGCACTTATTGATGAAGATCAAAGACCACAGCCTTTAGTATGCATTACACCTCAACATAGAGAAAACAAAAATCTGTACAACTGGACCAATAAGCAACATCATGACAAACAGAGAAAAGTTTGAAGTTTTCAAGGATTTCATTTTCCTCGGATCCACAATCAACACCCATGGAAGCAGCAGTCAAGAAATCAAAAGATGCATTGCATTGGGCAAATTGGCTGCCAAAGACCTCATTCAAGTGTTGAAAAGCAAAGATGTCACCTTGAGGACTAAGGTGTGTCTGACCCAAGCCGTGGTGTTTTCAATCGCCTCATATGCATGTGAAAGCTGGACAATGAATAAGGAAGACCGGAAGAAGAATAGACGCCTTTGAATTGTGGTGTTGGTGAAGAAGATTGAATATACCACGGACTGCCAAAAAAAAGAACGAACAAATCTGTCTTGGAAGACATGCAGCCAGAATGCTCCTTAGAAGCAAAGATGGTGTGACTACGTCTCACATACTTTGGACATATTATCAGAAGGGATCAGTCCATGGAGAAGGACTTCATGCTTGGTAAAATAGAGGGTCAGCAAAAAAGAGGAAGACCCTCAACCAGATGGATTGACACAGTGGCTGCAACAGTGGGCTCAAGCACAGCAACAATTGTGAGAGTGGTGCAGGACCAGGCAGTGTTTCATTCTGTTGTGCATAGGGTCGCTATTAGGTGAACTGACTCAATGGCACCTAACAACAACAGTAACAGCAACATGTGACTTTGATGTGATGCCAATGTTATGAAAGAGAAAACAAGTTGGGAGAACTATATTAGATTAAAAACAAAAACAAAAACGGACTAAAGAGATGGATAACTAAACACAATGCATCTAGTTCACCTTCCCAGGGCACAGAAAATGAATTCACGGGAAGCCTCTGAAGACAGTCACTTCAACCCTTGCCCTCTTCCACGGTGCACTCACATTTGACAAGGAGATGGGACAGGTTTTACAATGCCAGCTTAAGACCCATCAGGTAAAGTTTTAGCCAGTGTTTCTTTATGAGCCTCACACCAGTTCTCATTTCGTTTGTCTTCTAATCATTAAATTGTTCTGTTTTTCCTTTACCCTGAACGTATGAATTCACAATTAAAATGTGCCAGAGAAAGAGACATTTATAATCTTACAGTGTTAAATTTGTCAGGTCCCCACTGATATGAGCCGTAATGGAACTTCATCATCTGAGATGATTTTCTAAGAGTGGTACAATGTGAAGGAGAGAAAGCATTATGAAGGAAAGAAGACTGGTGAGCTGGCCAATCAGCCAGAATTAAAAACAGTAAGTGTGGCTCAGAAGACTGAGGTACACACTGTGCTAGCTGAAAACCTGAACTCTAAGTCCTAAGCACCACCTGGCAATTTTGGGAGTGGTGGGCAGCAGCTGTCCTATGAAACAAATTGGGCCCTAATACTAAACACACAGGATTGAAAGCTTGAGAAAAAGAGAAAGGGTGAAAGAATTAAATAGTAGAAATAACCAGACAGGGAAGGAAAATACATCTTTCATTCAGAGCAGACATCACAAATCCTTCATAATACCTACCCTAGCGAAATATCCTAAAATTCTCATTAATGCATCTCTTTAGGCAGGCCATTCCAGTTTTTCAGAAGGAATCGTTGTGCCATCCTTGATCTATGACCGTATCTAGTGTTACTCCAAATATGGGGCAGCCTAACCTCAGGGAAGTTAAGAATAGACAGAAACGAGCCTTTGTATAAATACCTAGAGTCTTTCTCTCTTTTCATAACTATAACTAAACCATTCTATTATGTTCTATCATGTGTTTACCTTTTCATGTATAGTAACAGCTTAGATGATTATGGTATTTATTATTTATGAAACTCTCTCAAATATTAACTTGTTTGATCCTAAAGTAAATACAAGGTATGTGTTGTTGTTAGCTTCCCTCAAGTTGACTCCAACTCATAGTGACCTTATGTATAACAGAATGAAATGGTGCCTGGTCCTGCATCAGCCTCAAAATCTCCAGAATGTTAAGAGTCCATTGTTGTGGTTATTGTTCCAATCCATCTCACCCAAGATCTCCCTCACCCTTGCTGGCCCTCTACTTCTCCAAAACGATGTTCCCCCCGTAATGATTGATCTTTTCTGTTGATGTGTCCAAAGCAAGTGAGTCATGCAATGTCCTCTTATAAGTAGGCAAGCACTAAATTATTCTCATTCTATGGTTAAGAACACCCAAAAACAAAACCTGAGGCTCAGAGAAGTTAAATAGTTAAGTTTGTAACTGGAGGAAGCAAGATGAGAATCGAAATCTTTAACCAGAGTGCCTGGCTTTTACGTATTCTATGTATACAGAAATCTGTCCAAGATTAATTTAAAAATGGTCAGTTGCTAAAAGACAAGATGGGGAATCAGGAGAACAAATTATATCTAAAGTCCTTAAAGACTAGCACATAAAGACTCTATGGCCAAGGCTAGAGAGGGACTTGCCAGCTTTGATGAGGTTTTGGATGTGCCATACTTGGAGTTGAAAGGTGCCTTATCCAGTCCTACAATTCTAACTTCAGAATTAACAGTATCTCAAAACTCTAATATTGGAGGCAACCAGGAAATTACCCAATAGTGTGTTATGGGAACCAAGATTACTTTCTGATCCTCCAGGCATTTGTTCTATGTGTTGAAACAAGAACATCTGATTACTTTCATAGCTGTCTCATGGGAAATGGCTACAAATGCTACTAAGCACCAGTGAATTGCCTTGGCGTACTAAAATTGTGGGAACAAGTTTCACGTAACCGTGTCCTGCAGGCCTGCATTTTGTGTCATTGGAATGCATCATGCCACTGGGGGTCACATTGCTGGGTCCTGATCTCAGGAAGAACCTGGCCCCAATATTTGAGTTGTCTTCTGTCCTCAGAGTAACAGTTTACTCCTGAAATTTTGTGCTCAAATTTCTTGGCAGGATGAAACAACATTAAATTTTCTTACAGGAGGAAAAATATTCTAGAAGAAGAAAAAACCCCAAAATTGGAAGAGTGACCTAGTGACATTGTGTAGGGAGTGAGTGTGTCTGTGATGAAGAGGTTGGGTCCCCTTAGCTTGTCATGGTGGAAACAGACTCATGCTAAGACATACCTTTGCTTAGTAAAGCTTCCTGGAACTGAGTTGTTCAACAGATATTTATTGAGCACCTGTTGCATGCCTGGCACTATGGTACACACTTTATACAAATTATCTTATTAGATAGCCACAGTATCCCTATGATACAGTTACTTTGGATGGCTCCATACACTCCTTCCCAGGAGAATTGTTTTGAGACATCACAATATTTTTGTTTATTGATTTATTTCTGGAATATAAAACTCCAAAAGCAGAATAAATTTGTAGTCAGTATAATACTGTGGAAAGAGTTGTGGTCTCGGAGTAGGGAGATGATGGGTATTAGGGGGAAGATGAGAAATGGAGATAAAATGATACTGAAACTGAAAGAAAATAAAAACCATTGAATTTGGGGAAAAATGATGAAGTAGGTAATTAGAATGTTTTTACATACATCCGTCTCTAGTGTTACAAAATAGCTACAATAATCAGATCCCTCAGAGTCATCTGAAGCCCAATGTCATCTTGATGGGATGCCCTGGGGTGGGTTGAGGAACTATCAAGTACTATTCCTGGCTTGAGTGAAGGACTAGTAGGTATTTGTATCCAATAAGCAGGTGACACAAGCTGAGAGGGAAAGCTAATATAGCAGCATTAAATACATTTCTGAATTAAAAAAAAAAAGATTAAACCTACAGGTCAACTTCCTCTTATGGCCATGATGGAGTAAGTGGTACACCAGACTAGTCCTCTTGTCATAAGCAAACAAAACAGCCAACAGACAAACAATCCCCACAAAAAGTCAATATAAGCTGAGCAAAATATGAGGCAACTGAGGCCTTGGACAACAAGCAGAGCCAAGACTGCAATGTTGAGTGATCGGAACCTGATAAGGTGAGCCTGGCCTCTCCGGCCGGCAACCCTTTCCTGACGCAGCGCTGGAGCTGGCGAGTAGCTCACCGGCCTGTGGGTGCCAGGAGGCTGTGGGGCTGCGAGGAGCGGAATCCGGGAGGACACGGCAGAGGAGGAAGGAGTTGTGGGGACGGTGGACCAGAAGGCCACGAGAGGGAATTTCCACTGGTCCTTTGCTGACTGACTGGCTGCACATATGCAGGGTGAGCGTTGTCAGAGAGCTCATCTTAACTCGAATGTAAATCACTGACTTTTTTTTTTTTTTTAATTTAAGGTCTGGTTATTCATCCCATAATTGATCGACAAATTGTTGTTATTAGGTGCCAGGTGCTCTCTAGTAGATTCCAATGCATAGTAACCCCATGTGACAGAGTGGAACTGCCCCATAGGTTTTCCTAGGCTGTGATCTTTAGGGGGAGCCCTGGTGGTGCGGAAAGGCCGGTGGTTTGAGGCCCCCAGCTGCTCCTCGGGAGAAAGATGTGGCAGCCTGCTTCCAAAGATTTACAGCCTTGGAAACCCTACGGGGCAGTTCTGCTCTGTCCTGTAGGGTTGATAGGAGTCAGAATGGACTCCTCGGCAAGGGGCTTTAATCTTTACTGGAGCAGATCACCAGGTCTTTCTCTCTCGGGGAGGCTGGCTGGGTTCCGGCCGCAGACCTTTGTGTTAGCGGCCAAGCACTTAACCGTGTGCTACCAGGGCTCCTGATTAAAACCAACAATCCAAACCCATTGCCGTGGAGTCGATTCCAACTCACAGCAACCCTATAGAACAGAGAACTGCCGCATGGGGTTTCCAATGAATGGCTGGTGGATTTGAACTGCCAGCCTTTTGGTTAGCAGCCGCGCTCTTCACCACTGCACCACCAGGGCTCCGTGGGGTCCTGGTAGGAGGTTGTATATTCTAGCAGTTAAAGTTCAGACTCTGGGGCAGGGGCTCAGTTTCTGTTTTTTTACCAGCTATGTAGCTTTGGGGTAAACCGTCATGGTGTAGTCGTTAAGTGCTAAGGCTGCTAACCAAGAGGTCGGCAGTTCAAATCCACCAGGCGCTCCTTGGAAACTCTATGGGGGGAGTTCTGCTCTGTCCTATAGGGTCGCTATGAGTCGGAATCAACTCGACGGCAGGGGGTTTTGGTTTTGGTAGCTTTGGGCAAGTTATCTGTGGCCTAGTTTCCTTATTTGTAAAAGCAGATGATAATGATTTTTACCCTACAGGGCTCTTGTGAGGACTAAGGCAGTTCACAGGTATGAAGTATTTAGAAGAGGCCCTGACACACACGAAGTGCATGCAGGCATTAGGTAATATTTTCAGTCTCTTCCTTCTTTTCCCTTCTGAACCTAACCTGGACTCATCTCTCATTCTATGCCAGTGACCATCAGTTACCATCCCCTTCCTTGCAGATAACTGCCCTCTTGTCTTTTCTGGGGGTATACTGAATTTTCACCATGTGGTTTCTTGAAGACTTGTGTTTTTGTTAAACTGCCTGCTACTTCATTGATTCTTCTAATAATGTGCCTGGAAATAGTGCCTGGATAATTGGCCATCACATCATATGCCCTGCTACTCTAAAACCGCATAAAATTACAGTGTAACTAAATGAACCTAAAAGAAATAATGCAAGTGGAATATTTAAAGACCCTGACTAAGAGGTTTTTGGATGCATTTTAAAACATGCCATTACCTTAAACTTTGGTTACTTAGTGAAGGGAATTTTTAAAGCTATGATTAAAGATATACTTAAATTAAAACGTAGTTAAAGATAGAACAGAGCCACTTATAAAGTCTCCTTTGACTAAAAGAACCCAGTGGAAGTATATGTCTTCTGCACACTTAGACATAGTTTACGGCAGATACATTGTGCTGGAGGATCGATAACAAGGCTTGCAGCTCAATGAGAACGTGACAATTGATTTAAGATTTTTTCTATTAGAGCATAAATTTATGACAGTTACCATGAGCAAGTAAGAGCTTAATTTCCTGATTTTTTTAAGGTACATGTATCTGTTGTTGTACCAGTACCAGGCTGTTTTGACTACAGTGGCGTTATAATAGGTACTAAGATCAGGTAAAGTAAGGCCTCCCACTTTGTTCTTCTTTTTCAGTAATGCCTTATTTATCCAGGGCCTTTTACCCTTCCGTATGAAGTTGGTGATTTGTTTCTGCATCTCATTAAAGAATGTCCTTGGGATTTTGATCGGAATTGCATTAAATGTATAGATCGCTTTTGGTAGAATAGACATTTTTATAACGTTAAGTCTTCCTATGCACAAGCAAGGTATGTTCTTCCACTTTTTTAAGTCTCTTTTGGTTTCTTGCGGAAATGTACTGTAATTTTCTTTGTATAAGTCTTTTACATCTCTGGTAAGATTTATCCTAAGTATTTAATTTTCTTGGGGGATACTGTAAATGGCATCGATTTGGTGATTTCCTCTTCGATGTTCTTTTTTGTTGGTGTAGAGGAATCCAACTGATTTTTCTATGTTTATCTTGTATCTCGTATCGCGATACTCTGCTGAACTCTTCCATTAGTTTCAGTAGTTTTCTGGAGGATTCCATAGGGGTTTCTGTGTATAAGATCGTGTCATCTGCAAATAAAGATACTTTTACTTCTTCCTTGGGAATCCGGATGCCCTTTATTTCTTTATCTAGCCTAATTGCTCTGGCTAGGACTTCCAGCACGATGTTGAATAAGAGTGGTCATAAAGGGCATCCTTGTCTGGTTTCCGATCTCAGTGGGAATGTTTTCAGGCTCTCTCTATTTAGAGTGATGTTGGTTGTTGGCTTTGTATAAATGCCCTTTATTATGTTCAGGAATTTTCCTTCTGTCCCTATTTTGCTGAGAGTTTTTATCACGAATGAGTGTTGAAGTTTGTCAAATGCCTTTTCTGCATCAATTGATAAGATCATGTGATTCTTGTCTTTTGTTTTATTTATGTGGTGGATTACATTAATTGTTTTTCTAATGTTGAACCATCCTTGCATACCAGGTATGAATCCCACTTGGTCATGGTGAATTATTTTTTTGATATGTTATTGAATTCTATTGGCTAGAATTTTGTTGACGATTTTTACATCTACATTCATGAGTGATATAGGTCTATAATTTTCTTTTCCTGTGGTGTCTTTACCTGGTTTTGGTATCAGGGATATGGTGGCTTCATAGAATGAGTTTGGTCGTATTCCGTCCATTTCTACGCTCTGAAATACCTTTAGTAGTAGTGGTGTTAACTCTTCTCTGAAAGTTTGGCAGAAGTCTGTAGTGAAGCCGTCCAGACCAGGGCTTTTTTTTGGGGGGGAGTTTTTTGATTACTTTTCAATCTCTTCTTTTGTTATGTATGTACTTAGTTGTTCTACCTCTGTATGTGTTAGTTTAGGTACGTAGTGTGTTTCTAGAAATTCATCCATTTCTTCTAGGTTTTCAACTTTGGATATAATTTTTCATAGTAATCTGATATGATTCTTTTAATTTCAGTTGGGTCTGTTGTAATATCGCCCATCTCCTTTCTTATTCGGGTTATTTGCTTCCTCTCCTGTTTTTCTTTTGTCAGTTTGGCCAGTGGTTTATCAATTTTGTTGATTTTTTCAGAAAACCAGCTTTTGGTCTTGTTAGTTCTTTCAATTGTTTTCTATTTTATTAAGTCAGCTCTAATTTTTATTATTTGTTTTCTTCTGGTGCCTGTGGGTTTCTTTTGTTGCTCTGTTTCTATTTGTTCAAGTTGTACAGATAATTCTTTGATTTTGGCCCTTTCTTCTTTTTGGATGCGTGCATTATTGATATAAATTGGCCTCTGAGCACCGCTTTTGCTGTGTCCCAAAGGTTCTGATAGGAAGTGTTTTCATTCTCATTGGATTCTCTGAATTTCTTTATTCCATCCTTAATGTCTTCTATAATCCAGTCTTTTTTGAGCAGGGTATTGTTCAGTTTCCAAGTGTCTGATTTCTTTTCCCTGCTTTTCCTGTTATTGATTTCCACTTTTATGGCCTTATGGTCAGAGAAGATGTTTTGTAATATTTCAAGTTTTGGATTCTGCTAAGGCTTGCTTTATGAGCTAATATGTGGTCTATTCTGGAGAATTTTCCATGTGCACTAGAAAAGAAAGTATACTTGGTTGCTGTTGGGTGCAGTGTTCTGTATATGTCTGCAAGGTCAATTTGGTTGATAGTGGCATTTAGGTCTTCCGTGTCTTTATTGAGCTTCTTTCTGGATGTCCTGTCCTTCATCAAAAGAGGTGTGTTGAAGTCTCCTACTATTATTGTGGAGCTGTCTATCTCACTTTTCAATGCTGATAAAGTTTGTTTTATGTATCTTGCAGCCCTGTCATTGGGTGCATAAATATTTAATATGGTTATATCTTCTTGGTGTATTGTCCCTTTAATCATTATATAGTGTCCTTCCTTATCCTTTCTGATGGATTTAACTTTAAAGTCTATTTTGTCAGAAATTAATATTGCCACTCCTGCTCTTTTTTGATTGTTGTTTGCTTGATATATTTTTTCTATCCTTTGAATTTTAGTATGTTTGTGTCTTTAAGTCTAAGGTGTGTCTCTTGTAAGCAGCGTATAGAGGGATCTTGTTTTTTAATCCATTCTGCCTCTCTCAGTCTCTTTATTGGTGCATTTAGTCCGTTTACATTCAGGGTAATTATGGATAGGTATGAATTTAGTGCTATCATTTTGATGTCTTTTTTTGTGTGTTGACAGTTTCTTTTTCCCACTTAATTTTATGTGCTGAGTAGATTTTCTTTATATATTGTCCTTCCCTCATATTTGTTGTCGTTGATTTTGTTTCTGCTGAGTCTCTATTTTTCCCTTGTATTTTATTTTGATGAGTAGGATAGTTTGTCTCCTTTGTGGTTACCCTATTATTTACCCCCATTTTTCTAAATTTAAAGCTCACTTTTATTTCTTTGAATTGCCATATCTTCCTCTTCATATGGAAGGTGTACGATTACATTTATTAGTCCCTCTTTATTATTTTAATGTTGTCTTCTTTTATGTAATAACATCGCTGTTACCCTGTTTTGGGCTTTTTTTTTTTTTAAATTATCTTGCTTTGTTTTTTTGGATTTCTGTGTCAGGTAGACTTCTGGTTGCTCTGCCCAGTGTTCTAGTCTTGGGTTGATACCTGATATTATTGGTTTTCTAACCAAAGAACTCCCTTTAGCATTTCTTGTAGTTTTGGTTTGGTTTTTACAAATTCCCTAAACTTGTGTTTATCTGGAAATGTCTTAATTTCACCTTCATATTTAACAGACAGTTTTGCTGGATATATGATTCTTGGCAGGCAATTTTTTTCCTTCAATTTTTTAAATGTCATCCCATTGTCTTCTTGCCTGCATGGTTTCTGGTGAATAGTCCAAGCTTATTCTTACTGGCTGTCCTTTATAGGTGACTTTTCGTTTATCCCTCACTGCTCTTATAATTCTCTCTTTATCTTTGGTTTTGGCAAGTTTGATTATAATATGTCTTGGTGACTTTCTTTTCAGATCTACCTTATGTGGAGTTCGATGAGCATCTTGGATAGATATCTTCTCATTTTTCACAATATCAGGGAAGTTTTCTGCCAACAAATCTTCAACAATTTTCTCTGTATTTTTTGTTATCCCTCCCTGTTCTGGTACTCCAATTGCTAGTAGGTTATTTCTCTTGATAGAGTCCCACATGATTCTTAAGGTTTCTTCATTTAAAAAAAAAATTCTTTTATCTGATTTTTCTTCAAATATATTAGTGCTAAGTGATTTATCTTCAAGTTCAGAAATTCTAGCTTCTACTTGCTCAATTCTGCTTCTCTGACTTTCTATTGAGTTGTATAGTTCTGTAATTTTATTGTTTCTGAATTTCTGATTGCTGCCTGTCTATGGATTTTTCCAGCTTATTAAACTTTTCATTATGTTCCTGAATAATCTTTCTAATTTCTTCAGTTGCTTTATCTGTGTGTTCCTTGGCTTGTTCTGCATATTGCCTCGTTTCCCTCCTGATGTCTTGAAGGGCTCTGTATATTATACTTTTGTATTCTGGCTCTGGTAATTCCAGGAATGCACTTTCATCTAGAAGATTCTTGGATTCTTTGTTTTGAGAGCCTGTTGAGGTGATCATGGTGGGTTTCTTTTTGTGACTTGATATTGACTGTTGTCTACGAGCCATCTATAAGTTATTATATTAGTTTATGCTTGCTTACTGTGTCATAGCTGCTTGCTTTGTTTTGTTTTGGTATACCCCTATGGGTTGCTTGAGTGAGCTAGCTTGTTTATTTTCATCTTTGGAGCTCTGGTGTCCTGTCCCCAGTTGGCTACATCTGTTATCAGGTATATCAGTCTAGGAGTCCATTCAGTTTTCTTGTATGAATTCAGCTGAGGTTTTCAGGTGGCTGATCTTCAAGTGTGTGGTACAGGCTCTGTCCTACAGTCTTAGAAGGGCAGGGGTGATTGGCGTATATACTGGTATCTGACTATAGCAGGGGTTCATGCTCTGAACAAGGCAGGGGGCTGAGAACTGATCCCCAAGTGTCTCTGAGGAAAACGTGTCCCTGTTCCCTAGAGTGTGCTGGTGGGTGGGTTCTGCAGATGGACCATGGGCACCCAAAGTTTTTGGTTGTAAGGACTGGGGGGTACCAGTTATCTTTGGGCTCCTGTCACGGGTGGCTGGGTGACCTGAGTGGAGCTACCAGTCCTTAGGTCCCTGACGTAGGTAGATGAGGACCTTGTTTAATAGGCAAAGCAATGTCAAAAGCCAAACGCCCACCTCTCCACCACAGAGCTTATACAGTTGTAGTTTGCCAACAAGGGCCTATTCTCCCAAAATAGGCCCACATAGGTCCATGCAGAAGGGAAAGTTGTTCAAGGTCCATGGACGGTTTATGCCTGGACAGGAGCCGCTTCTGTCCTGAGCTCCCTGGTTAATGGAGCTAGTAAATTATCTTTTCCCCCTAGTTGCAAATTTTTTCCTTCCCCAAGGCTGGGAGGATGGTTGTAGGTGCTCACCAGGGTCTATCTCAGGCCCAGGGATTCAGCTGCTGAAGCCGGCTTGGGGGTGGGGGTGGGGGTGGGGGCGAGGTAAAATATACACATGTACTTAGTTTTTGCTGAGAGCTCTATTTTCCTCAGGTTTCAGAGGTGTGAGTAGGCTGTGTGGTTGGCTGCTTCTCCATGAGGAAACTGCAGCCAAATGCTAGTACCAGCCCACCGTTGCCACCGCTGTCGCCACTCCGGGAATGGTTCCTGAGGGCTCCCCATGGTTCAGGTCCGGTAACTCCTCTCCACTTTTGAACTGTCTCTTCCTCCCTCTGCCCCTCAGTTCATTGTCTAAGCTTGCCTTTGATGCTCAGGGCTCCCAGCTTGTCACAAATATACTCGTTTCACTTGTTTTTTCAGGTCTTTGTTGTAAAGAGGGCTCTCTGGAAGCGTCTGTCTATTCCGCCATCTTGGCTCCTCCCTTTCCCGAAGATCTTAAGGAGTCAGGTTGGGCATCTGCTTCTGCTGAGAAAGAGTTCAGGTCTTTGTCCCCAGGGCCTGATACCCAAAGAGTGCTAGGGCTGGGATGGCAAATAGATGCTATCAGGCCCTTCTGTAGCAGGTATTCTAAATGCACAGAACCCTCTCCTGCCAGGTAGATGTAACCTCAGAGTCCTCCTCAACACAATTATTAGAGTCGGCACACAGAGGAAACCTATTTGCTCTTTCAGCTTTAGCACAAACTTGATGTGCCGGTTGTTCAGCTACTTTCCCTCAGTTCTAAATATAGCTTTCTGTTCTCTGCTTTGTGATGCTGGGGCTATGGAAAGAGCCCCTCTGTTTTGGCAGCTGAATCACTGTTCGGCTACAGGGGTACTGCAAGGCTGGAGGAGGAAGAGGCACTTTCTTTTTCATGCCTGTTTTCTGAGCGTTCCTGCTGCTGCTTCTTGTAAACATCATCTGAGCAGGCAGTGCCTTTCCATAGTGTCAGCTGAATTCAGTTTACAGGTTTTCCAACACTCACAGGAATAGCCTCCTGGCATTCACCTCAGACAATAGCACCAGCAAACCAGTACCCCTCCTCAGAAGTCAGAGGGGGGTAGGGGCTGCCTCTAGTTTCTAATCATTTCAACTGTTCCTGTTTATTTTCTCATTCCTAGGGATACTAACTGTTTGTATAATTCCTACTTCTGTGATACTTCTTTTTTATCTTTTTGCCTTTTTCTGCAGAGGGTCGCTGAGTTGGAACTGACTCGATGGCATCTAACAACAACAACATCAACATAACTTTAAAGCCATTGTCGTTGAGTTGATTCCAACTCAAAGCAACCCTATAGGACAGAGTAGAACTGCCCCATAGAGTTTCCAAGGAGCACCTGGTGGATTTGAACTGTGTACCTTTTTGGTTAGCAGCCATAGCTCTTAACCTCAACACCACCAGGGTTTCCCCTAAAACTTTATGCCTCATTAAATGTTGTTTAACTAATTTCTGTGTTCAAATAACTGATACGGTTTGGCAAGTGCTGTGAAGGTAGATGCCCACAAATATTAGCTACAACTAGTGCCAAGACTCTATTTCAAGGATATGTGGGCGGCCTTTTGGGGCCAGTCAGACTAACAGGGCTTTAAGAGGCTTTATTGAGGTCATGGTACCCAGTATAAAAATACGGATCCTTTATTGAGGTCATGGTGCCCAGTGTAAAAGTATGGATCATAGAGTCAGGCTGCCTGGGTTCATTGCCCTCTGCCACTTAACTGGCTGTGTGATTATAGAAGAGTTATTTAACCTTTCTGGTGTTAGTTTCTGCAACTTGAAAATGCAGAATATAATCTTGTCTACTTTATAAGATTGTGATCAGGATTAAATGAGTTAATATTTGTAAAGGACTTAGTACAGTATTTGGCATGTATTAAGTCTCTTTTGAGTTTAGTTGTTATTATTTTTATTCATTGTGAAAGCCAGGCCACTGATATCTTCCGTCTAGTTACAGAATGAACATTCTGAATGTGGCTCCTATAAGAAAGCAAAAAAGACCCTTTAATATTGCACAATCTCTCCTACTACAGCCTTCCATAGTCTCTGTAGGAACTCACATTATGTCTTAGGAGAATATTAACTCAGAGACATCTTTCCTGAGAGGTTTCCTTCTCAACTGTCCCTGAAGCTCTCAGCACCTTGCAACTGTCAGTACATGAGACTGTAGGATCTGGACCATATCAGACATATTAGTATTTAGGCGTCTTCTTCATGTCCATCAGCCTTAGATCAGGCAATTGTCCGGTTACCGACAAACCCACACATCAGTTGGAACAGTGCCAAACCCTCTAAGATAAGAATGATGAAGACAATCACCAAGTGGCTCATTTTAAGAGACGAGGAAATACTAGAGAGAGTTTTAACAAGGATTAGCCTAGAAAAGCTAGGGACTTTAAAACATTGTAAGTTAAATGGAGAACCAAGAACACATCCACATTCTTTATCTAAGCCACTCTGACTCTTTCTCTTTTTCCCCTTTAAAGTTGTGCTGAACACTCCTGTGACCTGATTTCTCTTTACACTGGGGAGTGGGACACCACCCAGTATGTTTTCTCTAAACCTTGCCCTGCCTGAGGGTCACCCTGGCTGGGAGCAATGGTGAGTATCACATGATTAGAGCCAGCCTTGGGAGCTACAAAGGCAGCATGTCTGCCAGGCTGGAGCCAGTATGCTTCCTTATGAGACCATGAACATTTTTGGTCAAGCTGAGGAGTTTTCATACCTAGGTCAAATTTGAGGGGCTCTGGTGGCGCAGTGGTTAAGCATGGCTGCTAACCAAAAGGTTGGCAATTCGAATCTATCAGCCTCTCCTTGGAAACCCTATGGGTTTTACTCTGTCCTACAGGGTTGCTGTGAGTCAGAATGGACTCAAGGCCAATGGGTTTTTATTTGAAGTGAGAGTCAATTTCCCATAGATTTTCAGTATCTTGAAAGTCTAACAAGCTAGGTAATCTCTTTTAGACTTTAGTAATGGCATAAAATAGAGTGAGAAAAATGCATGTTCTTTGATTCAGAAAGTCTAGTTCTAAGAACATATAAAAGGAAAAATTTAGACAAGTGTAAGAGACATATATATCCACGGAGATGTTTGTTGCATGCTGTCCACAGTAGCAAGAAAGATAGCAGAATAAAGTTCACAATATAAGAGGCTAAGTAGATCTATATTGATGGACCAGAAAGTTATCCATGATAGCGATAGCCAAAGCTAATTTATGCTGACTGCATACCAGGTGATAGGTGTTGTGCTAAGCTCTTTATAGGCCATTCACTTAATCCGCACGCAGCCCTATAGGCATTACTATTTTATTATTGTTGGTTCACAGATGAATATATTGATATTCAGAAAGATTAAATGACTTGCTCAAAGCTGAATAGCTTAAAAGTGGGGGAGTCAAGATTTGAACCCCAATCAGCCTAACTCTAGTGATGGAGCTGTAAATTTCTTCCTAGTAGCATATGCAATAAATGACCATGTCCAGTTCAAAATCCTCTCTACTGTCCCAGAAATAACTGCCTCAAGTGCAGAAGTGCTGGTGAAAGTTATTTTAAAAGTATCAAACCACCATAGAGTAGCCTGAGTGGAGAAGAGATATATAGGCAATAGGACCATGGCATGGGAATTTCTCCAAGGGCTACTGTCGATCAAGAAAAATAACACAGAGAGCAATGTTGTTAGCAAATGAAGCATTCTGGGAAGATAAGAGAAAAGAAGAGTGTCTTTGAGCTTTAGACAAAGAGGAATGCCTTTCATATGAAGTGGGACCTGAGCTCTTTTGAGTCAAGAGACTGGTCCCTTCCTTCCAGACATTGTGCTCTGTGGAGATGGTGACTGTATGTTCTGGAAGTTCCAAAATAGTCCCCATTGTGTGAGTTTATTCTTTTCGGTAATAATGGTTCAGTAAAAACCATTATTATGAGAAATGTTATTATTAAGAACTCTACCTATTTTTGGCCTTAATAGTTGGTAAGCCTTTTCACACAAATATATTGATGTTCAGAAAAATATCCTTCGCTAGATCATGTCCTTCATTTTTGTTTGAAAAATATAGTTCCTGTAACCATATAACTTGGGTTTGTCAACACTCTTTTTCCAAAGAATTAAAGCAAATATGGGGTCTTCTAAATCACTCAGCATCTACAGTTAAAATTCTCTCAGTGCTCTATACATATCACTTGATAATAAACTTTAAGAATCCCTCATAATAGTAATAATTATAATAATGATACTTAGTATTTATTTGGAAATATTTGTCTGATTCTTTGATAATCACTTTTCATTCATTCTGTTGAGTAATCCTCAGATAATCCTAGGAAATGACTAATTTATTACCACTGGCTCACTATGAGTCAGAATTGACTCAATGGCAGTGAGTTTGGTTCTTTTGGTTTTATGGATCGGGAAGCTTACTTAGGTCAAATGAATTGCCCAGTTAAACCTGGTATTAAATATCTAAGCAGGAACTCTTTCCATGGTTTGTTTGACTGCGGAGGCCCTGCTTTAACTACCTGTAGACTTCCTCTCCATGCTGTCCAAAGGGTTAGAGGAAACATTTATAAATATGGTATGGTAACTAAGGACAAGTGTCAAAAGGATTAGTCCTAGGGGTTTTCTCTTTACTAGAGCAGATTGACAGCCTGTTATGTGGCATGTGGCCATTGATCTAGTGAGAACATCCCTTTTCATAGATATTAGGAAGGACTCTGCATCTATCAGGACTTTAAGGGTGGCATTATTCTCTGCTATTCATCCCAGAATGAGATAATGGCACGGTGGTATAGTTAAGAAGCTTCTATCTGGTCTTCTTCCTCACGATCTGGAGCTTTGCTACTCTTAACATTGTCCTGTGCCTGCTTCTCTGCTTTTTCTGCCCTCTGGCTTCAGGATGAGAGTTTCTTTATGTGCTGAAAGGAGGCTCTCTGGCTTTCACACTTCCTCTTATTGTCTTTTGTGTTTTCCTAGAATGTATCCATGGTACCCATCCACAGATCTCCAAATCCAAAGTTATCGTAAGTACTGTTTCCTGTGAAAACTTCAAATGCCTGAGATACTGCATCCAGCAGTGCAGTCTGTCAAACATAATCCCTTTTCATTTCACCATTGGCGCAAGTTTAACAACTGCACCGTACTTGCATGCCAGGAACACTCTGTATTCTACCTACCGCCATTGATGGGATCCTTATTGCTATCCTGCTGCTGGTAATCCAGTGACCACATTTAATTTTGGGGTTTGCTTCCTTGGATCATTTCTGGTTTCAACTATTATAGGTTGTGTAACCCAGGAAATAGACTTTGAAATTCTCAGATTTGCATGCGGTGGCATTATTGGGGAATACTTTCAGGAACAACACTTGGGAGAAATGAGGAAAACAGGATTGTGGTGGAGGAAAGAGATGGACTGCAGTGAAATTACAAGAGAGTACTCACCTGATCCTACAGGGATCTCTGAAACTGGGTGTCCTTCCAAAGTTGTCCTTTAATTCAAGAAGGTTGAGCTTTTTTAACCCTCACATACAACAGTCACTGGATGAGGGCTGTCCTTGGGGTGGGAACATGACATTAGTGAGACCGCTCACTTTGGCCGAGATCAACTACTGGAGAGCCATCAGTACCACCACCTCCAACATCTGGGGGAATGAGTGCCTCAGTCCTGAAGAGCTCTTGGTAGTAGTAAATGCTCAAAAATTTATGATTATCCTTGCCTTTTTTCCTGAAGGTTTGCCTAATGCTGACCTATGGAATATGCTCCTAATTGGATGAGCATGTCCTGAGGAGTGAATGTTATGGATTCTGGGTATGAGTAAAAGTCCTGTCACTGAGTTTCTGCAGGAACTGGGCTGACGTAATTGTGACCACGACTGACCTATGTTCATTGTTTCTGCAACTGGTGTGCAACCAATACCCCAAGGTAGACTGGACTCTCCAATCGCTCCTCCACACCACAATGTGTCCTCCTTTGTTCAAAAGTCAGACTTCACCAAGGCTTGAAATGACTTCTACTGAAATTCTGGAGAAAGCTGTGCCCTTTCAGTGAAAATTTCAGTGAAGTGGTAGGAGTGAACTTATCAAATGCATCTCCCCCTTGTTTGGAATTCACTTAACAACTCACAGCTTTCTTCATTTGTGGACAGATTGTTAACACTGCAGCTTTGATGAAACTAGGCATTTGCTTGATTGGTGATGGTAAATCTTGGTCCTTGCTTGTTTTCAGTGAGGGGCATCATTAATGCCTCAGATCAGAATAAACTCAGATGGCTAAGAGGCAGGTGAGTGGCACCTTTGTTCCTTCAAAACAAAAATGTTCCCAGTGTGTAATCAATGAACTTTATTTAAAATGAGATTTTAAAAGTCATTCTAACAGACAGTTTGGAGGCAAAACCTTTAATTCCCAGGCAAGCCAGAACAATTGTGGCACACTAAAGGTTTCTAAAATTTAATGACTTCTTTGAAAAGAGCTCCTGGAGAAAAGTTCTCAAGATTCAGATATTAGCACTGTTAATAGGTCTTCTCTGATGAGAGGCCTGCTGGGCTCTAATAAATTAGCATATGTAACCCCCTTTGCTGATTTTCCAGTCTCTGCTCTGTAAAACTAAGTTTGAATCAATTCAGTGACATTTTTACATGAAACCTGAAAAACTGGATATTGTGAAAACCAACTTCCACAAACTCCACAGGCCTTTCTTTCTCTAAACAATAGTGAAGTGAACAAGAGTGCTTGAAGAGAAATGGATTGAATGTTCTTTCCTTTTGGAAGTACAGAAAGATTTATAAGCATATTGTTGTGCTTCTCTATAGCCATATTATGATTTAATCTGTTTCATATTTTGCTATTCCAATAGACTTCTTTGATGTTTTCATTGGGAGACATGAAAGATAATGTATTTGCTGATGGAGTTTTAAGGGGGAAGAGGCCAAAGAGGTGTGGCTGTGGAAGTGTACACCATTATACAGATGTTAGCTGTTTTTAAGACTGGGTCCTATGTCTTTAATGGAGGCTATAATTAGGAAGATAGCAAAAATATGTAACCAGAAAAATACAAGGTTGTTGTTGTTGTTAGTTATTGTCCAGTCATCGCCAACTCATAGAAACCTTATGTATAACAGAATGAAATGTTGACCAGTCCTGCTCCATCTTCACCGTCACTGGTATGTTTGAGCCCGTTATTGCAGCCACTGTGTCCACCCATCTCATTGAAGAGCTCCCTCTTTTTCTCTGACCCTCACTTTACTGAACATGATGTTCTTCTCCAGCAGTTGATCCCTCCTGGTGATATCCGAAGTAGCCAAGGTGGAGTCTCTCCACCCTCATTTCTAAAGAGCATTCTGGCTGTACTTCCTCCAAGATTGCTTTGCTTGTTCTTTTGACAGTCCGCAGTATATAAAAAAAAAAAATAGCTAATGTTTTTTGCCAACACCACAATTTGAGTGCATCAGTTCTTCTGCGGTCTTCCTTTTTCATTGTCCAGCTTTTGCCTGCATATGAGGCAATTGAAAATGCCATGGCTTGGGTCAAGTGCATCTCAGTCCTCAAAGTGCTTTTTAAGATTTTAAAGAGGTATTTTGCAGCAAATTTGTTCAATGCAATACTTTGTTTCATTTCCTGATTGTTTTTTTACTTCCATGGGTGAAAAATACAATAACACACGAAAGTGATGACAGAAAAGAAAGAGTGGAAGGAGGGAGCAGGCTGTCTCATGGGAGAGGGGGAGAGTAATTGGGAATATGTAGCAAGTTGCATATAAGTTTTTATGTGAGAGACTGACTTGATTTGTAAACTCTCACTTAAAGCACAATAAAAATTATTTAAAGCAAAAAACAAAAAAAACATGAGAGGTCCCAAGCCAAAAAAAAAAAAAAAAAGTGATGACAATAATACAAGGCAATTTAAGGTATGTTTGAAGAAAGATGCCATTACTTATTCTCAAAGAAATAAAACAGGAATGAACAATCCTTGTGAGGTAAGGTGTTCAGGGGAGTCTGCATGGATCAGGTATGACTTGAAGAATGGTCAAGGTTGAAATTGACAGAGAGGAGGCTGCCTGTGTTCATCGTGGAGCTCATGGGTACTGCAGTATAATTTGAATTTACCATGTACCTGGTTTGTGGTCTCAAAAGTTACCTTGACCAGTTTGTGTGCAGTGATGGGGATAGAAGGACTACTAGAACTACAAAATAAAAACAGACCCCCTTTCAGAAAATTATAGTTGTTTAGTATCTGTTATAGATTGAATTGTGTCCCCCCCAAATGTGTGTCAACTTGACTAGGCCATAATTCCCAGTATTGTGTGTTTGTCTACTATTTTGTGATCTGATATGATTACCCTGTGTGTTGTAAATTCTAACCTCTGTGATGGTAATGAGGCATGATTAGAGGTGGTTATGTTAATGAGGCAGAACACAATCTACAAGATTAGGTTGTATCTTGAGTCAATCTCTTTTGAGATATAAAAGAGAGAAGCAAGCAGAAAGGAGAGGGACCTCATACCACCAAGAAAAAAGCCCTGGGTCTGAGCGCATCCTATTGACCCAGGGTCTCTGCTCTGAGAATCTCCTACACCAGGGGAATATAGATGACAAGGACCATCCCCTAGAGCTGACACAGAGAGAAAGCCTTCCCCTGGAGCTGACATCCAGAATTCAGACTTCTAGCTTCCTAGACTGTAAGAGAATAAATTTCTGTTTGTTAAAGCCACCCATTTGTGGTATTTCTGTTATAAGAGAATAAATTTCTGTTTGTTAAAGCCACCCATTTGTGGTATTTCTGTTATAGCAGCACTAAATACCTAAGACAGAATCATTAAGGAACCTGAAATGTAGTTGAGAGCTGTTTGTGTGAGGTTGTGGAGAAATGGAGACATGAAATGGAGCCAAGGTTACCTGCTGGGTACTCTGCACATCAACTTCAAAGAATCTCCTTCCCCACCTGCCCTTTCACTTAAAGGCAGTTTCTGACTCTGAATTATGTTGACTCAACAGAGTGCAATACAGTGATTCTGCTCTCCCTGCCTCCCTCAGGAGTGCTCCTACTCATCCTCAGTAGGCTTGGACTTGCTGGTAATTTAGGTAGGTATTTGCATACACTTGGCAAGACAAAGTTACCTCGACAGAAGTGCTGGTTTTGGAGTGAGTTTTCCCACCCCCAAATGTAATAAAATAGAGGCTAGAATCAGCTCCTATCACTAGGAGCTGAGTGGGATTTTTGTTAGGTGATTTGAATAAAAATGTAGACTTCCTCTTACTCTCCTTCCCCAGCCACTGACTGATTCACATTAAGATCACTTCCAAATCCATCCACTTCATCACTCTCCAGTTACTGACATGAAGGTGCTTTTCTGTTGCTAGTTTATTGGTATAACATTCCAATCCCTCATTTAGAAAACCTACAATCTGTATGCCTAACAAGCATATCCACGACTCCTTAGATTTTTCTTCTGCTCACAGTAATGTTCTTCTCTGAAGAGGCCTTGGCCTTGGCAGTCGCCTACCCAGAGACTACATAAATGAATAAATATGTACTTTTAAGGAGAAAGCAGTGTCCCAAAGAAAAACTGTAAACTAAAGCACTACTTGAAAACAGTTCAGATCATGTATCACAAATTTGTGTATCCATATTCTTGATGAAGATCAAATACTACAGCCTTCAGTATGGATTATACCTCAACATATACAAAACAAAATCCTCACAACTGAACCAGTAAGCAACATCATGATAAACAGAAAAAATACTAAGTCATCAAGGATTTCATTTGACTTGGATCCGCAGTCAACACCTGTAGAAGCAGTAGCCAAGAAATCAAACGACATATTGCATTGGGCAAATCTGCTGCAAAAGACCTCTTTAAAGTGTTAAAAAGCAAAGATGCCACCTTGACGACTAAGGTGTGACCTAAGCTATGATATTTTCAGTCACCTTATATGCATGCAAAAGCTGGACAGTGAGTAAGGAAAACTGAGGAAGAATTGATGCCTTTGAATTGTGGTATTGGCGAATATTGAATATACCGTTGACTGCCAGAAGAATGAACAAATCTGTCCTGGAAGAAGTATAACCAGAATGCCCCTTAGAAGGAAGGATGCCGAGGCTTTGTCTCACTTACTTTGGTCCCTGTCAGAAGGGACAGGTCCCTGGAGAAAGACATCATGCTTGGTAAAGTAGAGAGTCAGCGAAAAAGAGGAAGACCCTCAAGGAGATAGATTGACACAGTGACTGCAACAACGGGCTCAAACATAACAGCGATTGTGAGGATGGTGCAGGACCCAGCAGTGTTGTGCATGGGGTCACTATGAACTGGAACCGACTCCACGGCACCTAACAACAACAAACTCCTCCCTGTGAACACATATATAAAATTCTTCGGTTTGTGGGAGTCAAAATCCCTCTTTAATATTTCTCTGAATACCTAGGAGTCTGCTGTTCTTGTGGCCTCCTCTGCCTCTTGGACTCTGGATTTGTCATTCAGGGTTCCTGTTGCTCATCACACTGATTAAAACTCAACATTCATTTCCTTCGTTGGTTTCTTATTCACCACCAACCCATACTCCCAACTCACATTAAACATCTGTGAGTTCATAGAGAGGGAGTCACATCCCACACCACAGAGCAAACAAAGTGGTCTGTTTCTTCTCTACAAAGAACTTTTTGGCAACTTCATTACTTAGGACCCAGCCCCAAGTCTGTTCTCACCTCTTATCTCTCTCATTAACCTTCAAACTCCTCTCTGTATCTGTCCAGAGGCACTCAGGCTGTTTCTCTGAAGTCCTTGGTACCACCTGATTTCTAGGTCTTTGGGTTCTACCCTTTGTACCAAACACTTGCTTTTCCATGTATGTACTTCTCCCCCTAAATGGAACCCTGGTGCCTGCTGTTAGGAAAATAACGTGCTCCCTCATGTTTTTATACCAGCATAGCTGCAGAGAGGGGTTAGGAGTTGTCTCTCAATGTCTGTGATAATTCCAAACTGAATTTTCCACCTTGCCTTCCCTCAAAATAAAGGAAAGACTCATCACAGCCCTTGTGCTCTTGCCTGGTCCCACACCAGCAGAGACCTGAACTTATCAATCTCACCAGTTCCAGATGAGTCGTGATTTCAGAGTCCTGTAAATCAATGGCAGCACTGCCCTTCTGTTCAAAGAGCCACTGGCGCCATTTGTGGTAAATGGCCATCCAGTGCTGTAACTGACTACTTCAGTACTGAGAGACAATGCAGATATGTGAAAACAGACCACGCACAGAGAGAATAATATGAAGTAAATAAGGATTTCTTGGAGCAGATATAATTGAGTGGAAAGCCATATTCAACTACCGAAATCTAGGGATCAGATCACTCAAATATCTCAAAAAGCTTTGGAGTTAGTTCTAGTCAGTAACTCACTTGCCAGGTGGCCTTAGGTAAATGGCCCTTGCTTGTTGTACAATAAGGCTAATATTATTCCTTCTGTAAGCATTGAAAGCAGTTATCACTGTGCTTTGCGTATAGTTAGTGCTCAATAAGTGGTGACTTTCACAAAGACAGTTGATGTTGAAAAGGGCCCAGTACAGTATTATTAATGGGTATTCCATTTGTTTAGCCTTGATCTTCACACACAATGACCCATCCTTAAGCCGTTTACAAGGAAAGTAAGCAAGTTTTAGTCCAGCACCCAAAAACCTATCGCTGAATTACACTAAATCTCTTTCTTGGTTTCTTCTTTGAAATGTTTTGAAAGCAGAATATGACAGGCTCAGACTTTCTATTCTTGATGTGATGTTTGTGGCCAGTATCGCCTTCCTTCCTTTCTATTTGCTTAGAAACAATGTCCTCTTCTTTCTGGACTCTTAACTAGGCAGTCAACACAGAGTCTTTTAAGAGGAGAATACAGCAACCACAATATCGTTTATACCCCAACTGAAAATCCTGGATTTGGGCATGCTGGTGTAGAAAACTCTTCTCCTATAGCAGAGGGCTGATTGTCCTTGGAATATCATAAAGTAGTTTCTTAATTTCAATACGGTAGTGTCCAGACTAGATCCCTTGGATTGACTCTTTATTTTGGGGAATGACTCCAGTATCCACCTGACAAGCCCTGATACTTAGTGCAGAAAATACTGTCACCAAACTTACCCATCACCTAGTTTGACCAATGCACTCCCACAGAACCCTGAGTCCCTATCCAGCACAGTCATGTAATGTCTGTGTAGCCTTCTCATCATGCCATGGAGGAAGTCAAGAGAATTGAACTCATGCCTTACTGGAGTAATGTGTGTCATGGACATTTGGGTTGTTTCCCCATTTACAAATCATGACTACAGATGACCTACTTTAAGGAAACTTTACCCTCTAAACATCTACTTTAAGGAAACTTTACCCCCCAAACCACCTAGCTTATGGCACTGAGAAAACAGTTTGTGTAGGTGGCGCAAAATTTGTTCTCTGCAAAAGAATTTGCTGCTTATTCCTCAAAGTAAAAAAATTTCCTCTTTATTTATTAAAGATCATAACCATGATGTATAATACTAACCTACTGCCACTGAGTCAATTCCAACTTCCAACGACCCCATAGGACAGAGTAGAACTGCCCCGTGGGGTTTCCAAGGCTGTGATCTTTTTGGAAGCTGACTGCCACATCTTTCTCCCCCAGAGTGGCTGGTGGTTCAAACTGCTGGCCTTTTGGTTAGCAGCTGAGTGCTTTAATCGGTGTGCCACCAAGGCTCTTAATATATAGTACAAATAAACGATTATATAGCCATATAACATTAATATAATAAGAAAATAATGAACTTAGTGCATATCATGTACCAAGTTCTTTGGTAAGTGCTTTTCAGGAGGTAGCTCCTTTACCATCACAAACCTGTGAGATAGGGTCTCTTATTAGCCCCATGTTTCAGATGAAGAAGCTGATTCCTTGATTTTAGATAAATTGCCCAAGGCCAGGTAGATAAAAACCTGGGATTTGAATTGAGCTGAGGCTAGAGCCCAAGCCCTTAAGAGCACATAAAATTCAACTTTGGATTTTTTAAGGGCAGAACAGAGCTTTTGAATAAAGGAGACTAATATCTAAGAATACGATAGCTGAGTGGGTGGAGTAGACATATGGATTATAGAAATGCTGTTTAGAAAGCAAATAGCACTGCCCTCTCTATAAATCCTTGCCAGTGTTGGATACTTACAGATAGGATGAATTCCTAAGACCTAGTTGAGGAAATACTACTCAATAGATACATGCTATTTGATGAATTGACTCAATCTGTTATCTACCTTCCCCCACCTGCCCTACTCTAACAGGTAGAACCTATGAGAATATATAGCAGTCCAGCTTTGCTTGAGAATAAAGATCATTCTTATCTTATTTCAAATAGTGAAGCTTTTAAAACTTTAATTTTACACACACACAAATACAAGTAAAACTGGAGGAATCTAAAATAGATTGGTCAATAAATAACTGAATACGATCAAGGTAATACCCTGGTTGTGACGTTACATTATGGCTTTGCAAATTGTCACTGTTGGGGAACCAGGCAAAGTTTATAAGGGGTCTCTCTGTATAATTTCTTACGACTGCATACTCATCTACAATTATCTCAGTAAAAAATTCAATTAACAAAACAGAACAAACTTTAAATAAGCACCAGAAGTTGGCTTGGATGGCTTCCCTTCAGCTCTGTGGCACTGTGAGTTGCAAAGAAAGCCTAAGAGAGGCGTAATAAACTTTATTATCCATCTGCAACCTGGATGGATGGTAGTCTGCAATAAACATTTGTTGCTGGGAGATACATGGGTTACTAAATCTGGCTTCATCTATTTAAGAAAGAAAACTTCCCAGCCAATAATAGCGCCTGTCTAAAGGCAACTGATTGCCCTTTGCAGCCCTCACCCATGTAATCCCACCCCTTGGCTGCCCCCCCTTGGGTCAAAATTCTTCTCTCTTGGGGAATTTGGGGCATACATGACGTGTGTGGGTGTGTTTTTATTTTTTTGGCTGTCATAAAAAAATGTTGCCTTAAAGGAAGGATATATTTATTATAAGGAACACAGCTGTAAAATGACAGATAGATGATTTGTGAATTTTTTTATACCTAATGTGTCACCTGTAATTGAAAAATAATTAGATGATCCATCTGCTTCCTGTCCTGCACTCCTCTGTTTTCTTTATTACCTGTAGGATTTAAGGACAGTCAGCATTTTTTGTACTGATTACTCACTAACAAAAACTCTGTAGAGAAGTTGATTGGCCTTGCAATACAATTTTGTCAACACTTAACATACTATTCTTTTTAATATGCTTAAGTCTGACTGTGATGAACTCTCTTCTTATTAAGAGTTTTCATTTTACTCTACCAATGCTATTGAGATTTTTTTTTACTTGTATTTTATAGACACTGCTGAATATAATACATCAATACATTATGATATGAGTGGGACAATAATCTATTTATTATCCTGGTAGTAATTCTTGATAAGAAGACAAAAAATTCACACACGTTATACCTCTGGGTTCAGTTTCAATGCTAATATTATTCAGAGGTGAAAGTTGAAATAGTAGCCTTTGGGACCAATTAAATATAATTTTACCAATCTCCCCTTGGTGACTTGTAATTATCCCACCATAAGACAGCATGTGACTTTACTGAGAAAAGCAGATTTTCTTTTTTTAAATTTTCCAAGCATTTTTATTTAACTCTTCCCTGCTCAGGAATTTTTTTTTTTTTTTTTTCAGGTTCTAGATCTCAAATAGTATCTGTTTCATTAGGAGTGGGCTAATGGGGCTTCTTTTAAAAATGTATTGACAATGCTTTATCTTTTTAATTGTACAAGAAATGTATGTTTACTGTTAAAAAAAAAAAAGATATAGACTTAAAAAGAAGGAATCACTGTGCTCTTACCACATGGATAAATATCACTAAGACTTTGTTGTTTTCTCCCGGGCTTTTTTATATGAATTACACATTTTCAAAAAAATGTAATGCCATAATACTGTTTATTTTTTACTTATTGTTTTCTCTGTTAGCTATATATGGAGTGAACCTCCCTCCGTGTCAGTAAATAAATCATCATTGTCATTTCTCAGGGAACCATGTCCATTTGTTATTTAATCAGCCCATGCTGTTGACACTTAAACTATTCTGGTATTGCTTCTACTTTTTTTTTAATCTTTAAAAAAATTTTGATTGTACTTTAGATGAAGGTTTATAAGTCAAACTAGTTTCTCATTAAACTGTTAGTACACATATTGTTTTATGACATTGATCAACAACCTCACGACACGTTAACACTCTCCCTTCTTGACTTTGGGTTCCCTTTTACCAGCTGCCAGGCTTAGACTTCTGTACCCATCCTCTGATATCAAACCCAATTTCGAATATAAAAATTCTTCTAAGAAGTTTCCAGAACAAAAATTTAAAAGGTTCAAAACTGGAATAAAGCTTATGGTAAAGATGGTCTAAAAATTCAATCCTGTAATTTCTTTTTCAAATGTGTGTGGTCGTAGAAAGAATGCTCTTTAATTTGTGATGAGTCAGTGAGAAATGTGTTTTATGATTTGACCTCATTTGAAAGCAAAGTATGACTTTTCAAACGAGGTTTTAAAAACTCACAATATCATATAAAATTTAAGATTTAATCTACATTATCATTATTCCTTATGTTTATGTAACTAAAACCAAAAAACCAAACCAAACCAGTTGTCGAGTCGATTCTGACTCATGGCGACCCTATGTGTCCAGAGTAGAACAGGTTTTTAAGGCTGTGACCTGTCAGAAGCAAATCACCAGGCTTTTCTTTTGAGGTGTCTCTGGGTGGATTCAAACTGTCAGCTTGTTGGTTAGTAGTTGAGTGCCTAACCATTTGCACCACCCAGGGACTCTGTATATGTAACTAACCCTTTACTGTTGAGTGAGTTCTAACTCACAGCGACCCTATAGGACTGAGTAGAACTGTCCCATAGGGTTTCCAAGGCTGTAATCTTTACAGAAGCAGACTGCCACATCTTTCTGACGCAGAGTTTGCTACTACTTTTGATTCATGTTTACTTGATTTCTGTTAAGCTTCTTGAGGCAAAAGGGCAGATCTGTACAAGCTGGTTGTTCTCACCGGTAATGAGCCTCGGTGGCAGAATTATTTTCTCTACTTTTCGAAGTGGTTTTGTTTATTGTTGCACACACAGGCCTGGGTGCCAGGGTTCTAATCTTCCTTTCCAAAGTCTCTTCCCACCACACTCCTCAGGTGGCTTTTGGTTAGTGCCAGATTGAACCCTTGGCTGTTCCCTGTTTACATTTTCTGATTATTCAGCCCCTGCTCTTACTCTCCAGCTTTTGCCCTAGCTGGAATGCCCTATAGCCTGAGGTTAGAAGCGCTGGGTCTGGAGTCAGGCAAGAGCAATAGAAAACTGCAAATTCAGAGCTATGTTTTACTCCCAGGAAGTAAGGCACAAGTTAAAACTACGGAAATTAAGTAATAGTCCAGCCTTGTCTGCCCATCCCTATTAGAGATTAGGACGGATTCCACTTTGGAGCTTTGTATCTAACCCAAAGAGGAATAAAACACGGCAAAAGAGAAGACAAGGCCTCATTTTGTACCTTTTCATGTAGTTCCACAAGCCCCTGAACTAGACTGTCTTTGCCAATCCTATGTGATGTTTATGCAACACACAGCAGCTCAAAGAATTCAAACTCTCTCAAAGAAGCATTTTCGTCATCCAAACACATGCTTTCCGCCGTCCCTTCTGTGATTCCGGATTTAAGAATCTGTTCATGGCACACAAGCAAATGAACAAAAAATCATATGTTAAGATGGTAATTTGGAAGGAGTTCCTCGGAGCAGCTTCTGCTTTATAATTGAAGAGATGCTCCTTGTTCATCCGCCTGGGGCTTCTGAACTCTAAGTGCATGTCACTGCCAGTTTCTGGGATGAGGCCTGATAATGTTTCAAAGCAAAAATGAGGATGAATTTTTCACCACGGTAGTGAAGCAGGGTTACATTTCATCTCCTGCCTTTCCTCTTCACTCCCCTGCTTCTGAGGACCGTACTCCCTGGAGGCACGTTACTCAGAGTCACGTGAACTGTCAATCAACTTGTCTGTGTTGTGTGAGGACCTACTGTGCAGAATGGCCTGCTGTGATCTCTGCTGTCACTCTCAGGCTGATGGGAAGGCTTAAATTTCCTTGAGGGTGGAAATGGTGTTTTCAATCTTACTGTATTGCTGCAATAACATGACAAGAGAATGGTGTGCTCTGTGGCAAGCTTTACATCGAGGCAAGGGCTGACCAGGTGATTAACATTCTCTCTCAGTTTTTTTTTCTCAGTTTAGGCCAGACCCAAAACCTGCACTACTCCTTGCTCGAGGCAGAGATCTTTCTCCCTAAGTATCTCTGGTCTTTTGGAAGGGTTGAGGGTTAGGGCTGCTTTTGGCTGCAAATAATCGACTAGCTTAAACAATGAACACATTTAATATCTTACAAAGCAACAAATGCAGAGGTAGCTGGATTGAGGGTCTTTAAACCATGGCTGTTCTCCATTATCAGAGCCTGGATTTTCCTAGCTTTCTCTTCATTGGCACGTTGGTGTTGTCCATGAGCCTGGTTCTCCTTATGGTTACATGCTGATACAGTAGCATTTCATCAAAGAAGTAGAATTCTCTCTTCTCACATGTTTCTTTCTGAGAGCAGATACTTTCTCCAGAAGACCTCTCCTCACACCTCTTTGGCCCACACTTAAACCTATTCCTGGAAAGAAAAATGGAATTAAGTCTTTTGGCTGAAGGCAACTTGTATGTACTGCCTAAATCATGTGTGGAAAGGATGAACACTCAGGATTGATTACTGGGTGGACAGACAACTGTGTTTACTATTCTTTGGGGGCTCAGTTTTCTTACTTCTCCAACTGAGACATAATACCTTCCTTCATGTATGAAGTGGTTGAGAAATCTAATTCAGCTAGTGTTTACCATACATCTGCTGCTTATTGAGCTGAGTGCTAGATGCTGCAGGATGTTAAGAGATAACCGAAATGCCGTTGAATTGATTGTAATCTCATGGAGAAGCTAAATTCAAATTCTATACAACAAGCCATGTGAGAGTTTAGGCTACTGTGGGAATGGGACTGAGTCAGGATGAGAACCTTACATCCCGGTCTGACCCCCCAAGTAAATTCCTGCTTCTCAGGGAAAGTTTTAATCTGGGACATAATCTGAGACATAACTAAGACCCAACAGTTGAGCCATCAGGTGTCATCAATGGATTATCCTAAGGAGACTATGTACTGGAGATACAGTAAGTACAGTTTAAAGGAGGGAAATGTATCAGCTTTTTTTGAAAATAGCTTTGTGCCAGACCTTTTCATGTGCTTATGTTTTACCTCATTTAATCAAATTGGAGAGCGTCCAACAAGCTTTGAGGTAGTTATTATTCCCATTTTTAGCAAATAAGGCAACTGACATTCAGAAAAGTTAAGTAGCTTCCCCCAAATTGCCATGAGACCATCTCAGAATATCCAGAGCCAAGGTCAAAATCTCTCTTCTGGAGGCCTTGAATTTTCCAACTCTTAGAGGTAGAGAGAAATCTAGGTCCCACCAGGGTCAGAGCAGTCTACAGGTAAGAAGTATATTGATCAGCAGCAATGTCCTATAACACTCAGCCAAAATGCTGGAAGGAACAGACCTAAAGTGGATAGGTTGATGCCTGAGGATTTGAATTGTTCTACCTGGAGACTGAATGATTCAAACACTAGCCAAAAGGTTGGTGATTTGAACACACTTAGAGGGTCCTTGGAGTGCTGGTGGCACAGTGGTTAAACATTCAGCTGGTAACCAAAAGGTCGGCAGTTCGAATCCACCAGTCATTTCTTGGAAACTCTATGGGACAGTTCTACTTTGTCCTATAGGGTTGCTATGAGTGAGAACTGACGTGAGGGAAAACGTTTAGAGGCTTCTTGGAAGACAAGCCCTGGCAGTCTGCTTCCGAAAGTTCACAGCCTTGAAAACCCTATAGAGCGGTTATACTCTGCACGCATGGTGTCACCATGAGTCAGAATTGACTTGATGGCAGCAAACAGCATCAACAAATTTATGTTAGAAGTGACTGAAAAAACAAAGATTTTGCTTTGCAAAATTTAAAATTTTATTCTATCTGATTATAAGGCAGATTGAGAAAAATATTTCCAGTAAGTATGGCAAAAAGCAAAGATATCATTTTGAGCACTAAGGTACGCCTGACCCAAGCCATGATGTTTTCAGTTGTCTCATATGCATGCGAAGGCTGGACATTGAATAGGAAGACCAAAGAAGAATTGATGCTTTTGAATTATGGTATTGGCAAAGAATATTGAATATACCATGAACTGCCAAAAGAACGAACAAAGCTGTCTTGGAAGAAATACAGCCAGAGTGCTCCTTGGAAGGGAAGATGGTGAGACTTTGTCCCACGTACCTTGGAGATGTTATCAGGAGGGCCCAGTTGAAGTAGTGAAAATGCTTTTTCTTTAGTATTTTCATATTAGGGAGAATATATTTTCTCATTTGTTTTAATATAGCTGTATAAACTGTGATTAATGTCTAGTCCTTGGAAAATGGTGCGGGCTCTGTTCAAAATATAGCTGAGCAGTCTGTTCCACTCTTAAACATAACAAACACCCTAGTACCTTGCAACATATTTTTCCCTATTCCAAACAGGCGATTGAGAGCTTTACATGGCTAACGCCATAATGATGCTCTAAGTAATCTCTAAACATTTTTTTAATTGCACCAGCTGCACCGGCCTCTTCCAAAGGGGTGTGGAGCTATCTCAGCTCCTGTGGCCTTGGTGTCTCTTCTCCTTTCTTTGCTCTCTTGAGAAATGGCCTTCAGCCTGCAAACTGACAAGAAGGTTTGCTTTCTTGCTCCCTATCTCAGCCACAGTGGACTTGGCAAAACAGCCCCACTAGCCTAGAGATTCTTATGAGATTTTTTCAGCCTGTTATAAATATACTGATTAGAGTCCAAGGTGCCTGACATGTTTATCTTTAGTGTAATAAAGAGTTTTTGTAGTTGTTTTGTGATGTATAAGACCATCTGTGGACTACATGCTCAAAACATTAGATAACTCTGATCTTTCCTGTATAAAACCCTCCCATCAACCCTTTAGGGCAGACAGAATTTGGGAGAAATTTAACCCCCTCTGTCTCTTGAATACCGGTATCCGATAAAGCCTTCTTACTGCTTACCTCCTCCTGTCTCAGTATTGGCTTTGTGGCAGGCGGTTCGAACCCGCAATTTGCGGTAACACAGTCCCTGGAGAAGGAAATCATGCTTAGTAAAGTGAAGGGTCAGCCAAAAAGAGGAAGATCCTCAATGAGATGGCTTGACACAGTGGATACAACAATGGGCTCAAGCATAACGGTTGTGAGGATGGCACAGGACCAAGCATTGTTTCATTCTGTTGTACATAGAGCCACTATGAGTCAGAACCGACTCGATGGCACCTAACAACAACAAATGGCAAAAAGTTATTAAACTTTTCTCATGAAAGGCTGTACAAAATAGAGAAACAATACTAAGATCTTAATAAATAATGAGCATCAAATATGGCTAAAAAATTCAAAAGAGGACAAAGTTATAAAATAAAGATTTGGAAAATGTTCAGTTTTTTTTTTTTTTTTTTTTTCCAAAATACTAATTTAAGTAACCAGGAGATACCATTTTCACATATCAAACTGACCAAGAGCTAAAAAAAAAAAAAAAGAGGTCATTGTTGGCAAGTGTAGGGTAATGCTATTCAGCTAAATGCATCCCCTCCCTAATGGAGTCAGCTTTGCTCTTCCCTGAAGCATGCTGGGGATGAATTTGGGATGGATTTAGGCTAAGGTACAAGGCCGGGAGGGGCATGACTGGGCCAGTGGCCAAGGCCGAAGAATGCCTTAGCAACAAGAAGGAAAACATCTGGGCTCGGATGTGAAGTCCCTGGGAACACTGACTGTCCAAGGACATGGGAGAAAACGATGAGCCCTGGTCCCAGCTGGAATGGTATATAAGCTTGGGTCCCTTGCTAGGTGGTTGCAGAAAATACTCCAGCCGGCCACCACTGGAGAGAGCAGCTGCTTGCCCGTGTCAGTACGTTTCCCTGAATAAACGCATGAATCTGGAAAGGGCTATGTGTCAGTTCTTCGGATTATATGCCACACACACAGCAAGGGTCTTTCCTTGCTGGGGCTGTCCCCCGACAGTGAGGAAGTAGTTGGCACTCAAACTTTGCTGGCGAGAGGGTAGCCCTGTCCAGGGAAGCACCTAGATAATTTGCATCCAAGGGTGGAAAGTATCCAAAGTCTTTGACTTGATAATATTCTAATTAGAGAGTCTAATATAAACACATAGCCCAGAGCATAGGATAAAAACCCAATCCTGTTGCTATCAAGTTGATTCTGATTCATGTCAACCCCGTGTGTTTCAGAGTAGAACCACACCCCTCCACAGCGTTTCTTATGGAAGTAGATCACCAGGCCTTTCTTCCAAGGCAACTCTGGCTGGATTTGAACCACCGAACTTTTCATTAGTACCCAGTGCCCAGTAGTCAAGCACAAACCGTTTGTGTCGCCCGGGAGCCTTAAGTGTAAAAGATAGTCTTTAATTATGCACAAAGATATTATTTTCAGGCAAAATTTTCAAATATAGAGAGTTGTTCAAGTAAAGGATGTAATCGGTAATCTTAAAATTTTTATTGAGCATTCTTAGTTTTGTAATGATAAACGACTAAGTAAATGCAAAGAGGGATGATCATACCTAGAATTTCACTCTGCCCCTATCTTCAAGGAGCTTGCCAGCTAATTGAGTGGGGCAGAGCACACATGGAGATAAAAATGAGAATAACAGAAAAAGGATCAAGAAGGTAAGGTGTTGCAGACTGAAAACACTCCACCTGTGGGGATGCAGCAGGAAGTAAATTAGAATAACTGGGATTAATCCACCAGTCTTCCTCTTTTCATTTACTTGTATTTTTACATTAGTGTCTTAGTTATCTAGTGCTGCTCTAACAGAAATACCACAAATGGGTGGCTTTAACAAACATATTTATTTTCTCACAGTTTTTTTTTTTCACAGTTTAGGAGGCTAGAAGTCCAAAATCAGGGCTCTGGATCTAGGGGAAAGCTTTCTCTCTCTGTTGGCTCTGGGGGAAGGTTCTCGTCTCTTCAGCTTCTATTCCTCGGCTCCTTACTTCATGTGGCTTGGCATCTCTCTTCTTGCCATCTCTGCTTGCACCTCTGTGCCTAATATGCTCTTTTTATATCTCAAAGGTGATTGGCTTAAAACACACCCTACACTGATAGGGACTCTTAACAAAGAAAACTCATTCCCAAATAGGATTACAAGCACAGGTATACTGGTTGTCATCAAGTCAATTCTGACTCCTAGTGACTCTATAGGACAGTAGAACTGCCCCCTAGGGTTTCCAAGGAGATGGATTCAAACTGCTGACCTTTTGGTTAGCAGACGAGCTCTTAACCACTATGCCACCAGGGGTCTGTCACAGGTATAACCAAAAAACCAAACCCAGTGCTGTTGAGTCGATTCCGACTCATAGCGACCCTATAGGACAGAGTAGAACTGCCGCATAGAGTTTCCAAGGAGCACCTGGCAGATTTGAACTGCCAACCCTTTGGTTAGCAGCCATAGCACTTAACAACTACACCACCAGGGTTTCTGTCACAGGTATAGGGATTAGAATTTACAACATGTATTTTTGGGTTTGGTTTGATATTCAATCCATGACCATGAGAAAACTAACGAAAGTTTGTTTTAGAAAAATTGGGGAAAGAAGGGGGGGGGAGCAATTCAAAAGTTACTTTTAACCCTTCGGAGCACAATTAACCTGTCGGTAAGGTTTCTTCTTTTTTCTTTCCGCTAACTTGTCTTGTGTTAGGAAGAATGAGCACTGAGAAAGAACTGCTGGATATCCGTGGGAGTAAAAGCAAATGGGTCTTTAAAAGTGTTCTTACTTATGCGGCACTTGTTTAGACATTGTGCTAGTGAAATCCAAGATCTTACCTGGTGCTTGTAAGGAGAAGCAAGATAACTGTGTATTCATAGGGACTTAGCTGTCTGTGTTGGGAAGAACCTAGGCAGCATCTATTCTCATTCTACTCTTCCAGCTCACAAATGGGAAAACCAAGGCCAAGGGATGCTCAGTATTTGCCTAAGGCTCCAGGTCTGAGTCCTTGAGCCTGGAGAACAGGTCAAACCTCCTGACCTCTGACAGCAACACTGGGGACAGCTTCAGTGCATGGGCCTTGGGGTCAGGCTGCTTGGCTTCAAATCCCAAGCTGTGTGATCTGAGACATGTTATTTAGCCTTTGCGAACTTCTGTTTTTTCATCTATAAAAGATGGATGATAACAGCGTTGTCATCCTCATCATAAGGCCATCATAGGGATTAAATCAAAAAATAACTTGTACAGCAAAACCTGTGGAGGCCAGAACCTGTGTAAGGCAGACAGCTGACAGAGAAGGAAATGCAAATATTTTCCAGTAAAAGGACAGATAGAAAATTCACAAGTTACTTTTAACCCTTCAGGGTGCAGTCAAAGGAGGAAAACTTGAGAGACCTGGAAAAACAAAGCAGTCCTGTTGAATTCTGGCTCTTGCAGGTTTTACTGTATATGCACTTAGCCCAGTGCCTGGCTAATAATATTATTTTTAGCACCTGTCGAGTTGGCTCCAACCCTACTGTATAACAGAATGAAACTTTGCCCCGTCCTGCACCATCTTCACAATTGTTGACATGCTTGAGTCCATTTGGACAATATTCTGTTCTGATCCATTTGGGTTTTCTTGGCATTTTTTCCTAAGTGGATTGCTAGGCCTTTATTCCTAGTCTGTCTTAGTCTGGAAGCTCCACTGAAACCTATCTACCAATGGTGACCCTGCTGGTATTTGAGTAATGGTGGCATAGTTTCTATCATCACAGCAACATGCAAGCCACCACAGTATGACAAAATGATACACGAGTGGTGCTGGCTAATTATAAGGACTTTTTAATTGTTTTTTTTTTTTTAAGCTAGAACCAGGATTCTCTACCATATGACATTTTATAGCCCTTGAAGAGGTGGTCTTCTTTTTTATAAGCTGCAAAATCCCTTTTCCCTTTGGGAGGTCCTGGGTTAAACAAACATATTTAATGCTAGCAACCACTTTTCAATGAACATCTTTTAATATTGAAAGAATTTATATATGGCAGAAAATACCTGGGACGCGCTGATTTGTTCTAATAATACAGATAGAAAGCTTTAGGTAAAATAAAATGCATGGGTACTGGTTTTGATAAATGCTTTATTTTAACTGTGTTTGCCCCTGGAGAAACTACTCTAAAAGAAAGGAAGTTGTTTGGCTTCCTATTCCACTCCACTCCTCCAGTTCATCTGTTTCCCCTACCCTCTCCATAGTCTATATGAATGCTAAATGGGCTCCCTAAAGAAAAGTTAGCGTCTCTCTCTCAGTCTACTTATACATGCCTGTCTTGCAATCATCAAGTATAAAACTTCACTTAAAAATTCTCTCTAGTCCCTGATGATCTAAATTTTCTATTTCAGGAAGGTGAGAGAGGGGATTACTAATCAGATCATTTGCAAATTTCAATAATATTTCAAAATTCAAGTCATTTTATAGAAAAACAATAGGAGTTTCAAAAGCCACCTCTTCAACAAATGCCCTTAGTGTCAGTTTATAATATAAATAGAAACATGCTATTCCTTCTTTGTAAGTATGCAGATGATCATAGGGACATGAGTCTAATAACTATCAATTTTAAAAGCCCAGTGTTTTGCTGGTTTGAGGTTAAAGTCTAGGTTATATTTGCTTTTCCTGTTGTTTTGGTCCATGTTAATTAGTATCACTTTACCTTGCCATTAGCTATCTGAAGTCAGTTCTGAGTCAGGTGGGAATGTAACAAGCACAAACTGTATGATTTTGAAGAACATTTGGGTACAGGTGGGGTGTGTATATAGGATGGTATCTAATTCGAGGACACCTGAATCCTTGTCAGAATAGTTTGTGTTTATACTATTTGAACGGTTGCTTGTTACCTTCAGTGAATGTGTTGGTATTTTTTCACTCTCTGTAATGCCTGATAAAAGAAACATAGCCCCTGCCCCTGCATCTAACACACTCCCCACTGAAGAGCAGTAAGTCCTTGAAGTAGGCTTGATCTTCTTTATAAACACGGCTACTTTAAATGACAACAGATAGCTGTGTCTGATATCACCATTACGTATTCATCCTAGGAAAGCCTTTCTCTCTGCTCAAATAAAGGCAAATATCTGTCCCTATTTTTTTTTTTTTTTATAGGACAGAGTAGAACTGCCCCATACAGTTTCCAAGGAGTGCCTGGTGGATGTGAACTGCCAACCCTTTGGTTAGCAGCCGTAGCACTTAACCACTATGGCACCATGGTTTCCCAAATAAAGACAAACACCTTTTAATCTTTGAGTGGCAGCAACTGCCATTAAAAACCAATTGTACCCAGTTTCCTGTGGCTGATAAGCTAGCAGGGTAAGTCATCATAAATGCTGAAATTCTACATTAAAACTTGATAAAAGGAAGACACTGTTTTGTGTCCTGTGTTGTAGCATGAGCTGAGGGGAAGGTTCAAGCTGCGCCGACCCGTGAAGCCTTCTGGACTGACTTACGCAGAGGCCGAGCCCTTACTTAGTGGCATGTAGAGGCCAGGGGAGGACAGGGTACTTATAACCTCAGGACAATTTTATGCCCAAGGCGTTCGGCATGAATGAACTTATTAACTCACAGTTCATTCACTGAGCAAATATAATAGAGGATACACTCTGTGCTCTGCATTGCTGCAGTGTTGGGGTAGAGCAATGAGCCACTCAGATAAGGTTGCCACCATAGAGCTGAAGCCCCAGAGGGAGAATGGAAAATAGACACAAAGTAGATGAAACACGAGAACTTCCAATACAAGGTGCCTATCCTATCCCCTCCCCCTTTTCTTTCTAAGAGAACTTGTACAATAAATGTCTACAGTTTCATGAGTGGTCTTTTGGGCTAGCTCCATTTATTTCCTTTTATCTTCTGATGCCTTAGATGTTTCCACCTTTGCAGATATTTAGTATTGCTTACTTACTTTTCCCTGCAAATTGTTACTTCTATTTGCTCCAAAGACAATAAAATTTAAAATTAAGAATAAATATTACATTTCTGCCAGTCAACCTGTGCATGGGAGATGAAGTGAGCAGGCAAATGCCCCAGTGACACACAATAGCTTTCAGGTAGATTAGGAAACCATAGAGGGAGTTGTTTTAAATCAGAGCTGCTCTCAGGGAGACAAGCAATGTAGGTGGCTGCTCTGGGCATATCTTCCAACATCAAAATATTTCTACTCGGAAGAAGAAATTCCAAATACTGTGATTCTTGTCCCTCAAAGAAGATCTTCTGGGAGCCCGCAGGTACTGAGGATACTGCCTAAATTGCTTTCTGCTCGCTTTGCTTGGTGCATGGGAGGAACTGCACACACAGGCATCACAGCATCAGCTTGCTCTCAGTGGCACTTAGGAACACTCAATAACATGATTCTATTGACTACGGCCCAGATTCTATGGTGAATTTCCTGTGGAAGCCTCATAATCAGGCATCAGTTAGGAAGAAAGCTTTATTAAGTTACCTTCCCAGGGTGTGAGGATTCTATCATTGGACTCTGCAACCTGTACCTTCTGAAATACAGGTAACAGGAGGAGGCTTAGTCAAGAAGGTGATGGGGCAAAGGGAATAAAGGAGAGAAGGGCCATTAGGTTTCCTTGAAACATAACAAGAGGTTCTCTCCATGGCCCTAGGAAAGGGCACACAGTTCTCTATCCTCATTATAGCCATGGAATTATGGCTCATTCATTGAGGAATGTTTTACAGATGGAGAGAAGGATTTCCTTAACAACTGTGTGAAGAGGCACAGTTATACAGAGGCAAAACACATGTTCCAAATTAATGGAACCCTAGAAGAGTAGAATTAGAGATCATATGCCATTTAGTCCAACCACTACCTGTCGGTTGGTATTTTGCTGTAATACCCACAAGAGTCAGCAATGCTAGAATACCTCCGGTGATGGAGTACTCACTGCTTCCGTAACTGGATAGCTCTAATCATTGTAGAGTTATGCACTTATTCAAGCATTTATTTAAAGTCTACTTTACTAGACAGTGGGAACACAGCAGTGAAGAAGATAAAGCATGCAATCCCAACTTCATGGGCCTTAGAAATCCAGTGGAAGATAAAATGAAACCAGCAACTATAACATTGAGTTCTTCCTTATTGAACTTGCATGCGTGTATGTAATACTCATTGTTTATACACACACAATGAGCCTAATCCATCTTGCATGGCACAAATCCGTCTGGTATTTGAAGGTAATTATTATATTTCCTTTAAAAGCCCAAAATCTTCATCTTCCTTCCTCTCTCTCTAAGGTGAGTTAGGTAAGCCTCATCAGTTAGAATGAGAAATAAACTGAGCCCTTTAATGTATGCACTGCTAGGATATTGCAGATTATATAAAGTCAAGCCAGCCAATGTCTGGCTTTCCTCTTTGCCTTCTGAAAGTAAAACGAAACTGAATTCTTCAAGAAAAGGGAGTGAAGTTGGTTCTTTCATAAAGATTCCTTACCTTCTCTAGTCTGATTGGAAAGGTGGCTCCCCTTTCCACACCTCCCCTTGACCATTGAGACATTTATTACACTTTTCATATTCTCAAACTTTTCAATAAGAAACATGAAACCTATGAAAGAAATCTAAACAAATTTAATGGAACCTATTTTTTTCTCACATGCAAAATGGATTTCAGTTTTGCCTTATGGAAATGTTATGTTTCATTATTATTAAAAATGCCAGAAATATTTTTCCTACTGGGAGCAGATTTTCTTCCTATTTTTCAATCTTACTTAAAACCATTTATTGCATATTTTATGAGTTACAGCAGCTCTTAATTGTTGCTTTTTAGAATTACACACTTCAGAGCCTGTGTTGGCATTCTGCTAAATGGCCTTTTGTGCATGGAAGGCTGTTGAGAATTTACAGAGAAAAAAATGCAATAAGGGAAACATTTGTGGCATAAATACATACTTGTGTGACTTTTAGAAACAGAAATAGGTCTTTATTGAGGGAGCAAGCTGGGCCCCTCCACATACTAATTTCATGAGTGTTTCATCTTGGGCGTCATAGACCCTAGGCTACTTTATCATTCTGTCACTCCTCCTTTCTCCACCCCCCTACCTTGCCAACTTTGGGAAATCTATAATGAAGTTATGTGTAGAGCTGAAAGCTGGGTAGAGTGTCTTGAAGCCTCCTGTCTTCTCCTTTGCTGTGCCTGGTCGGATATTGAGAGCTTCTGGAACTTACATGATGTGTCTCCAGTGTGAACTGTTCCCCTTGCAGTTGGGAACGATTGAAGCTGTTTATGGGAAAATGGAGCAAAATAGTCGTGAGAAATAGTTATACTGAGGAACTTTGGGATTTAGGAATATATTTTTAAAGAGTTGTGTTTGTATAATTCATTTCCAGAAAGATTGAAGAGCATAATTATGAGAATTAAATGGGATAAGGTCTGGGAAATGATTAACACAGGGCTTGGCACCTGGAAAGTGCTCAATAAGTGTTAGGTATTATTATTATGGTGTCCACACTTTCCTCTTGTATGTGAATGCCCTCAAAGAAGGCCTCAAAGAAGGCCTTAATTGCATTAGGAAACTTGTAGGAAAGAGCATCTTGTATGGTCTTGGTGTAGGATCTAGAATCCATAGCAGTGCCCAAGAACCACTAATGCTGGCTTCAGATGAGATGATAACCCTGTGTGCACTAAACAGGGATGTGAGTTTGGTGAGGTCAACGGCCCTGCTCAACAGCGAACTTCAGAGCAGATGAGGCCAATTAGCCTCGTGACCTCTCCAAATCAATTTAGGTTTCAGCATCCTCAAAACAGGCCACCCTAGGGAAACTGAGGCAGCTCCTTGGGGTCAGAGTAGTGGACCTGAAGGCTCAAGAGTAGTGCGAGCCATAACTTAGTCCCAGCAGTTTCCACATCTTCTCTTCCTTGCTCCTAAGGACTATATCCCAGTGCTATGCTCTGTCTGAGGAAAGGGGTTCACTCTCTAACCTCCCACCTCCACCCCTCAGCCAAATGTTGCTCTTATGTGGTAGCTGCACTCATGTTCATTTCTGACACTTTCTAGAAAAACCGAAATGGAAGAAGTTTTCCTTTTATTCCTGCCCCTCATTCCTTCCATTTCCTTCATCACTCTTTCATCATTACCTGAAAGGCTTGAACCTGTTCTTTCGTGTTGCCCAGTATTCCCCACTGGGGAGAGCCACTTGGGCACAACCCAGCTCAGCTCAACTTTTGTGTATTTTATTCCTTTTGAGACAATCCCTCAGCCAAGAGTATTGCCCCAAATTCTGGAATTGAAAGTGATTTTGTTTGATACAAGGATATATACGTTAATAACAACCGTAAAAACATATATCCATTGAACATTTATTGTATGCCAGCCATGATTCTAGGTGCTTTGCATGTATTCATCTCATTTAATTTTCACAGAAACCCTGTGTGGGGGTACTGTTTTTTGTTGTTCCCACTTCCTAGATGAAAAAAATTGAGGCTAGGAGAGATTAAATAATCTGCCCAAGATCACAGGTTAAGTAGTGGAGCCAGGATTTTGACACAGGGAGCTTATTTATTGAATGCTCCACCTCATCCCAGAAAGGATTGACACGAAGGCTATTCCTGCTCCTGAGAGGCTGGTCACAAGTTTAGTTTTAATCTTCTAGCCTTTCAGTCTTCCATCCAGTGTAAAGAGGCACAGAGCCTTTTACCAATCTAGAATTATGAACCACTGAGATGTTTGTTTTCTTCTCTGATTTTTTTTTTTTCTTTTTCTGAAAAGCCTACAGTCCATCAGCATGGACTATGCTTGACTCATTGTATTTCAATACAAACAGGTAAGCAGTAGTCAAAAGAGAAGCAACATCTTAAATATTTTCTATTTCCAACATGCCAAGATGGAGGCAAAGCTGGTGGCAAGTGGGAAATCAAAGCAATAACCAGGCCAGTGTAATGTGAAACTAAGAAGTGTGGGATAGCTGAGTCTGAACACGTGTTTTGGTCCCACCAGGAATCCACATGTCAAAGCTGGTTACAATAACAGCCTCTTCAGCAGCAGCTCTGGTCACGGAGAATGACATGGACAGAGCAGGTAAACACCCATCAGAAGTTGCAGCTACATATGCTTGCACAGATGGCAACCACCCTTAACAGCATCATTGTCAAACCCAAAAGGCCAGTGACAATGCGTCACAAATGAGTGTCACAGCTAGAGACCAATTGTTCTCTTCAGTCTGGAGCAGAGACGAATAATGAGCAAATTCATTAGTCACATTTCTATTGGTCAAAGGCAAGCCTTTGTTAGCAGTGAGATAATCTGCCTTAATTAAAGCCATCAGTGTCTATTACTAAATTAAAATGTGTGGGTGTTCCCACATTAATCCTTTTGCAGCGGGAGTCTGCTAGGTTATATTTCTATAATTAAACCAAACATATGATGAATGAATTACCTTTCACAGCAGAAGTCAAATTAGATTCTTATTCATTAATATCTGGATGTTTTTCTCTCCCATAATTTATCAGTTTACTGAATGTTTTTCCCTCTGATAAATGTAACCAGAGTTTCATCTTTAGCTATAACATTTTGCAAACCCCAGACTAATGTTGAACAGGATAACCTGTTCTTGAATCACACTTTGCTGAAAGTAACTCAAATTGTACAACCCTAGAATATAAAAACAAAATAAATCTGGTGGAGAATAGCTTGGATCTATGCTACACCTTTATTAAGTAGCATTTTTAGCACTTCAGGCAATTTACACACCCATGTACACTGATGGCACTGGGTACTGGGATATACCAGGTGCCTCTCTTGGGCTATCTTCAAAAGCAAAGCCTCCCTTAGTGTTGCTGGATAGAGCTCCTTTGAAGTGTAATCAGTACATTCGCCATCTCTTATAGCTACTGTCACCTCCACTCTTTCTGGAGATGTATTTATTTTCAGGGGCAAAGAAAAGAAAATCTGTTTAGTTGAGTGTTAGCAATAGTCAAAATGCAGAGGGTCACTGAGTTCTAGGTAAGCAGCCTTATTCCTGAGGACCTCGTAGACTGACCCATCACCAGTGTTTCCCCTTGTCATTGTTGGGACATCTTCTGTGAGTGAATGGCCTCATCTGCCTTCATTCCCATCAGGGAAATATCATCTAAGTATAGTGCTCATGATCAGATTCTGGCTTACACATAAACACAATGTCTTCAGGTAGCAAAGCTCTGCTGAGACTAACATCAACCATCAGCCCTGAGGCCACACTACTGCTGCCTTCATTGAGTCCACCACCAACAGCCCCCCACGCCCCTGCTGTTCACGTAAATAAACTATCACAATATTTCTGTGAGATAGAAATCCTAGAAAGATATAATTCCTGCCTATTTATAAACTTTCCCACTGGATTACACAAGAAGAGTATACAATTATATTTCTATTCTTTTCATTTTATAGGTGAAATTACAGGAGAGAAGAAAAACTTGCAGAATATTTGTCCTATTCTTCTTCTTTACTCTGTCCACATGGCATACAAAAAAGTCAAGCACTAGGCTATAACTCGGCTTCCCTGTTTTCATTGCCTTCATGATTTTTCAGAATTTACTTTTTTTTTTTTATACTAAGATGGTAGCAGTATCCCTTGATAGATACCAATCTAATATACTGAGCCATTGAGATGTTTGTTCTCTAATTTTCTGAAATGCCTACAGAAAATTATATCCTTATAATGTGCTCATTGTTCAAATGTCCATCTTTCAAGATCACATTTTCAAGGTAACAGCATTACCCAGAGAAGTTATTTGATTAGTGCATTGTGAAGCAGTTACCTCAGCTGCTGCAGCGACTCTGTTACGTTTTCTCAGGTTTTGCTTCCTGTCGTTGCAGACCCGTGAGCTGAGAAAGGACTGAGACAAAGTGGGGCTGAGTCTTGAACTATTTTTTAAAATAACTTTTTTGAGGCATTCTTTTGTATCACGTAATCACCCTTTTCAAGTGTATAACTCAGTAATGTTTTAGTACATCACCAAGTTGTGCAACCGTTGTCATAAGTCTGTTTTGGAATCTTTCCATCACCCCCATAAGATCACTGATGCACAGTTACCATTAATCTCCATTCCCTCAGCCCCTCCCACGCAACCACTGATCTACTTTCTGTCTCTGTAGCTTTCCCCTTTCTAGATATCTCATTAAATAGAATCATATAATACGTGGCCTCTTGTGTCTGGCTTTTTTTTTTTTTGAGATTTATCCCTGTTGTAGTACTTCATTCCTTTTCATCGCCAAATAATATTCCATTGTATGGATATGCTACACATTTTGTCTATCCATTCATCGGTTCATGGACATTTAGTTTATTTCCAATATTTGGAGATTATGAATAAAGCTGCTAAGAACATGCAAATCTTTGTGTAGACATATGTTTTCATTTCTCTTGGGTACATATAGAACTATTTTTTTAACAGCCTTACTGAGTTCTAACTGACAAATAATAAGCTACCCATATTTGAAGTGTACAATTTGAAAAGTTTTGACATGTGTATACACCCATGAAACTATCACCATAATCAAGATAATGAACAGATCCATCACTCCCAAATGGTTCCTCGTGCTGCTTTGTAATTCTCCCACTTGCTCTTCCCCAATTGCCACCTCATCCTAAGATGACCACTGGTTTGCTTTCTGTCACCATAGATTAGTTTTCATTTTCTAGATATTATACAAGTGGAATCATGTACCCTTTTTTTGGGGGGTCTGATTTCATTCTCTCAGAATAATGTTGCAGTTCATCTACATTGTAGTAGACATCAATAGTCGTTCCTTTTTTACTGCTGTGTAGTATTCTACTATATGTATACACCTTCGTTCATCTGTTCGACTCGATGGCACTGGGTTACTGGATCAGCCACACATGAGAGTTCTAGTTGCTCTGTATCCTTGCCACATTTGGTGTAGTCGGTGTTTTTAATTTTAGACATTCCACAGGTGAGAATTGATATCTAATTGTGGTTTTAATTTGCCTTTCTCTAATGATGCTAAGCATCTTTTCGCGTGCTTATTTGCTATCTGTATATCTTCTTTGGTGAAGTACTTGTTCAAAATGTTCAACCATTTTTAAAAACTATGTTGGTTGTTTTCTTAACATTGAATCGTGAGAATTCTTTATAAATTCTGGATCCAAACCAAATCAAATCCCTTGCCGTCAATTCCGACTCATAGTGACCCTATAGAACAGAGTAGAACTGCCCTATAGGGTTTCCAAGGAGTGGCTGGTACTTTTGAACTGCTGACATTTTGGTTAGGAGCTGAGCTCTTAATCACTATGCCACCAGGCTTTATTGGACATACGCTTTGTAAATATTTTCTTCTAGCCTGTGGCTTGTCATTTCATGAATTAAAAAAAAGTTGAAGTGTCTATATTAATATCAGATAAAATAGATTTCAGAGCAAAGAATATTACCAGGGATAAAGAAGCTCATTTCTTAATGATAACAGGGTCAATTTACTAAGACGGTATAGCGATGTTAAACATTTGTGCAGCTACTGACAGAGATTCAAGATACATGAAGCAAAAACTGTTAAAATTGTAAGGAGAAATAGGCAAATCTACCAGACCCTCCCAGGCATAACTTCCACTGTGTTATATCCTGGGTAAGGAAGACTGAAGAACTGATGCGTTTGAATTACGGTGATGGCAAAGAATATTGAATTACCATGGACTTCCAGAAGAATGAGCAAATCTGTCTTGGAAGAAGTACAGCCAGAATGCTCCTTAGAAGCCAAGATAACAAGACTTCATTTCACGTACTTTGGACATGTTATCAGGAGGGGCCAGTCCCTGGAGAAGGACATCATGCTTCGTAAGTTAGAGGGTCAGTGAAAGAGAGGAAGACACTCAGTGAGATGGATTGACACAGTGGCTGCAACAATGGGCTCAAACACAGCGATGATTATGAGTGCTGCAGGACTGGGCAGCGTTTCATTCTGTTCTTCATAGGGTTGCTTTGAGTTGGAACTGACTCGATGGCACCTAACAACAACAGCTAGTTTGGGGTTCATAAATTAATTTAGTCAACAACTTCTTTCACTCGCTTCAAGTTATCTCTATAACTAAATGCATCAATTCATTCTGATTTCACATCAGAAGTGAATTTTAGTTCTTCAGAAGCTCTGACCCCTTCATAGATTATGTTTTCTGACTTCTTGAAGAAACTTATGCTACCGTCATGAACGACTTTCAGCCACTGAACTCTCAAGGCCTCATCTTGAAAGATGAGTAGCCATTTGCCAAGTGCAGAGAAGACTGAGTTATATAAACAGAGAGCAGCCTGTGCACAGCTCAGAGGAGCGGGAAGAATGTGACACATGGAGGGAACAAGAAGAGTCATTGAGAGCCTTGACTGAGTAGGGTGGCAGGGGTTGAAAGTGGGAAGGATGCTGGTGCCTGATTTCAAATGGCCTTGGTTCTGTCAGGAACTAGGACTGGCCTTACTATGAAATGGAAGCCCGCTAGAGTGTTCTAAACTGGGGAGTGGCTTAATAATAATGTTTTTAATTACTGAATATTTACCAGGTTCCAGGCACCATTCTACACATCCTACTGACTTACACTACTCCACACCTGTGAGACAGTATTATTATTATCCACATTTCAGAGATGAGGAAACCGAGGTACAGAGACATTGATCAGTTTGACCAAGGTCATTCTGTAAAAAAGTGACAGGGGAGTATTTGAACCCCAGCAGTCTAACTGTGAATTCATATTATTAACCACCGTTCTCTAGACTCCTCTCATCTGTGATTTAGAAAATACCTCTGACAGAGCCAGGAAGGCAAGATTAAGGTCAAGAACAATCTTAATCTTGAGGAGGCTAATGTAATACAGAGGATAAGAGACAGTGGAGATCTGAACGATGGCTGTGAGGATGAAAAGGGCCTGCAGACAGTGCGGGGCAGGCACCAGGTCTGTGTTTCCCACCTGCATGGCACATAAATGGTGACTGACTGACTGACGGATGTCATCAATCGCAGCTGCCTGTTAGACTATTAGACCAGTTGCCATTGAGTCAGCTCTGACTCAGGCAACCCCATGTGTGTCAGAGTAGAACTGTGCTCCAGAGGGTTTTCAATGGCTGGTTTTTTGGAAGTAGATCACCAGGCCTTTCTTCCAAGGCACCGCTGGGTAAACTTGAACCTCCGATGTTTTGGCTAATAGTTGAGAGTGTTAACCATTTGTACCACCCAGGGACTCCAGACTGCTTATTAGACTTCACTATTAGACTGGTTTCTGTAGCTTTACATTTTAGTTTTTTTTTTTTTTTTTTCCATTGCCATTGAGTCGATTTCGACTCACAGAAATTTGAGGAGTAGAGCTGGAAAAATGGGGAGCTTCTTTTTCTCAAGAAGGCCTGCTGCCAACTTTCCAAGTCTGATTCTAGATGGGGGTTGTAGACCAAGTATGTCCTCCGTAGATAAAATGTATTCCTCCTTCTCTGAGCTGACACCTGAGTTATACTCTTCTTCTGGAAGTTTTAAAAAGATGAACAGTTATTTATGCTGAAGATCTTCCCCACTGTTATCCACCCTGTGAGAAAATGCCTGGCCTTCTTTAAGCCTCAGAGGAAAACAGCTCATTTTGGAAAATTTCCGCGTCATCTGTGGTACGTTACAATTACCCTATTTTGTGCCTCCATGAACCATGCCTGGACTTGGGGAGGCATCATCTGTTTTAGAGCAGTACATCTGCAGGCCTTGAAGCACCATTGGGCCTGCCCAGGCATAATGTCCACTGTGTTACATTCTGATTGCATTGTGACTTCCTCTGAGTCCCCAAGATAACGTGGAAATACCAGTTTGCAAGCATCCCTGGGAACATGATTTGGTGGCCAAGCCTAGTGTAATCAAGGAATGATTTCATAATTCAGTCACCAACTTCTCTTTTCCTGCTCTGATGATTCAAATTATGAGACCAAAGATAAACAAGGCACTTGGCACTTCATAGCACATATTGTATCACTCCTACAAACCTTCCCACACCTGCGATCATGCCATACCACAGAAGTTCTCCTCTTTGTGGGTTATTATAGAGGTCACAAGGGACAGCTCTTCTTTGTGAGCACTCAGGATGCTTTGAGCAGTGATGAAACTACAGCAGAAATATGGTGTTTGGGAACTAGTAAGCAAGGCTTACTCCTCAGGCGTGAGGGTCACTGTAGGGTTCCCAGATATGAGGTGCAGAGTTACTGTCAAGGGTCCTTAGCAACAGCTGAAGTCCAGGCCTGGTCCTCTCACCAGCCCCTGAGACCATGAGGCTGTGTCAAGGTAGAGGGGGACTGTCTTAGTTTTCTAGTGCTACTGTCACAGAAAAACCACAAGTGAGTAGCTTTAAAGAACAGAAATTAATTTTCTTGTGGTTCTGAGGGCTAAAAGTCCAAATCAGGGTTTTGGTGGGTGGGATTAGAAATAAATATACTGGATTTCTGGTATACGAGGTAACCACTAACTACTCAGCTTGAATAAATACAATTTTAAGTTTTTGTTTTTAAGAGAGATATGTGTCCATAGGGCAAAAATTACAAAGGAAAAAAAAATTCCCCTGCTTCTGGATAGATTTCTGAGTTTCTTAGGGACAGTATTTATGATGTATTGGAAGCAGGGAAGGCAGAGAGTCCATCCCTGTTGATTTTGGTTGAGTCCAACTCCACTGGAAAATTTATGATTTTTTAAAATTTGACTGTTTTAATTGGAAAATTGGAAAGGTACATCTATGATATATATGTTGTTGTCAAATACCGTCAAGTCGGTTCTGAATCATGGCCACCTATGACCAACAGAACGAAACACTGCCCATCTTGTGCCATACTCACAAATGTCGGTGCTATGTTTGAGTCTGTTGTTGCAGCCAGTGTGTCAGTTCATCTCATTGAGGGTCCTCTTCTTTTTCGCTGTCCCTCTACTTTACCAAGCATGATGTCCTTCTCCAGGGACTGTTCCCTCCTGATAACACATCCAAAGTACGTGAGATGAAGTCTCGCCATCCTCGCATTCTGGCTGTACTTCTTCCAAGACAGATTTGTTCATTCTTCTGGCAGTTCATGGTATATTCAGTATTCTTCGCCAACACCATAATTCAAATGCATCAATTCTTCTTCAGCCTCCGTTATTCATTGTCCAATTTTTGGGCACATAGGAGGCAGTTGAAAATACCATGGCATCTTAGTCCTCAAGGTGATATCTTTGCTTTTTAACATTTAAGAGGTCTTTTGCAGCAGATGTTCTCAACACAGTATGTCGTTGGCTTTTTTTGACTGCTGCTTCCATGTATGTTGATTGTGGATCCAAGTAAAATGAGATCCTTGACAACTTGTATCTATATATTTCAATATATATTTAGATAAAATATTATTTTCTCCTTCATCTATCTGGCAAGAGCAGATAGTTGAAATTAAACTGGTATTTTGAAGTTGTAACCAGAATCCTCCCTCCGTCTGCACTGTCCCTGTAGAAGAATGTTTTTGGAGGCAATTAGATTCACTGTATATTTAAACCAATGTATTTAGCTGATGGCTATGAAGGTCCAATTAACTTCTCTAACAGTATGGGTGCAATGAGGCTATTGGATTATGTTTCTAGCCAATTAGGGTTGTTTTGGTTGAATACTCCCTCTTGTAAACTTATTTGAAGTTAATAAAACATGGTACTAAAATACATTTCATGGAAGCAGAAGTCTTGGGGGAAATTGAAGAAAAACAGGGAATAAAGCACTTTAAAGATATCATTATTGCCATTATTATTATTACTTAATGAAATGAACCATTTTTAAAGAGTCACAATATAGTGAATTTGAAGGAACAGAATGTTGGGAACTAGTTGCTCCACTTCCTAATGTCAGTTTAGCTGTGGCAGGTGAGTCACAAACTCTCTGAATTTACCTCTTCGAACCTGAAAAGAGGAAATAATAATGCTGTTACCTCTAGGATCCAATGGCACAGTGAATACAATGTGCTTTGAGAAGTATAAATCATAAGTTAGAGATTAGAAAATAGAGTTGGAACACTAGGTGATCTTTCTCAAAGTATCTAAAAATATACAAGGAGGCTTGCTGTACTCAATACAAGTGTTCCCAGGCAAGTATTTCTAAGCAGAAATTTTGTAAACCAAACCTGAGGTTAACTAAGCTAAGGATATATAATCAGCCTACTCCCTCCCCTGGTGTAATTATACTGCAAGTGAGAATGGGGGCTTATAAAAGGCAAAGGCAAAGCAAAATCTTATCTGTAGAGCAAATGGTTTCTCACAGTGATTGGAATGGATGATTAGGAGAAATGGAGGGAGCTCTTGAAGAAAATGGAAGCCATGTAACAAAGGTCTAGTTTTAGCCACTATTCTCTGCAAAACGTTGAGTGAGCAAGTAATTCTCAGCACAGGATCCCAGGAAGCCCCAAATCTTGGCCAATAGTCACCAGTTCTTTCCAGCTGTATCTACAGTTAAGCTCTGATCCAGCAATGGTAATAAACAATCCTTCCAACAACATTTCAAGGTAAGTTATTATTTATAATTCACAGATAATGGAACCAAGGCTCACAGAGATTTCAATAATGTACCCAAAGGCACACTGCTTGTAGTGATAGAGATGGAATTTGATCCAGGTTCTATGAGGTCACCACAAATAGGATTCAACTTCATGGCAACAGGTTTGGTTTTTGGCTGCCTGAGGAGCCCAGAATCCATGTTGTTTTGATCCCTGCACGGACCCCAGAAAGCAGGCATTTTTCCTTCAGAAAACAGTCAGCTTTCCTTTTGGTGACCTGCCCACCCTCCCCATGCACAGGCTGCTTCCCTGCCTGGCCTCCTACTTTTGGCAAAACATTCACAGATTCTTGATAACATTCTGGGGTTATTAGAACATTCTAGAAATGTTCCCATGAACGTTACAAAATAACGAAAGTCAATATGTAAAACATTATATAATTGTTATTTACTTAATTATGCTCTCCCAAAGTAATTATATATTTATGAAGAAAACTCTCATGCCTTAATTTGGTCCAGAGAAACTCTAAGGAATGTAATCAAAGTACCAGGTGCTTAATGACTTCTCAAGTGATTGGAAAAACATTTCTTCAAATAATTCCCTGGATTTCGGTTGTCAGGAGGATTTGCAAAAACCCTTCTGATGATTTTTTTAACACTCAACCTGGGCAAAGCCTTGACCACTGGCATTCATGTGAGTCTTATCCCAGGTTTCTTGTCAGGTATTGTTTCGATTAAAGCCCTGGCAAGAGATACATCAACTCTAAAAAACCCTAAAACCAAACTCACTGCTGTTGAGCTGATTCCGACTAATAGTGACATTTAACTGCTAACCAAAAGGTTGGCAGTTTGAATCTACCGGCTGCTCCTTGGAAACCCTGTGGGGCAGCTCTCTGTCCTGTAGGGTCACTATGATTTGGAATTGACTTGGTGGCAACAGGCAAGGACAAAGTAGAACTGCCCCATAGGGTTTCCAAGGCTGTAAATTTTTATGGAAGCAGACTGCTGTATCTTTCTCCGGCGGAGCAACTGGTGGGTTCAAACTGCCAACATTTTGGTTAGCAGCTGAACACTTTAACCACTTGCCACCGGGGCTCGCTTAGATAAACCCTAGCCCTCACTTCCCAAACATAGTTATATACATTGAGTCTTCCAAGGATGGGAGAATGTAGGATTCAAGGTGGCCATTTTTCCTTTGCAGAAATTTCACCTGGATTTTCCTCCCCAGTGTTTAAGATATCTTTGGTGTGGCACCATGCTTTGGTTGAATAAAACTGGGTTCATCTAATTTTTTCAGTGTGATCTCCCATATTTAGGAGAATTTAACTTCCCTTCTCCAGTGAAAGGCCTCAGAAACAAAAGCCACTTCAAGATATTTAATGAGATTAGGGTGGTGGGCGGTGGGGATATTATTGGATCTTATTTTTATGAATGAAGTATTAATTGAAGAAAACAAGATGGGCCCTCTCTTGGAAGAGCTCAGCCAGGTGGTGTCTCTGAAGGGCAGGTTGCTGAGTTAGCCAGTGATGAGATTTGGCCTTATTGCTCCTTGCTGCTTGTCCAGTCTAAGTCAATCCCAATCCCTTGCGCTCAGCTTGACCGTTGAGGAGGGCAGCTCCCTCCAAGGCAGGCCCTGATCTTCAGGAAGCTCCTGGGGTAATCTTGGCTGGATTTCGGTGCTTCTACTTAAATTAAGGGGCATTGGTAGTTGCCTTAGTGACCTAGTGCTGCTGTAACAGAAATACCACAAGTGGATGGCTTTAACAAAGAGAAGTTTATTCTCTCACAGTCTAGTAGACTACAAGTCCAAATTCAGGACAGCAGCTGCAGGGGAAGGCTTTCTCTCTCTGTCGACCCTAGTCCTTGTCATCAATCTTCCCTTGGTCTGTGAGCATCTCAGTGCAGAAACCTCAGGTCCGAAGGATGTGCTGTGCTCCCAGCACTGCTTTCTTGGTGGTATGAGGTCCCCCTGTCTCTCTGCTCGCTTCTCTCTTTTATATCTCAAAAGAGATTAGCTTAAGGCACTATATGATCTTGTAGATATCATCAGTATAACTGCCACTAATCCATCTCCTTACATCATAAAAAAAAAAATAGTGATAGGATTTACAACACATAAGGAAATCACGTCAGATGACAAAATGGTAGACAATCACACAATACTGGGAATTATGACCTAGCCAAGTTGACAGATAGTTTTTGGGGACACAATTCAATCCATGATAGTAGTTCAGTGGTAGAATTCTCACCTTCCATAAAGGAGACCCTGGTTTGAGGCCCAGCCAATGTACCTCACACACAGCAACTACCCTTCTGCCAGTAGAGGCTTGTGTCTTGCCATTGATGCTGAACAGGTTTTGGAGGAGCTTTCAGAGTAAGAGAGACTAGGAAGAAAGGCCTGGAGATATACTAAAAATCAGCCAGTGAAAACTCTATGGGTCATGATGGTTCACTCTCCAACCAATCATGGGGATGGTGCGGGACCAGGCATGGGGTCACCATGAGTTGGAGACCTACTTGACAGCTGCTAACAACTTAAGTTTGGCATCCCTGGGGGAAAAAAAAAAAAAAATCAGTGCATGCGTCACAAGGTACCAGATGAAAGGCAGGAACTACCCAGCTGTCCTGGACGACTAAGATTTTCAGCCACTTTAGATCAATATCATGTAATAATAAAATAACAATGGTGTTATTATATTAGCCATAGTCTGGGGGAATATATGAGGATTAAATGTGATACTGCATATTATCATGTGCAGTATAAATGTGCAGTATTATTTAATCCTCACAATAGCCTTGTGAGGTAGATATTATTGCCATTCCTTTTCTTCCTTCCTTACTTTGGCAACTGAGGGTCAGAATTGCAAAATTGATTTTCCCATAGCCATATGGACAGGGTGCTAAGATTTAAGCCCAAGTTTGTCTGACTCCAGAGCAGAACTAGAAAATATATTAACATATATATATAAATACACATGCATAACCATTTATATTTATTTCCATATCTGTCCCTCTCTCTCTCTATTAAACATCATGAGTTCATACTGATACCTTCAATTCTAACCCCACACCACAGGGTACATCTTAGTCTTCCCCCTTTCCATATTTGTAACCCCACCTTACACAGCTTTTGTGCAGATCAAATGTGTCTATAAACCTCCAGGCACAGCGCCTGTACCTAGTAGCAGGCCTGCCACATGGTGTCCTCTGTGAATTGGAAACAGGCATCCCTTCCTCAAGGTGAACAACTTGGCAAGGGGAATATGGGGCTGAATTCCAGCTCCTACCCTACCGCTGTAAGGAACTGAATGGTGGCTCCCCAAAGGATAGGTCTACCCAAACATGTCATTGTGACATTTGGAAAAATGGCCTTTAGCCCGTAATGAAGGAGCTCAGCATGAGCTCATCCTGGATTAGGGTGAACCCTAAATTCAATGACAAATATCCTTAGAAGAAAAGAGAAGGGAAGAATACACATAGAGGAGAAGGTAATGTGAAGATGGAGGCGGAGACTGGAGTGCCAAAGATTGTTGGCAGCCACCAGAAGCTAAGAAGCGGGCAGGGAACAGATTCTCCCTCAGAGCCTCCAGAAGGAACCAACCTTGATTTTAGATTTCTGGCCTCCAAAACTGTGGGAGAATAAATTTCCACTGTTTTAAGCAACTCAGTTTGTGGTAATTTGTTATGGCAGCCCTAGGAAAATAACGAAACCCCCTCAGCTGGGTATCTTTGTTGCAGTGTACAACCAGATTAACAGTATGTGGGGGCCCTGCAAGGTCGACATTGAATCAGCGGTCAGTTTTGTGTGCCCCAGTTTGTTTCTTTCAGAAAAATAGTATAGCTACATATAAAGAACTTGTGACTAGTACGATTTTTCCTTGGAGAATTTTTCATAACAGAATAGTGGGATAATAAAGATAAGTTTCATTAAAGTTTTCAGCTTGGATAGAAAAATCATTACAATCCAAAGTGTTGTCAATATTACCAATTATATCTCACTGGGCATAATTGAAAGTGGTTTGACTGACCTGTTACAGATGATTTTTTTAACTGATGCCCAACTATATGTCACACTAAACACTGAATCAGAAGCAAGTTGGAATAAAAATAAAACCTACCCCTGTCTTCCAAAAGCTTGGCTAGCAGCGAAAAAGAAGTTGATCTATCTATGATGTTGAGTACATAATTCAAAATGACATTGGAGGTAAGGAGAAAAAAAAGCCTTGCCTAATTTCATGTACATGGACAGTAAAGCTTGCTGGCAGATTTATGAGCTTCAACTGGCTAAATATTCCTTGGCTGAGTTTTTTCATGAGCTTGTCTTTGAAGAGAGTCAAATCCGCCCATCTTCAGGCCCTTTCGATGATCTTTCTCCAGGACTTGATGGACTTTAAATCTGTCAGAGAGAAGCCAATTAAATTTGACTCTGTGCTACAAATGCTATCAATCTGAGCCGTGGAGACTGAGGCTGTAAAAGTGACAAAGACCTGCCTAACTGGCGTTTTACGTGAAGGACAGCAAGGTGATTATGATCACCATATCCGAGTTAGAAGTTGGATGGAGGCATTCTGAGCACTTCCCTTTGAGGAGTCTGGACTAAAAAACGGTTGAGTGATACAAAACTCCAGGCCACCATGGCAACTGCTCAGCCACACTGTGTTCCTTTGTAACATTTCAGTGGGGTAGAAATAAAAGAACACAGAGACATGTGGTCTTTCATCTCCTGGGCAAGGTGAGAGAGACTCTAAAGAGTGTCTGGAGGGAATGCTGAGAATTAAAAAACATCATCCAGGAGATAAGCAGAGGCAACATTGTCGTTCCCAGAGTTGGCAGCTCCTGTCTCTGTGATTCCAAGAGTCTTGAAATTTTCAGGTGTGTGAAGGCTTTGATCTAACGTCCTATCTTGTATGATGAAGGCCATGTAGAAGCCAAGCCACATGAGTTATTTAAGATTTATCTTCTAGTCATTTGCTCCCAAAATACCATGTTTAGGCACAAGGTTCCTATCAAGGAAAAGAGGAATGACCTCTTTGTTATGTAAGACTGGAAGGGCCTAGCATAGTCTGCCCCCAGTAGGTGCTCAATAAATGAGCCCTTGCCCCTTCCTCATGTAGGACTCCCTGCTCCTCTCCTACTTAGCATGGAAGAAAAGGGGCTGATTCTATGCAAAGGAGAGCTGGGTATGAGGATTGCCTGGGTCACTTTGGTAATAATAGTCAAGGTTCAGGACTTACCCTCATTATCACCTCTGCCACCAGGTAAATTCTCACAATAGATGAGGAGGGGATTCTAGCATAATTTTTTTTTCAGGATCAACTTGTAGGTCAGCCTGTGCCTGACCCTCACAGGGAAGGCTCTCCTGCCTACACGTTTGTTCTCCATCCAGGTGGACCACAAACATTAGGTGTAGTTTTAGAATGAAACAGACTGGAGTTTGAACTCACTTCTACCATTTAACAGCTGAACCACGTGGGGCAAATCATTTACTCTTTCTCCATTAGTAGATGGTGTCTTAGGCTGAGTTCTTTAGAGAAGCAAAACCAGTAAAGCATATATATATATATGTATCGAGGAAATTGTTCATGCGGCTGTAGAGTCTGAAATTTCCCAAATCCATGGGTCAGGCTGGAGGCGTCTCCTGATTCATGTAACCACAGGGGCTGGCAAACCCAAGATTGGCAGGTCAGACAGTAGGGCTGTTGCTAATAGGCTGGGAAGGCCGATTAATCCCAAGATTGGCAGGCAAGATGGTAGGTAAGCCTCTAGCTCAAGTTCCAAGAATCGGAGGTCAGACAGACAGGAGCCAGCTAGCTGCAGAAGCCTGAGCAAGAAAAAGTCCCCGAGCCTTGCCAGAAAGTCCACTTATATTTGATGCAGGCCACATCCCCAAGGAAATTCCCTTTCAACTGATTGGCTACTCACAGCAGATCTCATCATGGAGGTGATCACATTGTAACATATCTCATCATAGGAGTGATCACATCATTATACAACTGCCAAACCACTGAGAATCATGGCCCAGCCAAGTTGGCACATAACCTTAATGATCACAGATGGTATCAATATATGTTGAGCAAGGCTGAGATGAGGACTGAATGGGAAATTATGAGAAGAACTTGGTACAGTACCCAGAACTTAGTAAGCACGTGATAGCTGTTAATTTGTATTGCTTTGACTTAAATTTCTATGACTTGAGAAACATTCCTTTATCTTAAATCCTTCCCACACAGTCATATTTTCATGCCAGCTTATGGAAGTACCACATTAATTTACCAACACCCAGTGCGAATCAATATTCTAGGTTAACTTTTCTTACATTAGAGGAGTGACCTGAGGGTGCTGGGGAAGTCAGAGGTGAGAGGGCAGAGGAAGTGGAAGTAAAGTTTGATATATTTCACAGAATTTCAGAAGCCTCAAAGAGACTTATATTTCTTAGAAAGATAAATAAGAGATCCTGGCCAGATGCTACTTTGTTATCACCACTGTGTGGTACAATAACGATACCCAAAGCCCACTGCACTACTCTTAGGATATGAGGTAGAAGGGGCTAGGTCATAAAGTAAAGCAAACTCAGAATTTTATTCTAAACAGGAGAACACCAAAGTGGAAACTCAGGCCATCATTCTAGAAAAAAAAAAAAAAAAAAAGACAAAGAGGACAGGGAAGACAGAGGAACATGAAGTGCTGAGCACAATTCTTGGCTTTTAGCTCTGACCATCAAGGCAATTTGAATGTGGAGGTTTCCTAAACAGACCATATATGAAACCAAACTGTAGGTAATGGTTTTCAAAAACCAGCACAAAATGCCCTCAGCTTGAAAGACTCAAGTTCTGAAGCAGATTGAGTGTGTACAGTGGTTACAAGCACATGGCATAGAGTCAGGAGACCTGGTTTTGAATGTCCGGTGTCCCGTTGGCTAGCTATATGACGTGGGCCTCAGATCCTACCTCTGTAAGATGGAAATAATAATAATACCACCTACCTAAAGGGTTCTTATGAGAAGTAAATGAGACTATACAAGTAAAGTACTTAGCTAAGTGCTTGGCATCTAAGTATCGTTACCATTGCCACTATCATAATGACCATCTAATTCATAAAACAGGAAATTATCAGGAATGGCCTTTCGATGGAGAGTGGTGGAAAAAATATCATCTATACCAAATCAGAGTTTACCCTGCATAGTCACAAATAAACCTGCAGCCAGGGGTTGGTGATTTAAAGCTTAGGTATCTTAAGACTAAACCTATTTAGAGTCATTGAATGACTATGGAAATTGAACCAGGAAAAGAATTTTCAGACAGAAAAATAGAAGCTGCCCCCAGGTAGAAGGTTTCTCAGTGAGCCAAACTCTCCACAAACAGAGGACAACTAGTTCTAGGGTTTTGACTCTGAACAGCCTGAAGAAGACTTTGGTGGTCAAAGAAGACTTGGATTTAGGATTCTTAGCAGGGGAGGCAAGTGGTTTATGAATAAATGAAGCACCAAACCACACAAGGCAGGCAGCTGCAGGCTTTTATGAGTATTCATTTTGCTTAGTATCACAAGTGTTTAAATGATGCAAATATATACAAGCATGACAAATGGGAGAGCACAAAATGACCACTGGGATTATAACGTGTGTGTGAGTAACCCATCCACACGCTCTGCAAATAAAGCACCATATAAATATTAAATATTTCCACTCCTTATTGCTACTAATAATGTGTTACCTGGCTGAAGCGGTTCCTTAAATACTTTATGTTCTCTGCTGGAATCAAGTCATTAATTCCATTTATATAGTTAATGGGGAAGCCCTGAGTCCCAATTAGATTCCTGAGAAGATGTATTACTAGAATTACCAGCAAGGGGAGTTGTTTTTTTTTTTGCCCCTCTGTGGATTAAATGTTGCTTTTCCACTGAACACTTTTTTGCCCCTGAACTACTGTACTCTGAATACTGAATAATACCCTGGGAAGAAGTGGGTCTTATAGCTTAAGATGGTCTTGCATTTCCAGGACCTCAGAATAATTCTGGCCCATGAATAAACTTCCTCTACTGCATTCAGCCAATGAAAACCTTATGGATTGAAACATAACAAAACAAGACTTTTTAGCTTTGGGCATGCCAAAGCAGTTATTAGAGGACGACATCATATTTGGTGGAGTAGACAGCTAGCAACGGTATGGGTGACCCTAAGTGAGATAGATTGGCACAATAGCCACAACGATGGACTCGAACATGCTGGCAGTTGTGAGGGTGACGCAGGACTCGGCAACATTTCTTTCACAATGAATTGGAGTCGACTTGAAGGCAGCTAATGGTAACAACACTGCCTTCACATTCCATTCAGCCCAGACAATCAGGTTTTCTGTGGGCCAGTCAGATGGGAAAGAGGGGGGAATGCCCAATGATATCCCCCTCACAAAGTCTGTAAGGCAATACATTATTAACCTGTGACCCTCTTTCAAAATGGGAGGCAGTAAAGCAAGGTGGCTAAGAGTGTGGTCTCTAGATTCGACAGGCCTCGTTTGTGTCCCAGCTCTCCATTACGTTAATCATTGTTGGTTAAATTGTTTAACATCTTTGGACTACGCTGACTCATCTTTAAGATGGGTAGTAACTACTTTTAGATTTATTAGAAGAATTGTTCGTTATTACTAGACAATAGAGAAAGGAAGGAAAGAAAGATAGAAAAAAAAAAGGAAAGAAGAAAGGAAGGAGGAAAGAAAGAAAAGAAAAGAAAATATAACTTCGTGAAGAGTTACTGCTTTACTGAAAAGACCTGTGAGAGAACAGACTGGAGAAGCCCTTGCCAGAGTCCAGGGTCTTTCCTACCAGATCCTGTCCTTGTTCTTAGGCACTGGAAGGTTCATGAGCAAGAACGCTGTGAATCTGAATAGAGCAGCAGGCTCCCTTTAGGAGCTGGTCCCAGGTTATTTGTGTAGCAGTGACAGGATGCTTTTTGCTTTTGATGGGAGTGGTGGGAAGACAGCCAACCTGGCTGACTGACTGGAAGAGATCCACATTCATGCCCATTCCAAAGAAAGGTGATCAAACAGAATGTGGAAATTATTGAACAATATCACTAATATTACATGCTAGTAAAATTTTGCTGAAGATAATTAAAAAAAAAATAACTGCAGCAGTACATCAACAGGAAACTGCCAGAAGTTCAAGCTTGATTTAGAAGATGATGTGAAATGAAGGATAACTTTGCTGATGTCAGGTGGATCTTGGCAGGGAATACCAGAAAGGTGTTTTCCTGTGTTTTATTGACTACATGAAGGCACTTGACTGTGGATCATAATGAATTGTGGTTAACATTGCAAAGAACGTGAATTCCAGGACGCTGACTGTGCTCATGCAGAACCTGTACGTGGATCACGTGGCAGTTGTTAGAACAGAACGAGGGGATACTGTGTGGTTTAAAATTGGAAAAGGTATGCAGCAGAGTTGTATTCTTTCAACTTACTTGTTGAATCTGCATGCTGGACAAATAACCCAAGAAATTGGGCTATGTGGAGAAGAATGTGGCATCAGGATTGGAGGAAGACTCATTAACAACCTGCGTTATGCAGATGACACAACCTTGCTTGCTGAAAGTGAAGACAACTTGAAGCAATCATGGATGAAGGTCAAAGACTACAGCCTTCAATGTAGATTTAAACCTGAACATAAAGAAAATGAAAACCCTACAACTGGACCAATAAACTATGTTATATAAATGGTAAAGCAATTGAAATTGCCAAGGATTTCAAGATTTCATTCTTCTAAATCAACAATCAGTGCCCATGGAAGCAGCAGTCAGGAAATCAAACGACATATTGCATTGGACATATCTGCTGGCAAAAGACCTCTTTAAAATGTTAAAAAGCAAAAATGTCACTTTGATGACTAAGATACGCCTGACCCAAGCCATGATATTTTCACTTGCCTCATATATGCACAAAAGATGGAAAATGAAACAGGAAGACTGAAAAAAAAATTGATGCATTCAAATTATGGTGTTGGCAAAGAATATTGAATATACCATGGACTGCCAGAAGAACAAGTATGCCTTGGAGGAATTACAGACAAAATGCTGTTTAGAAGTGAGGATCGCAAGACTTTGTCTCCCTAACTTTGGACGTGTCATCCGGAGGGACCAGCCTCTGGAGAAAGACATAGTGCTTGGTAAAATAGAGGATCAACAAAAAGAGGGAGACCCTTAATGAGACGGATTGACACGCTGGCTGCAACAATGGGCTCAAACAAAGCAACAATGGACTCAAACATAGCAACAGTTGTGAGGATGGTACAAAAAAAAAAAAAAATAGTGAGTCGATTTCAACACTGTAGGACAGATTAGAGCTGCCCCATGCGGTTTCCAAGGAGCACCTGGTGAATTCAAACTGCTGACCTTTTGTTTAGCAGCCATAGCTTTTAACTCCTATGCCACCAGGGTTTCCAAGGGACCAGGTAATAGTCTGTTATTCATAAGGTTGCTATAAGTCAGAGCTCACTCAACGGCATCTAACAACAACAACAATCCCCTTGCCTCAGAGAGAGAGGGAGAGGCTAAGTCTCTCTTGTGTCCATGCCCCCAGCAGAGACCACTTTGTCTTTGCTCTGCAATTACAAGTATGATTACAGCAAAGGAGCCTAATGTAACTAAATGACTGTCAGCCACTCTGGCCAAATACATCCTCAGACCCTGTAGGAGAAGCCCTTTAGCTCTAGCCTGTATCTCTGGGATTCCTTCTTAGTATCAACAGGAAGCAAGTTTTAGAGGCAGCTCCTCCCCTTGCTGTAGGCCCAGGGTGTAGTAAAATGGGTGACTATATTTTGTTCCCAGCAAGGCTCTCTGGCCCAGGCTTGGAGTGTCCATAAACCTAAAACTGTAGGCCTGAGCCCAGTTTTGCAGCCACATGCTTTAATTTAAATAGGTAGGATTGCTATGTCATTTGTTGTCCAGAAAGATACATTGCTGAGAGTCAAAGAAAACACTTGTAATGATTATGCCAAGGCAGTAGGCCTAAGCTGAGACCATTCTGGGCAAACTAAGATATATTATCATCCTAAGTTGAAGACATGCAGCCTAAGCAGAGATTGAATTTGGTTAGGGCTTTGTGCTGCAGGAAGATAGGAAGCCAGTAAGATCTAAAATTATGGATTCCTTTTGTTCATATACATAAGCTGAGCACCCAGTAAGCCAGGCACTGTGCTAACAGCAGGGGACATGGTAGTGAATACAGTAGCCATGGTCATGCACCTTCACCGTAAGAAAGTCGAAAAGAAGGCAAAGAGGCGTTGGTGATGTCCACAGAGGGTAGAGAAGGAGGCAACTCTTGAATTACTGACGGTAACGGGAAGTAAGAGCTGCTGCCCTTTTATTAAAAATAATTTTCCCTTTTATTAGGGAATCCAAAAAACCAAACCCAGTGCTGTCGAGTCAATTCCGACTCATAGTGACTCTATAGGACAGAGTAGAACTGCCCCATAGAGTTTCCAAGGAGTGCCTGGTGGATTTGAACTGCCGACCCTTTGGTTAGCAGCTGTAACACTTAACCACTATGCCACCAGGGAATATTTAGTTTAAAATGGAAGACGTGTTAATGAGTGGAAACCCTTTGCAGACAGGTGCTCCCTGAGCTCCAGGACCTGGCCAGCACGGATATCTGCTCCCTTCCACCAGGAGTGCTGGGCACAGGGGCAGTCCATCATGGTAATGGCAGCTTAGTCTTTGAGCACACCTTTGTTCAACAGCTGCCAGATCTTTTCTGGAGGCACAGCTGGATAGCCAAGAGAAGGAATTAGATTCTCTGGAATGTATTTGAATGAGTTAGTGCCCCTAAGCAGGCCCCATTCAGAGCCTCTGTGCTGAGCTGTCAATCAGAGTCTGGCCTTACGAACAACTGAAGCTCCTGCTCAATGTGTTCTGTTCCCTGGCATTTCAAAAAATACTTAATATGCTGTCTATTTAATACCCTCACTTATTTATAATTGAGGATTAGAATGAGAAGTCTCATTCCGACCTGTCTCTCCTCCATCAAGTTTATGCCCTCCTCCCTTAGATAATGACTTTTCAGTAGTTTCTTATGTATCCCTCTGGATTTGTTTAATGCATATAAAAATATGCATATGGTTCTTTTTTTTTTCTTTTTTATACAGAAAATTACACACTCTGCAAACTGTTCTGTACCTTTTTTCCTCAATTGCATACTGGAGATCTTTTTTTAATAACATGTAAGAATTCCTCATTCTTTTTTATAGGTGCGTAATGTTTCACTGTATTGATAATAATTTATTCCATAAGTTTCCTACTGGCACTTGGTTTATTCCCGATCTTTTGCTATTTTAATGAATGCTGTGAGTACATTCACCATTTTATGCATATACTTATGGAAGGAAATTTCCAGAGGTTGCTTGCTGGGTCAAAGTATATATGCATTTCTCATCTAAGAGAATAGTGGCATTCAGATGGGTATTCTAAGAACCTGGATCAAAATTTAAAAACTCACTCTTGAGTGGTGATCTGGGTACACATGGTTGTTTTCTTTATTCTTTGGGGGAAGAATTTCTTCTTTGAAAGTCCTTGGGTGTAGAGCCATCCCATTTCTTAGAAATTAAGAAAGTTTGTGACCAGATTAATCCTCCTAAAATCTGGCTGCTCTTCACACCTCCCTGCTCAGACATCATCAAGGGTCCCCTCTGGCCACAATCTAGAAGTCAAGGCCATTCACTCTTGGGCTCCGATGGACATTTTCACTGCTCCTCTGTGTAGCTCTGTGTTCTGTGCCTTCTCTCTCTCCAGTTACAGGTCCTCTCTCCTTCCTCTCATCTTACTTGGCACTTCATTTGTCCTCATTTTGGTGCATATTCTTGTTGCATTGTGTTCCAGGTACACACCTTCTCTCTCCTGTCACACCACAAGAGCATCTCAAGCAGGAGTTTGCCAAGTTCTGCAGGTATCACCCCCCTTCCAACAGCTAGTAACAGCCTTGCACACAGTTGATGCCAAAAAATATTTGTGGCGACTCAGCTTCTCTGAAGTCCAGAGATGTGGCTCCTTGTTCTCTGTGCTGCGGAGCTACACTAACAGCTTTCCTCAGAGGTAACTTCCTGGGATTGCTTTTGTGACGCCTTCAGTGTTTCTCACAGTCCCTAGACGGTAGCAATGGTTAATGTGCTCAGATGCTGACTGAAAGGTTGGAGGTTCAAGTCCACCTCAGAAGTCCACCTCAGAAGAAAGATCTGGAAATCTAAATCCAAAAAATCAGCCACTGAAAACCCTGTGGAGCACAATTCTACTCTGACACACGGAGCTGACTTCATGGCAACTGGTTTTCAGTGTTTCTTACCTCAGACACCTTTGAACAGCCATTGGGCCTCTTTCAAGCTGGACAGCTCCATTTTCCTTCTGGAAAGCAGCTCACAGTAGACCCTGGAGAGGTATTTCATATTGTGCTGCAATTAGTCTTTGAAAGCTCTGGTTCAAAGCCCCTAGTCATTTGCCCTCTCACTTACCTTCTCTTTAGTCTCACGAATGATAGAGGGCCTTGTCCCCACTTTGATTTAGAGTGAGCTCTTATATCAACAAAAGACCTTTCCCTTCCTCTCAAGGTTGCAGACAAGAACTCCCCATAACTGTTTAAAAGTTTGCAAACCCACGTGACAGACTTAGTGACAGTCCCCAATTCAGCTTCACAACTTCCTATTGGCACAGAAGGAAGCTAGCCTTTAGAACCTGAAGTATACTTTATCAGATATGTACACTAAATTCTAACAGTGGCTCTGCAGTTATGGAGGGAGGAGACAATCAAATATACAACCCTCTATCAATGTCCTCAAAGTGATATCAGAACCATCTGAATGATTTTGATGCAGACAAATTTTTAGAAACATTGATATAATTTTTGAAGGGGATTGATGAGAATCGTAAAAAAGGGAAAGGGAGTAGGATTCTGTAAAATGGTGGGAGTAATAATGTCAGAACCTGTCTAACTCCGGGGGGATAATGGGAATCAAGATCAGCCCAAGGCTAATCCCTATGAGGTGGAGGTCGTAGTACATACCTCCACTCTCCAACGTTTTTACCAAGTCTGACACCAGCCATCCCTCCCATGGCACTATTTCTCTTCTGGGTTTGACTATCCATTGCAATGGCCACACAGAACTCATAGACCATACTTACAGTCAAGTAGTTTATTAAGGAAGCAACAGGGTACAATTTGGAATCAGGATCAATGGGCTATAACTCAGCATCAGGATCAGGGAGCATGCAGGCAAAGTCTGGAAGGCTCCCCTGAAGAGGAGAGCACATTCCTCCCTTCTTCAGTGCAGCGCAGCTCTCTCAGCCCATCTGGGCTCCCTCAGGCCAGGTTCCTTTTGGCCCCCTGAGGACAGGCTTCTTCTCAGCCCCCTGAGGATAAGCTTCTTCTCAAGCCCCTCTGGACAGGCCTCCTCTTGGCTCCCTGAGGACAGTTCTCTCTGCCTTCGGCTTCTCTATCGTCAGCTGAGCTGCAGTGCCCCTTCTGGGCCTGTCAGTGTCTTCAGTGTTAGAGTCTTTGACTCACATTCCAGCTCTTTTAGAAGGTTTCTTGCTTCTTTCTCTGCTGCCTCTCTCTTCTTTCTCCTTTCTGCTTCTTTCTGTCTCAAAAACCTCTGTGGGTTTGACTGCATATATACACAAACTCCTCATCAATTTCAAGGCATGGCCCTACCGTTAGGGCTATGAACTGACCAATCCCCTCTTGGTAGGCCACAGATACTTCATTTGCAATAGTCTATTGGCCAATCCCTGCAAGGTGGATACTAATCACAGGTAAGCCTGCAGCCCAGAACTAGACAAAGAGTATCAAACTACAAATTGTTTACAGTTTACCCAGGAAATGTCAATCAAGCTGGACAAAAGGGTTTCCTTGTCTATAAAGCAGAAGTAACTCCTGTCCTGAAAAATTCCCTTTTGTGCTCCCCCTTTCAATGTAGTCTTTTCATTTGTAATTGCTCATTCAGTGCCTGCCTCCCATTAGGCTGTAAGACCCATGAGGTCAGAGCCCATGGCTGTCTCATTCATTGCTATATTCCGTGCCGGCACACAACTTGACATACAGTAAATATTAAACAAAAGTTTGAAAAATGAATTAAATGAACTAATATATGGTATAAATAGATGGAGGAAAAACCAATGGGCAAGAATTTTACTGATCTTGATCATGTAAACGGAAAATCCGATTGTTGCTGAAGAAAATGACAGGACATTTTGATTCTAACCCCAGCCTTGCCATTAATTAGGCTATGCTCGTAGGTAATTAGCAAAGCTCTTGAGCCTCAATTTTCTCCTTGGCAAAATAACAGAGCTCAAGTGAATGAGCCCTAAAATTCCTTCATTGAAAGAAATGTTGTCAGTTAAGATAAATGATTGACTAGAGTGTGATCCCCAAAATATAATGAATTCATATATTAAAAGATTAATATAAAATGATAGCTCTAGACTGCAGTCACAAGTCATAGACATAAGTCTTGACTTCATACACCACCAATTTCATCTTTTCTTCCTTTTCCTTCCACTCTTTCATGCATTCAAATAATTATTAAACACTTGCTCTGTATATTCAGGCTCTGTTGATGATTAAAACTTAGTTCCATCAGCCTACATCCCTGACTTGATTAGGCACCCTCCAGTCTGGCCCCTAGGTTCTCTCTTTGATGACAAAGTACGACCATCAAAGATCTACCATGTGTTATGCCATAAAGTAACTGAGTGTTCTTTTCTTTTCTAATTTTGATATGAAAGTGACAGAGGCTAATTTCCTCTGAAGGATAATTATCTGAGAATAGAACTTTGATCTCAAAAAGATAGCCAAATGCACACTGGAGAGAGGCTTTTCTATGCTACTCATTCATCCTTTTTGACTTCCTTTTTCCAAGGCGGGTCAGTTGGTTTGCATTTAGTTTCCCAGTGGATAGCCTTGTCCTCAACCAGAAGTCAGCGCCTTTTTTGCCAAATGGAATTTCCTGATGATAGTTTGGGAAAGGAAAACACAAATCTTCATGAAATATCCTTTATTATCTCTTGTATTTTAAATCTGCAGGTACTATAGCTTTCACATGAATATTAATCAGTCCAAATCAGCACAAATACCCCAGGCATAAACATGACAAAAGCAAGGAAATAGATGACTGCTGGCACTCATTTGTAATATAATAAATAGTATTCCAGCATGGTAGAAGTTTTTTACCTTAAGCAAAAGAAAGTTGATGATTTTAATACATATTTTCTTCATAAACCTTTCTGCTTCAAAACTGCTGGCTTTTTAAGAAATCCCTAACTCTCTTACAGTTGCTCTGCAATACACATCTCTAAATTTCAAAGGCAGGGTCTATTTGGATGATGCTTGATTCATTGTATGAGCACTCACACAGGTGGCATGAAGATCGTCACATTGTTTTGATGGCAGAGTACCTGGCTTCGGAGTCTCTCTGCTTTAAATTCTTCTAATGGAACTTGACAGAGTCTCTGACTGGTGCAAATAGTTACCGTGCTTGGCAGCAAAGACCTGAAAAACTAAGTAAAACAGATACAAGTGTCAATCCTGGAAACCCTAAGCATCAAATGAAGGGATAATGAACTAGATCAAGCACTGAATGGAAGAAGAAACTGACAGAGAACAGAGAATAAGGAGAATGATGGATTGAAGGTCCCCTGCCAGCTAACATGGCACAACTTCGCCATCTTGGAGCACACAGCCAGTAACGACCTGGGCAGGAAGTATGGGAAAGCAAATTCACAGAGCTCCCAATAGGAGTCAAAGCACCTGGTAACCAGAGATACATGCTTTCCCACCCCTCACCTTTCTACCCTGTATGCTGCCACCAGTGCTTTCCAACAGACCACGGTTGCTTGGCCAGAAAGACACCAGCTCAGTGTCTCTCTGAGTCCACATCAGTCCCACTGGCTGGCTCCCTCAGTGCCATATTTTCTTTTTCCCTTTCTTCTCCCTCCCATGTAGCCTGCTGTGCTGCCTCTGCCTCTTTCTGATGGTCCATGTGTATCACCTGAGGAGAGAGACACCAGCTTGCTGGCACCCTGATTCTGCCCTGCCCCCAGTGGCCACGTCCCTCAGCACCATATTTTTTTTGTTTCTTCTCTCTTTCCCTTCCTTTCTTACCTTTCTCCTGCCCCACCTAGCCCTGTACTCAGCCTCTGCCCCTTCTTGACAGGGTGTTCCTCACTGCTCAGTTAGATAGCCACTGGCACATGGCCTCCTTGGGTCTGCCCTGTCCCCACCCACCAGATCTTGCCATGCCATCATTATATTTGTTTTTGTTTCTCTTTATTTTCTTTCTCCTTACCACCTAACTCCTCATATCACATCTTCTCCCTTTCCTTCTGCCTTTCTTCATGGCCCTCTGAGCACCATGCCCCTGAGTGGCTCTGGTGGGACTCCCAGATCCCACCCAGTGCCACCCACTTGCCCCACCACACCAAGCACTGTGTGCCCAAGCAGTACCAGCACAGAACCCTGGAACCCTGGACCCAGCCTCACACTGCCCCCTGGCCCTACCCCGTGCCATGCCATGCCCCCTAAGCAGCACTGGTATAGACTTTTGGATTTCCAGACCCTGCCCTGTGCCAGCCCCTGGCCTTGTCCTGCTGAACACCACACCCCAACTGGCATTGGCATGGATCCCCAGACCCCATCCCACACCACACCCTGACCCCATCCTGCTGAGCACCACACCCCTGTGTGGCATTGGTGTAGACCTCTGGATCCCCAGGCCCTGCCCTACCCCACCCCTGGCCCCACCTCACTGAGCACCATGCCCCCAGTGACACCAATGTGGACCCCTGGACCCCGTCCAGTACTGCCCTTTGGCCCCACCCCACCAAGAATCTCAACCCCAGTGGCACTGACATGGACCCCTGGATCCCAGCTGCTGCCTGACGCCCTGGCCCCACCCCTTTTAGTGTTGCATCCCCGAGTGGGATTGGCATGGGCCCCCAGACCCCAAGACCCCATCCTGTGCTGCCCCCTGTCCCCATCCCGCTGAGCACTGCACTGCCATGTGGGACTAGCTTTGACTTCTGGACCCCAGGTCCCATCCCACTGTGCCTCCCTGAGACCTGCCTTGCTGGCCCTGATTCTTTCTGCAATAAAAGACCCATTCCAACTCCTTCCTTCCCTGCTGGAGCAGCCCTGCTGTACCATAGCTGAGCAACCACCCTGCCCACCTGGCAAGGCGATGGGAACTATCATGTCTACAGACAAGCAGGCAACAAAACATGCCCAGTGTGCCCGCCCAAACATAAGCAAATAAAAGAAAAAAGCAGTATGAGACTAATAAACCTACAATCAATACATGAGAAAAATAATTCCTGAATGTCTTGGAAACAGCAAACTATCAAAACATATTAAAAAAAACAGGATAGGATGGCCCCTGTACTATCAAAACATATAAAAAAGCAGGACAGGATGGCTCCAGTAAATGACCAAAATAAAACACCAAATGACCTTCTGGTAGAAGAAAAGGCACTGGAAGTACCTGATAGGGAATTCAGAAGTCTAATATTCAGGGCTCTTCAAGAGTTTAGGAAAGAGGAGACGGAGCCAAGATGGCAGAATAGACAGACACTTCCGGCGAGCCCTCTTTACAACAAAGACACAAAAAAACAAGTGAAACGAGTATATTTGTGACAAGCTGGGAGCCCTGAGCATCAAAGGCAAGCTTAGATAACAAACTGAGGGGTAGGGGAGGAAGAGACTGTTCAGAAGTGGAGAGGAGTTACTGGACCTGAATCGTGGGGAGCCGTCAGGCACCATTCCCGGAGCAGTGGCGTTGGAGGTGTGCTGGTACTAACATTCAGCCACAGTTGCCTCATGGAGAAGCAGCCAGCCACACGGCCTACTCACACCTCCGGAACCTGAGGAGAATGGTGCTTTTGGCAAAAGCTAAGTACTTGCATATATCTTACCACGCCCCTCCCCCCACCCCCCCAAGCCAGCTTCGGCAACTGAATTCCTGGGCCTGAGATAGACCCTGGTGAGCACCTAGAGCCATCCTCCCGGCCTTGGGGAAGGAAAAAAAATTGCGACTGGGGGGAATAGATAATTTGGTAGCTTCATTAACCAGGGGAGCTCAGGATAAACCGTCCGTGAACCTTGAGCACCTTTCCCTTCTTCATGGACCTGTGTGGGCCTATTTCGGGAGAATAGGCCCTTGTTGGCAAACTCCAACCATTTCAGCTGTGTGGTGGAAAGGTGGGTGTTTGACATTTGACATTGCTTTGCCTATTAAACAAGGTCCTCACCTACCCACACCAGGGACCTAAGGACTGGTAGCTTCACTCAGGTCACCCAGCCACCTGCGACAGGGGCCCAAAGATGACTGGTACCTCCCAGTCCTTACAACCAAAAACTTCGGGTGCTCATGGTCCATCTGCAGGACCTAACCACCAGCACGTTCTAGGGAACAGAGATGCGTTTTCCTCAGAGACACTTGGGGGTCAGGTCTTAGCCTCCTGCCTTGTTCAGGGCATGACCACCTGCTGCAGTCAGATACCAGTATATACACCAATCACCCCACCCCTCTAAGACTGTAGTACAGAGCCTGTACCACACATTTGATGACCAGCTACCTGGAAACCTGAGCTGAATTCGTACAAGAAAACTGAATGGACTCCTAGACTGATATACCTGATAACAGCTTTAGCCAGCTGGGGACAGGACACCAGAGCTCCAATGGTGAAAATAATCAAGCTAGCTCACTCAAGCAACCCATGGGGTATACAAAAACAAAACAAAGCAAGCAGCTACAACACAGTAAGCAAGCATAAACTAACACAATAACTTATAGATAGCTCAGAGGCAACAGTCAATATCAAGTCACATAAAGAAACAGACCGTGATCACCTCAATAGGCTCTCAAAACAAAGAATTCAGGGATCTTCTAGATGACAGTGGATTCCTGGAATTACCAGATGCAGAATACAAAAGTTTAATATACAGAACCCTTCAAAACATCAGGAAGGAAATGAGGCAATATGCAGAACAAGCCAAGGAACACAGAGATAAAGCAACTGAAGAAATTAGATTATTCAAGAACATAATGAAAAGTTTAATAAGCTGGAAAAATCCATAGACAGACAGCAATCAGAAGTTCAGAAGATTAACAATAAAATTACAGAATTAGATAACTCAATAGAAAGTCAGAGGAGCAGAACTGAGCAAGTAGAAGCTAGAATTTCTGAACTCGAAGATAAATCACTTGGCACTAATATATTTGAAGAAAAATCAGATAAAATAATTAAAAAAAAATGAAGAAACCTTAAGAATCATGTGGGACTCTATCAAGAGAAATAACCTACGAGTGATTGGAGTACCAGAACAGGGAGGGATAACAGAAAATACAGAGAAAATTGTTGAAGATTTGTTGGCAGAAAACTTCCCTGACGCTGTGAAAGATGAGAAGATACATATCCACGATGCTCATCGAACTCCACATAAGGTAGATCTGAAAAGAAAGTCACCAAGACATATTATAATCAAACTTGCCAAAACCAAAGATAAAGAGAATTATAAGAGCAGCGAGGGATAAAAGAAAAATCACTTACAAAGGAGAGCCAATAAGAATAAGCTTGGACTACTCGGCAGAAACCATGCAGGCAAGAAGGCAATAGGAAGACATATTTAAAAAATTGAAGGAAAAAAATTGCCTGCCAAGAATCATATATCCAGCAAAACTGTCTCTTTAATATGAAGGGGAAATTAAGACATTTCCAGATAAACACAAGTTTAGGGAATTCGTAAAAACCAAACCAAAACTACAAGAAATACTAAAGGGAGTTCTTTGGTTAGAAAACCAATAATATCAGGTATCAACCTAAGACTAGAACACTGGGCAGAGCAACCAGAAGTCAACCCACACAGGGAAATCCAAAAAAAAAAAAAAAGCAAGTTTTTTTTAAAAAAAAATAAAGCCCAACACAGGGTAACAGCGATGTTATTGTACAAAAGAAGACAACATTAAAATAATAAAGAGGTACTAAGAAATGTAATCATACACCCTCCATATGGAGAGGAAGATATGGTGACACAAAGAAATAAAAGTTTTAAATTTAGAAAAATAGGGATAAGTAATAAGGTAACCACAAAGGAGACAAACTATCCTACTCAACAAAATAAAATACAAGGGAAAAATACAGACGCAGCAGAAACAAAATCAACAACAACAAATATGAGGAAAAGACAATATATAAAGAAAATCTACTCAGCACATAAAATTAAGTGGGAAAAAGAAACCGTCAACAACACACAAAAACATCAAAATGATAGCACTAAATTCAAACCTATCCATAATTACTCTGAATGTAAATGGACTAAATGCACCAATAAAGAGATAGAGAGTGGCAAAATGGATTAAAAAACAAGATCCGTCTATATGCTGCCTAAAGAGACACACCTTAGACTTAGAGACACAAACAAACTGAAACTCAAAGGATGGAAAAAAATATATCAAGCAAACAACAATCAAAAAAGAGCAGGAGTGGCAATATTAATTTCTGACAAAATAGACTTTAAAGTTAAATCCATCAGAAAGGATAAGGAAGGACACTATATAATGATTAAAGGGACAATACACCAAGAATATATAACCATATTAAACATTTATGCACCCCATGACAGGGCTGCACGATACATAAAACAAACTCTATCAGCATTGAAAAGTGAGACAGCTCCACAATAATAGTAGGAGACTTCAACACACCACTTTCAGTGAAGGATGGGACATCCAGAAAGGAGCTCAATAAAGACACGGAAGATCTAAATGCCACAATCAACCAACTTGACCTCGTAGACATATACAGAACACTCCACCCAACAGCAACCAAGTATACTTTCTTTTCTAGTGCACATGGAACATTCTCAAGAATAGAACACATATTAGGTCATAAAGCAAGCCTTAAAATAGCAGAATCCAAAACATTGAAATATTACAAAGCATCTTCTCTGACCATAAGGCCATAAAAGTGGAAATCAATAACAGGAAAAGCAGGGAAAAGAAATCAGACACTTGGAAACTGAACAATACCCTGCTCAAAAAGACTGGATTATAGATGACATTAAGGATGGAATAAAGAAATTCAGAGACTTCAATGAGAATGAAAACACTTCCTATCAGAACCTTTGGGACACAGCAAAAGCAGTGCTCAGAGGCCAATTTATATAAATGCACACATCCAAAAAGAAGAAAGGGCCAAAATCAAAGAATTATCTGTACAACTTGAACAAATAGAAAGAGAGCAACAAAAGAAACCCACAGGCACCAGAAGACAACAAATAATAAAAATTAGAGCTGAACTAAATGAAATAGAAAACAAAACAAAAAAAAAAAAATTGAAAGAATTAACAAGACCAAAAGCTGGTGTTTTGGAAAAATCAACAAAATTGATAAACCACTGGCCAAACTGACAAAAGAAAAACAGGAGAGGAAGCAAATAACCCGAATAAGAAATGAGATGGTGATATTAAAACAGACCCAAATGAAACTGAAATAATCATACCAGATTACTATGAAAAACTATATTGAAACAAATTTGAAAGCGTAGAAGAAATGGATAAATTCCTAGAAACGCACTACCTACCTAAACTAACACAAACAGAGGTAGAACAACTAAATAGACCCATAACAAAAGAAGAGATTGAAAAGGTAATCAAAAAACTCCCAACAAAAAAAGCCCTGGTCTGGACAGCTTCACTGCAGAGTTCTGCCAAACTTTCAGAGAAGAGTTAACACCACTACCACTAAGGGTATTTCAGAGCACAGAAAAGGACAGAATACTACCAAACTCATTCTATGAAGCCAGCATATCCCTGATACCAAAACCAGGTAAAGACACCACAGGAAAAGAAAATTATAGACCTGTATCACTCAAGAATGTAGATACAAAAATCCTCAACAAAATTCTAGCCAATAGAATTCAACAAAATATCAAAAAAAATAATTCACCATGACCAAGTGGGATTATTACCAGGTATGCAGGGATGGTTCCACATTAGAAAAACAATTAATGTAATCCACCACATAAATAAAACAAAAGACAAGAATCACATGATTTTATCAATTGATACATAAAAGGCATTTGAGAAAGTTCAACACTCATTCATGATAAAAACTCTCAGCAAAATAGGAATAGAAGGAAAACTCCTCAACATAATAAAGGGCATTTATACAAAGCCAACGGCCAACATCACCCTAAATGGAGAGAGCCCGAAAGCATTCCCACTGAGATCGGGAACCAGACAAAGATGCCCTTTATCACCACTCTTATTCAACATTCTGTTGGAGGTCCTAGCCAGAGCAATTAGGCTAGATAAAGAAAAAAAGGGTATCCAGATCGGCAAGGAAGAAGTAAAAGTATCTCTATTTGCAGATGACATGATCTTATACACAGAAAACCCTAAGGAATCCTCCAGAAAACTACTGAAACTAATAGAAGAGTTAAGCAGAGTATCAGGATACAAGATAAACATGCAAAAATCAGTTGGATTCCTCTACACCAACAAAAAGAACATCGAAGAGGAAATCACCAAATCAATGCCATTTATAGTAGCCCCCAAGAAGATAAAATACTTAGGAATAAATCTTATCAGAGATGTAAAAGACTTATACAAAGAAAACTACAGTACACTTCTGCAAGAAACCAAAAGAGACTTACATAAGTGGAAGAACATATCTTGCTCGTGCATAGGAAGACTTAACAGTATAAAAATATCTATTCTACCAAAAGCGATCTATACATTTAATGCAATTCTGATCAAAATCCCAATGACATTCTTTAATGAGATGGAGAAACAAATCACCAATTTCATATGGAAGGGAAAGAGGCCCCGGATAAATAAGGCATTACTGAAAAAGAAGAACAAAGTGGGAGGCCTTACTTTACCTGATTTTAGAACCTATTATACCGCCACAGTAGTCAAAACAACCTGGTACCGGTACAACAACAGATACATGGACCAATGGAACAGAATTGAGAATCCAGACATAAATGCATCCACATATGAGCAGCTGATATTTGACAAAGGCCCCAAAACAGTTAAATGGGGAAAAGACAGTCTTTTTAACAAATGGTGCTGGCATAACTAGATATCCATCTGCAAAAAAATGAAACAAGACCCATACCTCACTCCATGCACAAAAACTAACTCAAAATGGATCAAAGACCTAAATAGAAAATCTAAAACAATAAAGATCATGGAAGAAAAAATAGGGACAACCTTAGGAGCCCTAATACAGGGCATAAACAGTATACAAAACATTATAAAGAAAAAGTGTAGAAGAAAAACTAGATAACTGGGAGCTCCTAAAAATTAAACACCTATGCTCATCCAAAGACTTCACCAAAAGAGTAAAAAGACTACCTATAGACTGAGAAAAAGTTTTCAGCTATGACATTTCTGATCAGTGCCTAACACTGCAAAAACTTAACTGCAAAAAGAGAAATAACCCAATTAAAAAATGGGCAAAAGATATGAATAGATACTTCACTAAAGAAGACAATCAGATAGCTAACAGATATATGTGGAAATGTTCATGATCATTAGCCATTAGAGAAATGCAGATCAAAACTACAATGAGATTTCATCTCACTCCAACAAGGCTGGCATTAATCCAAAAAACACAAAATAATAAATGTTGGAGGGGCTGTGGAGAGATTGGAACATTTATACACTGCTGGTGGGAATGTAAAATGGTACAACCACTTTGGAAATTGATCTGGCGCCTTCTTAAAAAGCTAGAAATAGAACTACCATACGATCCAGCAATCCCACTCCTTGGAATATATCCTAGAGAAACAAGAGCCTTTACACAAACAGATATATGCACACTCATGTTTATTGCAGCATTGTTTACAATAGCAAAAAGATTGAAGCAACCTAGGTGCACCTCAACAATGAATGGATAAATAAATTATGGTGTATTCACACAGTGGAATACTGCGCATCAATAAAGAACAGTGAGGAACCTGTGAAACATTTCATAACATGGAGGACCCTGGAAGGCATTTGCTGAGTGAAATTAGTCAGTTGCAAAAGGACAAATATTTTATAAGGCTACTATTATAAGAACTTGAAAAATAGTTTAAACTGAGAAGAAAACATTCTTACGTTGTTATGAGAGGGGGGAGGGAGGGAGGGTGGGAGAGGCGCATTCACTAATTATGTAGTAGATAAGAACTACTTTAGGTGAAGGGAAAGACAGCACATGATACAGGGAGGTCAGCATAATTGGACTAAACCAAAAGCAAAGTAGTTTCCTGAATAAACTGAATGCTTCAAAGGCTAGAGTAGCAGGGGCAGGGGTCTGGGGACCATGGTTTCAGGGGACATCTAAGTCAATTGGCATAGTAAAATCTATTAAGGAAACATTCTGCATCCCACTTTGAAGTGTGTCATGTGGGGTCTTAAATGCTAGCAAGCAGCCATCTAAGGTGCATCAATTGATCTCAACCCACCTGGATCAAAGAAGAATGAAGAACACCAAGGACACAAGGTGATTATGAGTCCAAGAGACAGAAAGGGCCACATGAACTAGAGACTACATCATCCTGAGACCAGAAGAAGTAGATGGTGCCTGGCTACAACCTATGACTGCCCTGACAGGAAACACAACAGAGAACTCCTGAGGGAGCAGGAGAGCAGTGGGATGCAGATCCCAAATTCTCATAAGACCAGACTTAATGGTCTGACTAAGACTAGAAGAACCCCGGTGGTCATGGCCCCTAGACCTTCTGTTGGCCCAGGACAAGAACCATTCCTGAAGCGAACACTTCAGACATGGTTTGGACTGGACAATGGGTTGGAAAGGGATGCTGGTGAGGAGTGAGCTTCTTGGATCAGGTGGACACTTGAGTCTATGTTGGCATCTCCTGCCTGGAGGGGAGATGAGAGGGGCGAGGGGGTTAGAAGCTGGCGAAATGGACACAAAAAGAGAGATTGGAGGGAGAAAGCAGGCTGTCTCATTAGGGGGAGAGTAATTGGGAGTGTGTAGCAAGATGTATATGGGCTTATGTGTGAGAGACTGACTTGATTTGTAAACTTTCACTTAAAGCACAATAAAAATTATATATATAAAAGAAGGGTTTAGGAAAGAGACCAAGGAAAATACAAGGAAAACTAAGGAAAAAATAGAGAAAGTCAGGGAAAATACAGAAAAAGCAATGGAAGAATTCAGGAAAATAACGCAAGAACAAAATATCAAAATAAATAAGCAATTGGAAATCATATAAAAACAGCAATTAGAAAACCAGCAGATACACATGAAAATTTCAGTAATGGACAACACAATAGAAGATTCTAGGAGGAAATTTGAAACAATAGCAGACAGAATAAGTGAAATTGAGGACAAATCCATGGATGCCACTTTGAAGACAAATCAGAGAAAAGACTGAAGAAAAATAAAGAAAACCTAGGAACTATGGGGGATACAATGCAGAGCAAAAATTTGCACTTGATCTAAATACTGGAACAGGGGAAGAAAATGGAAAACACAGAGAGAATAATTGAAGATTTGCTGACAGAAAACTTACCTAATATCATGAAAGATGGAAAGGTGACCATCCAAGAAGCTCAATGAAGTGCACATAGGATAGACCCCAAAAGAGAGCCACCAAGACATGATAATCACACTTGCCAAAACCAAAGAAAAAATTCTTAGAACAGCTTGAGAAAAATGAAAAGTCACAAAGGGGAAACAATAAGACTAAGCTCTGATTACTCAGCAGAAACTATGCAAGAATGCAATAGGATGACATATATAAAATTTGAATGAAAAAAATTGCTATCCAAGAATAATATATCCTGCATTACTCTCACTCAAATATGATGATGAAATTAGGACGTCTTAGATGAACAGAAGTTAAGAGAATTTGTAAAAACCAAACCAAACTTACAAGAATTATTAAAGGGAGTCCTTCAGTTAGAGAACCAACATCAGACAACAACCTGGATTTAGGACACAGGTCAACATCAGCCAGATACCACCCCTAGGTAATGATTTAGGACAAAGAACTAGAGACGTCAATCTGTAAATGAAAACAACATCAGAACAATAAAAGGAGGAATATATGGTGTAGGTATAACACTTTCACGTGGAGAGGAAGTTAAGGCAATATCAAGTAATAAAAGACTGATTCAAACTTAGGAATATAACAGTAAATTTCAAGGCAACAACAAAGTTAACAGAGCTACTCATCAAAATAAAGAAGAAAACAAAGTCTCAGAGAACACAAAATCTACAAAAAAAAAAAAAAAAGAAATTCTACAAACAAAAGGAACTCAGCACGGGAGAGTAAGAAGAACAAAGAAAATGTCAGCAACACACACACACACCAAAGCATTACAAAATGACAGCAACAAACACACCTATGCATGTTGATAATCACACTAAATATAAATGGCTTAAATGCACCCATAAAGTGACAGAGAGTGACAGAATGGATTAAAAAAAAAAAAAAGACCCATAAGTATCTACGAGAGACATACCTTAGAAACAAAGACATAAATATATTAAAAATCAAAGAATGGAAAAAAAAAAGTCACATGGCAACAGAACAATGCAGGAGTGACAGTACTAATCTCAGATAAGATAGATTTTAAGGCAAAATCTACCATAAAAGACAAGGAAGTACATTTTAAAGTGATCAAAGGGACAGTCCACCATGAGGACATAACCATGATAAATATCTACCCACCCAATGACAGGGCTCCAAAATACATAAGACAAATCTAACAGGCACTAAAAAGGGAAATTGGCAGTTCCACAATAATAGTAGGAGACTTCAATGCACCACTCTCAGTAAAGGACACAACATTGAGAAAGAAACTCAACAAAAATACAGAAGATCTAAATGCCACAATCAACTAACTTGACCTCACAGACATATATAGAACACTTTACCCAACAGTAGTAAAGTATACATTCTTTTCCAATGCACGTGGACTGTTCTCCAGAATAGTCCACATCTTAGGCCACAGAGCAACCCTCAACAAAATCCAAAACACTGAGATGATACAAAGCATCTTCTCTGATCACAACTCCATAAAAGTAGAAATTAATAACAGTGAGAACAAGGAAGAAAATCAAATATGTGGAAACTGAATAACACCTTGCTTAACAACCACAGGAAAATGGAAGAAATCAAAGATGGAATCAAAAAATTTCTAGAATCAAATAAGAATAAAAACACATCATACCAAAACCTTACGGACACTGCAAAAGCAGTGCTCAGAGGTCAATTTAAAACAATGGATGTGGACATCCAAAAAGAAGAAGGTGATAAAATCAAAATGTTACCTTTATGACTCGAACAAATAGAATGAGAACAGCAAAAGGAGCTCACAGCCATGAGAAGAGAGCAAACAATTAAGATCAGAGCAGAAATAAATGAAATAGAGAATGGAAAAACAATAGAGTCGACAAAACCAAAAGTTGGTTCTTTGAAAAGATTAACAAAAGCAACAAACCACTGACCAAATTGACAAAAGAAAAGCAAGAGAGGAAGCAAATAGCCCAAATAAGAAATGAAATAGGGGACATTACAATAGACCTAACTGAAATAAAAAGGACCGTAACAGAGTATTATGAAAAACTGTATTCCAACAATTTTGAAAACTTAGAAGAAGTGGACTAATTTCCAGAAACACACTGCCTACCTAAACCAACACAAACTGAGGTAGAAAATCTGTACAGACTCATAATAAGAGAAGAGATTGAAAAGGTAATAAAAAATAAAAACTCTCAACAACAACAAAAAATGTCCTGGCCCAGATGGCTTCACTGGAGAATTCTACCAAACATTTAGACAGGAGCTCATACCAATACTACTCAAATTATTTCAGAACATAGAAAAGGAAGGGATACTGATGAATTCATTCTATGAAGCCAGCATAACCCTGATACCAAAACCAGTATCTGTAAATGGTATTATTCTATAATTTCCACATTCTGTTGGATCACCTTTGTTTCGAATGGGCATAAAAATGAATCTCTTCCAGTCAGTTGGCCAGGTAGCTGTCTTCCAAATTTCTTGCCGTAGATGAGTGAGCACCTCCAGTGCTGCATGCATTTGTTGAAACATCTCAGTTGGTATTCCATCAATTTCTGGAGTTTGTTTTTTGTCAATGTCCTTAGTGCAGCTTGGACCTGTTCCTTCAATACCATTGGTTCTTGATCATATGCTACCTTCTCAAATGGTTAAATGTCAACCGGTTCTTTCTGGTGCAGTGACTCTGTGTATTCCTTCCATCTTCTTTTAATGTGTCCTGCTTCGTTCAGTATTTTCCCTATAGAATCTTCCAATATTGCAGCCCGAGGCTTGAATTTTTTTTTCAGTTCTTTCAGCTTGAGAAATTCTGGGCTTGTTCTTCCCTTTTGGTTTTCTAATTCTAGGTCTTTGCACATTTCATTATAATATTTTACTTTGTCTTCTCAAGCCACCCTTTGGAATCTTCTGTTCAACTCTTCATCATTTCTTTGATTTTTTTTAGCTGTTCTACATTCAAGAATGTTTCAAAATACCTTCTGACATCCATTTTGGTCTTTTCTTTCTTTCCTGTGTTTTTAATGACTTTTGCTTTCTTCACATAAGATGTTCTTAATGCCTTCCCACAACTCACCTGGTCTTCTGTCATTGCTGTTCAATGTGTCAAATCTATTCTTCAGATGGTCTCCAAATTCAGGTGGGATATACTCAAGGGTGAACTTTGGTTCTCGTGGACTTGTTCTAATTTTCTTCAGCTTCAACTTGAGCTTGCTTGTGAGCAATTGATGGTCTCTTCTGCAGTCCGTTCCTGGCCTTGTTTTAATTCATGATATTGAGCTTTTCCATCATCTCTTTCCATAGATGTAGTCAGTTTGATTCCTGTGTTTTCTACCCAGTGAGGTCCACAATGTAACATTGCCATTTATGTTGTTGAAAAAAGGTATTTGCAGTGAAAAAGTTGTTGGTCTTGCAAAATTCTATAATGTCATGTCTAGCATTGTTTCTTTCACCAAGGTGGTATTTTCCAACTACCAATTCTTCTTCATTTCCATCTTTTGCATTCCAATTGCCAGTCATTATCAATGCATGTTGATTGCATGTTTAATCAATTTCAGACTGCAGGAGTTAGTAAAAATCTTCAGTTTTCTCATCTTTGGACTTGGTGTTTCGTGCAAAAATTTGAGTAATAGTGGTATTAACTGGTCTTCCTTGTAGGCACATGGATATTATCCTATCACTGATAGCTTTGTACTGCAGGATAGATCTTGAAGTGTTCTTTTTGATGATGAATGCCACACCATTCCTCTTCAATTTGTCATTCCTGGCATAGTAGACCATATGATTGTTCAATTCAAAATGGCCAGTACCAGTCCATTTCAGGTCAGTGTTGCCTAGGATATTGATCTTTATGCATTCCATTTTATTTATTTATTTTTTTCCAATTAATTTTTATTAAGCTTCAAGTGAACATTTACCATTCCAATCAGTCTGTCACATGTAGGTTTACATACATCTTACTCCCTTCTCCCACTTGCTCTCCCCCTATTGAGTCAGCCCTTTCAGTCTCTCGTTTCGTGCCAATTTTGCCATCTTCCCTCTCTCTTTATCTTCCCATCCCCCCTCCAGTCAAGAGTTGCCAACACACTCTCCAGTGTCCACCAGATTTAATTAGCTCACTCTTCATCAGCATCTCTCTCCCCACCACTGACCAGTCCTTTTCATTCCTGATGATTTGTCTTCGGGGATGGTTCCTGTCCTGTGCCATCAGAAGTTCTGGGGAGCATTGTCTCTGGGATTCCTCTAGTCATAGTCTTTCCATGAGAATTTGGGGTCTGTATCCCATTGGTCTCCTGCTCCCTCAGGAGTTGTCTGTTGTGCTCCCTGACAGGGCAGACATCGATTGAGGCCGGGCACCAACTAGTTCTTCTGGTCTTAGGATAATGTAGGTCTCTGGTTCATGTGGCCCTTTCTGTCTCTTGGGTTCTTAGTTGTCGTGTGACCTTGGTGTTCTTCCTTTGCCTTTGCTCCAGGTGGGTTGAGACCAATTGATGTATCTTAGATGTCCGCTTGTTGGCATTTAGGACCCCAGGCGCCACAATTCAAAGTGGGATGCAGAATGTTTTCATAATAGAATTATTTTGCCCATTGACTTAGAAGTCCCCTCAAACCAAGTTCCCCAGACCCCAGCCCCTGCTCCGCTGACCTTTGAAGCTTTCATTTTATCCCGGAAACCTCTTTGCTTTTAGTCCAGTCCAATTAGGCTGACCTTCCTTGTATTGAGTGTTGTCTTTCCCTTCACCCAAAGCAGTTCTTATCTACAGATTGATCAATAAAAAGCCCTCTCCCTCCCTCCCTCCCTCCCTCCCCCCTTTGTAACCACAAAAGTATGTGTTCTTCTCCGTTTTTTCTATTTCTCAAGATCTTATAATAGTGGTCTTATACAATATTTGTCCTTTTGCAACTGACTCATTTCGCTCAGCATAATGCCTTCCAGATTCCTCCATGTTATGAAATGTTTCAGAGATTCGTCACTGTTCTTTATCGATGCGTAGTATTCCATTGTGTGAATATACCACAATTTATTTACCCATTCATCCGTTGACGGACATCTTGGTTGCTTCCAGCTTTTTGCTATTGTAAACAGAGCTGCAATAAACATGGGTGTGCATATATCTGTTTGTGTGAAGGCTCTTGTATCTCTAGGGTATATTCCGAGGAGTGGGATTTCTGGGTTGTATGGTATTTCTATTTCTAACTGTTTAAGATAACGCCAGATGGATTTCCAAAGTGGTTGTACCATTTTACAATCCCACCAGCAGTGTATGAGAGTTCCAATCTCTCCGCAGCCTCTCCAACATTTATTATTTTGTGTTTTTTGGATTAATGCCAGTCTAGTTGGTGTGAGATGGAATCTCATCGTAGTTTTAATCTGCATTTCTCTAATGGCTAATGATCGGGAGCATTTTCTCATGTATCTGTTGGCTGCCTGAATATCTTCTTTAGTGAAATGTGTGTTCATATCCTTTGCCCACTTCTTGATTGGGTTGTTTGTCTTTTTGTAGTTGAGTTTTGACAGAATCATGTAGATTTTAGAGATCAGGCGCTGGTCTGAGATGTCATAGCTGAAAATTCTTTCCCAGTCTGTAGGTGGTCTTTTTATTCTTTTGGTGAAGTCTTTAGATGAGCGTAGGTGTTTGATTTTTAGGAGCTCCCAGTTATCTGGTTTCTCTTCATCATTTTTGGTAATGTTTTGTATTCTGTTTATGCCCTGTATTAGGGCTCCTAGGGTTGATCCTATTTTTTGTTCCATGATCTTTATCGTTTTAGTCTTTATGTTTAGGTCTTTGATCCACTTGGAGTTAGTTTTTGTGCATGGTGTGAGGTATGGGTCCTGTTTCATTCTTTTGCAAATGGATATCCAGTTATGCCAGCACCATTTGTTAAAAAGACTATCTTTTCCCCAATTAACTGACACTGGGCCTTTGCCAAATATCAGCTGCTCATACGTGGATAGATTTATATCTGGGTTCTCAATTCTGTTCCATTGGTCTATGTGCCTGTTGTTGTACCAGTACCAGGCTGTTTTGACTACTGTAGCTGTATAATAGGTTCTGAAATCAGGTAGAGTGAGGCCTCCCACTTTCTTCTTCTTTTTCAGTAATGCTTTGCTTATCCGGGGGTTCTTTCCCTTCCATATGAAATTAGTGATTTGTTTCTCTATCCCCTTAAAATATGACATTGGTATTTGGATTGGAAGTGCGTTATATGTATAGATGGCTTTTGGTAGAATAGACATTTTTACTATGTTAAGTCTTCCTATCCATGAGCAGGGTATGTTTTTCCACTTTAAGTATGTCCTTTTGAATTTCTTGTAGCAGAGTTTTATAGTTTTCTTTGTATAGGTCTTTTACATCCTTGGTAAGATTTATTCCTAAGTATTTTATCTTCTTGGGGGCTCCATTTTATTTTTGATGACTTTCAATTTTCCTGGATTCATACTTTGTACATGTTCTGATTTTTAATGGTTGTTTGCAGTTGTTTCTTCTCATTTTGAGTTGTGTCACATCAGCAAATGAAGGTCTCAAAAGCTTGACCCCATCCACATCATTAAGGTTGACCCTACTTTGAGGAGGCAGCTCTTCCTGAGTTGTATTTTGACTGCCTTCCAACCTGAGGGGCTCATTTTCTGGCACTATATCAGAAAATGTTCCACTGCTATTCATAAAGTTTTCACTGACCAGTTTTTTAAAAAATAGACTGCCAGATCTTTCTTCATAGTCTGTCTTAGTCTGGAAACTTCTCTGAAACCTGTCCAAGAAGGGTGACCCTACTGGTATTTGAAATACTAGTGGCAAAGCTTCTAGCATCACAGCAACACACAAGCTGCCATAGTACGACAAATGACAAATGTGGTGGAGCCAGAGATTAGACAGGTGTATAAAACAAATAATCACACATGTAGTTCAACCATGTATACGAGACTAAATGGGCACACCAGCCCAAAAGCAAAGACAAGAAAGCAGGAAGGGACACGAAAACTGGACAAATGGAAACAGGGAAACTGAGGTCAAGAAGGGGAGAGTGTTGACACATTGCAGGGTTGGCAATCAATGTCAGAAAACAATTTGTGTATTAATTGTTTAATGAGAAACTAGTTTGCTCTGTAAACTTTCACCTAAAGCACAATTAAAAAAAAAATTTGGGTGTGTTCCGGTTATGGTTCCTCAGGCATGACTGAATTGATCAGAATCAGTTTGAAGCCCTGGTTCTAGCTTAGATAAAATGGGTAGGAGGAATTAAGCCACTTGAGACCTGGCTCTGGTAAACAACTCTTGGTATCTTCTGTCTCTTTTCTTCCCTTCATAGTGGTGCCTGAGAGGCCCCATGCTTCAGATGGGGGTGTTACAGCATAGTGAGGGCTACCAAAACGAATTGAACCTTTTGTGAACAAGAAATAAAACTTATTGTTTTAAACCACTGAGATGTCAGATTTTATTTAACCCTGTAGCGTAGTAGTCTAGCCTATCCAGATTAATACAAACACTATTTTCCCAGTTTTCCGGGGGCCAACTCTTAGTCTATGAATTCGGCTCTTGTGCCCATCTTTGGAATAGCTCTAGCAAAGCTAATGGAATGTGAGGAAGAGTCATTCCCTGAAAGGTCTGAGAGGGGAAAAAACAAAGTGTTACCCTACATTTTCCCGTGGTCGTTACTGGTCTTTTGGGAGATAAATTACTATGTATAGTGGCCTATTTCCTGGGTCGCTGATATACCACATGCCCACATGTCCACCAAGGAAAATCATTCTGGAAAAAGGAATTTGGTCACTTTTGCCAATACAGATTTTGGAAATTATTTAGTCCAGTAACAAAAAATTTTACCAGCCTGAAAATTTTTCTCTCATTCATATGCTTTTTCATGCCAGGGAATTTATGCTACTCAATTTAGTGTGTTTTAATAAAAAAGGACTTTATGTAAATACCCTATTTTTTCCTAACCCTGTAATCTGGCTTTGTTTTTATTAAATATTAATACATTTATCTTGGGGAAAAATTTGTAATTTTTTCCATTGAAAATCCTACAGAACTGGAAAGTTAAGCTCCAGGGATTATGATTAGTATTGTACTTGGGGAATCTCATCTACATTAATCCCACCCTAGGGCCAGTTTTATATATATTTTAGGGCCAGTTTTCATTACAGAAAATCTTTCTTTCTCTGAGGAAGTAAGGCAGGGAATGTTAGCACACTGAGATCATAGGGAAACCTCATTCACTCTCTAGAGTTTTTATGGTGCGGAGACGTCTTTAATGACGTATGCTTTTTCTACTTATGAATTTCAGATATCTCCAAAACATTCTACTCTCACAATTGGACAAAATCTAAAGGCAGCCCCTGCCAAGATTATTTCCATTGTTGGCAGTTTCATATTTTTACACTTCAAATGTTGTGATATGGACACTTGTGCTGTAAAGAATAAATAAATAATATATATTAGATTAAAAAGCAACCAACCAAAAAAGATATGCAGAATTAAATGCCCAGAGGAGTAATACAGGCAATAATTAGTATTGAAAATATCAAACCCACAGAAATTTGAAAGAAGAATATAATGGATGCCTATAACCCCTTACCTATATTCATCAGTTCTTAACATCTTGCTATAGTAGCACTGCTCTATCTTTTCTCTTTGTATCTCTCTCTCCACACAAACGTACAAACATATATATACATGTACGTATGTACACTTACCTGTGCCCATATATATAAACTCATATTTTCCTTTTCCCAGATCTTCTGAGTGAAGCATGAAGACACCTTTACATCTCTTCACTAAATACTTTAGGATGCATAACTCAAGAATAAGAATTTTTTTTTTTTTCTGTATACAGGCACAATACATTGCCACATTTAGGAAAATCAACATTAACTCAATAACATCATCCAACATACAGCCATACACAAGTTTTCAATATTGTTCCACAAATATCCTTTACTGCTTTGTTTCTTTTTAAAATAAGGGTCCTATTAAGATTTATCCATATCATTTGCTGTTGAGTTTCTGTAGCCTTTCACTTCCTTTTTGATGCTATTGAATCATTTAACAATTCCTGTCCAGATGTCCTCCAAAATGTTCCACCTTCGGGATTTGTCTGACTGTTCGATCTTTGTTCAGATCACAGATGATGTGAGGCCAAGGAAGCTATTCCACTAAGCTGTTTTCAGCTTTTGAAAAGATGGTCTAAAGTCCGGGAGAGTGCATTCAAGAGATTAATTATTCTCAATCCTCAAAAGATGGTCTAAGGTAAAGTAAGTCCAGGAGAAGTACACTCTGCCGTTTTGAACTCATCAAGAAAACCATCAACCTCATCCACTTTATGAAAAGTACATTCTCCCGTGTCTTCGTTACACACGGGTTGCAAAAAGCACTTAACACTTCACACTGGTATCAGTTTTAGCTTTTGCCGATCATTGCTTTAGTTTTCTTCTGCACCAGTCTTTTTCTCCTCTTCCAATGGGAGAACAATGACAAGAACATTAGTCCTTTTGATACTGCCCCACAGCTCCCTGAAACTCTGTTAATTTTTTTCAATTTTTTTTCCTCTCTTTTTAAAATTGGTTAATTTGTATTGATATATCTTAAAGTTCAGTAGTTCCTTCCTCTGTCATCTTCACTATTCAACAAGTGAATTTTTTGTGTCAAATATTTTCTTTTTCAGTTTTAAACTACCTATTTTTCCTCTTTTATAGTTTCTATTTCACTGAGTTCACATATATAATAAACAATGTTTTTTACATAGTTTTATTATATGTGGTTTATTATATGTAAATGCATACATAAAATAAATGCATCTGTCTATGTATGATTGTGTGCATATATGTATAATTACACACACATATGTATAGAAAAGGGACTGTCATATTTAAATATATCCAACCTTCATATTCTTGCCATATTCTTTCTGTCTTTATTCAATTTTTCAACCTAATTTGATATTCTTATTAAGAAAACAGGTAGAATTGGCATTATTATACTCATAAAATATTGTTGTTTTGTGCTTTTGAGTCAATTCTAACTCATGGCGATCCAGTGTTTTACAAGGTGGGACTGAGTGCCATGAAGTGTTTTTGGCTGGAATCCTTACAGAAGCGTGTCATCGGGCCTTTTCTTTTGCAGTGCTGCTGGGTGCGTTTGAACAGCCAAACTTTTGGTAACTAGCCGAGTGCAAGCCCCTGTGCTACCCAGACACCGCAAGTATAAAATAGACTCATTTTTTTTACCTTGGATTCAGTATGACACGTAGTGGAGGAGTCCAGGCTTTAGAAAGGGATGGATGTGGGTTTTAATCCAAGTTCTTTTATATCCTCAGTATGTGGCCTTAAGTTTAACTTCTCTGAATGGTCAGTTTTCTCATCTATATAATGGGGGTATTATTGTGCTATGAAGGAACCCTGGTTGCACAATGATTAAGCACTCGGCTGCTAACTGAAAAGTCAGAGGTTTGAACCCACTAGCGGTGCAGGAGGAGAAAGAACCAAAATCTAACCCAAACCATTGCTTTCAAGTTGATTCTGACTCATAGCAACCCTGTAGGAAAGAGTAGAACTGCCCCATAGAGCTTTCAAAGAGCGCCGGGTGGAGTCTAACTGCCAACCTTTTGGTTAGCAGCCGTAGTTGATAACCACTATGCCACCAGACCAGGTGATCTACTCCCGTAAAAATTACAACCTGTGAAACCCTGTGGGGGCAGTTCTACTCTGTCTTACAGGGTTGCTATGAGTCAGAATCAACTAGACAGCACACAATAACAACATGTATTAAAAAAAAATCATGAGGATTAAATTAGTTAATGTATGGAAAATGCTGGTATAATGTCTGGCACAGAATAAACCAAAACCCAAACACACTGCTGTCTAGTCCAGACTTACAGCAACCCTATAGGACAGAGTAGAACTGCCCCATAGAGTTTCCAAAGAGCGGCTGGCGGATTCAAACTGCTGACCATTTGCTTAGCAGACGAGCTCTTAACCACTGGCCACCAAGCCTCCCCTGGCACAGAATAGCCCCTCAAAAATATTAATCATATTAGCTAAATATTATTAAGCAATTATTATATTCCAAATGAAAGTTTTTCGATTTAGCATCTCCTTTTGGGTCCTCCTAAGAATAACTCTGTGAGTCTGGGACTGTAATTACCCTGATTTTATAGCTGAGGAGACCCAGACTCACTGGGGTTAAATTACTTGCCCAAAGATCACACAACAAAAGGAAGCAGCAGAACTTAGGTTTGAACTCAAGCCTTTCTTACTCCAAACATGGGACATGTGACTGCAGCTCTAGTGTGTCCCCAACAGGACTCTGTTAGTTCCCTTTCCCCCTTCAACCTCTCCCGGGGATTCAAGAAAGACCTCATTGCCTGAATTCTGCTCAAATACTGAATTTTTAAAGGATCCCAATATTTTATATGTCTACTGACCATTTTCCGCATTTTGTAGCTTACTTTTGCTGAATAATTCCTCTTTCCTTTATAGACTTCATCATTATTTCAGATGCTCAGAGAGCTCTTTCTACCCCCTCCCCCTTCTCACTCCCCACACCACAATACTTATCCCCTTTACCAGGAGTCAGCCCCGTCCCAGTTCCTTGCTTTTATTTCTCTTTATACCCAGTATACTCAGGCACTTCCCTCCTCTTCTATTGATACCTTCCAGCTTCAGCCATACCTAGAGAGAAGGCTGTCTTCTAATGAGAGGCTTGTGGCCACCTCCATTTCCACCTGAGGTGAGGGAGTTTCTGGTTTCTGAATTCAACACACAGGTGCTCTGAAATCAGGAAATAAAGCCATCTGAAGACTCAGTTTGGTGCTACTGTGGTTATAGTGAGGATCACAGGTGTTTGCTTGCATGAAATCCAAACAGGAGATTAAAAAGAAGGCCTGAAGCAATTTTTAGGATAAGAAATGAAAGAACACACAAACCAAAGAGCCAGCAAAATGTAGACACTGTGTCCCTCTTGTCTGCAAAAGGAAAGTGTTTTAATACCAATTGCTTCGGGAAACATTCGTATACACACACACACACAAACACACACACGATTGTTGAAAATGCTGCCCAAGTAAACTAACCCAACTCTACTGAGCTGTCAAAACAAGGCATTGGATGAATAAGAAAGTAACGAGTCCAGCATAAACGCACGCTTTTTTCAACAGCTCTGTAAATGCTACAAACAGAAGTGCGAAATCATTTTATGGACAGCCAGAATTTGGGCAGAAACAACAAGGATAAAAAGAAGAGAGGAGGAGAGATGACAAAGAGCTGCAGACTTACATTGAAGAGTGGCCCTTAATATACTCTATTCAAGTTTTTAAAGTTTCAGGCCCAGTTGGTCACCTTTTGTTCATTATCTCACTTAATCCGTTCAACAGCCTATTAGGAGAGGAATTGTATCCACATTTTACAGATGAGGAAATCAAGGCTCAAACTGATTATGTAACAGGGCCAACATGACTGACCTAATTATCCTTAGAGCCAGGAGTCACACCAGCTCTGCAAAATCCCAATGTCCATGCTATTAACTGCTGCTCTCCTTTTAATAGGCCATTTCTGTCATCGCTGCTCCCATGTGGAATTAGTGTCTAGCTCTGGTGGCAGAAAATGCAGGCGTCCACTGCAGGGAGAGGCAGCCACATTTACCACCTGGAAAGCAATGGTCCTGTCTGTTGTTTTCAGCCACTTTCCTGCTTGTGGCCCTGTGACGTTATCCATAGTCTGTGAAAAACATACTATATTTTTGTGCCAAAAATAGAAATTCATTTAAATGTGCTTCATTTTAGTTTTATTGGTGCCAACCCCTCCCACACCTCATTCAAAGGCAAAAAAGCAAAAATCATTAGTAGGCTTCAGAGTACACGAGAATGTTCATGCTGGCAGGAGAATTTTACCATAGTGAGTAGACGTGAAAGAGCATTGTTAAGATGCAGTCTCCTATGTTGGTCGCATCTTTTCCTGGACGAGCTTGGAGCATGTTTCTTTCTTTGGGTTCTTTGGAACGTTGTTGTTGTTGTTAGGTGCCATCGAGCTGGTTCTGATTCATAGTGACCCTATGTGTAACAGAATGAAATACCATTGTCACAATCATTATGCTTGAGCCCATTGTTGCAGTTACTGTGTCAAACCACCTCATTGAGGGTCTTTCCCTTTTTCACTTTACCAAGCATGACGTCCTTCTCCAGGATCTGATCGCTCCTGTTAACATGTCCTAAGTATGTGAGATGAAATCTTGCCATTCTGGCTTCTAAGGAGCATTCTGTTTGTACTTCTTCCAAGACAGATTTGTTCCTTCTTTTGGCAGTCAATATTCTTTGCCAACACCACAATTCAAAGCATTAATTCTTCTTCAGTCTTCCTTATTGTTGTCCAGCTTTCACATGTATATGAGGCGATTGAAAATACCATGCCTTGATTTTTTTTGAGTCAGGCGCACCTTAGTCCTTAAAGTGATATCTTTGCTTTTCAACATTTTAAAGAGGTCTTTTGCAGCAGATTTGCCCAATGCAATGCACCTTTTGATTTCTTAACTGCTGCTTCCATGGGTGTTGATTGTGGATCCAACTAAAAATGAAATCTTTGAAAACTTCAGTCTTTTCTCTGTTTATCATGACGTGGCTTATTGGTCCAGTTGTGAGGATTTTTGTTTTCTTTGTGTTGAGGTGTAATCCATACTGAAGGCTGTGGTCTTTGATCTTCATCAGTAAGTACTTCAAGGCCTTTTCACTTTCAGCAAGCAAAATTATGTCCTCTGCATATCGCGGGTTGTTAATGAATCTTCCTCCTGTCCCGATGCCCCTTTCTTTTTCATGTAGTACAGCTTCTTGGATTATTTGCTCAGCGTACAGATTGAATAGGTACGGTGAAACGATACAACCCCCACGCATACCTTTCCTGACTTTAAACCATGTAGTATCCCCTTGTTCTGTTTGAATGGCTCCCTCTTGATCTAAGTACAGGTTCCTCATGAGCACAATTAAGTGTTCTGGAATTCTCATTCTTTGCAATGTTATCCATAGTTTGTTATGATCCACACGGTCAAATGTCTTTGCATAGTCAATAAAACACAGGTAAACATCCTTCTGGTATTCTCTGCTTTCAGCCAGGATACATCTGACATCAGCAATGATATCTCTGGTTCCACGTCCTCTTCTGAATACAGTTTGAATTTCTGGTAGTACCCTGTCGATATATTGCTGCAGCTGCTTTTGAACAATCTTTAGTGACATTTTACTCGCATGTGATATTAATGATATTGTTCAATAATTTCCGCATTTGGTTGGATCACCTTTTTTGGGATGGGCATAAATATGGATCTCTTCCAGTTGGTTGGCCAGGTAGCTGTCCTCCAAATTTCTTGGCATAGGTGAGTGAGCACTCTAGCCCTGCATCCATTTGTTGAAATATCTCAATTGATATTTCATCAATTCCTGGAGCCTTGTTTTTCGCCAATGCCTTCAGTGCAGCTTGGACTTCTTCCTTTAGTACCATGGGTTCCTGATCATATGCTACCTACTGAAATGGTTGAATATAGATCAATTCTTTTTGATGTAGTGACTCTGTGTATTCCTTCCATCTTCTTTTGATGCTTCCTGTTGTTGTTGTTAGGTGCCGTCGAGTTGGTTCCAACTCATAGTGACCCCACGCACAACAGAACAAAACACTGCCCGGTCCTGTGCCATCCTTACAATTGTTCTTATGCTTGAGCAAATTGTTACAGCCACTGTGTCAATCCCCCTTGTTGAGGGTCTTCCTTTTTCCTCTGACCCTGTACTTTGCTAAGCATGGTGTCCTTCTCCAGGGACTGATCCCTCCTGGCAACACGTCCAAATTATGTAAGACACAGTCTCGCCATCCTTGCTTCTAAGGAGCACTCTGGTCGTACTTCTAAGACAGATTTGTTCATTCTTTCGGTAGTCCATGATATATTCAATATTCTTTGCCAACACCACAATTCAAAGGGACCCATGTGTCTGTCAGTTTGTCGTACTGTGGGAGCTTGTGTGTTGCTGTGATGTTGGAAGCTATGCCACCGGTATTCAGATACCAGCAGGGTCACCCATGAAGGACAGGTTTCAGCTGAGCTTCCAGACTAAGACAGACTAGGAAGAAGGACATGGCAGTCTATTTCTGAAAAGCATTAGACAGTGAAAACTTTATGAATAGCAGCAGAACATTGTTGATATAATGCAGGAAGGTGAGCCCCCCAGGTTGGAAAGCACTCAAAAGATGACTGGGGAAGAGCTGCCTCCTCAAAGTAGAGTTGACCTTAATGATGTGGATGGAGTAAAGCTTTTGGGACCTTCATTTGCTGATGTGGCATGACTCAAAATGAGAAGAAACAGCTGCAAACACCCATTAAGAACCAGAAACTGGAATGCACGAAGTACGAATCTAGGAAAACTGGAAATTGTCAAAAATGAAATGGAATGCATAAACATTGATATCCTAGGCATTAGTGAACTGAAGTGGGTTGGTATTGGTCATTTTGAGTCAGACAATCATATAGTCTACTATGCTGGGAATGACAACTTGAAGAGGAATGGTGTTGCATTCATCATCAAAAAGAACATTTCAAGATCTATCCTGAAGTACAACGCTGTCGGTGATAGGATAATATCCATACACCTACAAGGAAAACCAGTTAAAACGACTATTATTCAAATTTATGCACCAACCACTAGGACCAAAGATGAAGAAATAAAAGATTTTTATCAGCTGTTGCAGCCTGAAGTTGATCCAACATACAATCAAGATGCATTGATAATTACTGGTGATTGGAATGTGAAAGTTGGAAACAAAGAAGAAGGACCAGTAGTTGGAAAATATGGCCTTGGTGATACAAACAATGCCGGAGATCGTATGATAGAATTTTGCAAGGCCAAAGACTTCTTCATTGCAAATACCTTCTTTCACCAACATAAACGGTGACTACACACATGGACCTCACCAGATGGAACACACAGAAATCAAATTGACTACATCTGTGGAAAGAGATGATGGGAAAGCTCAATATCATCAGTCAGAGCAAGGCCAGGGGCTGACTGTGGAACAGACCATCAATTACTCATATGCAAGTTCAAGCTGAAACTGAAGAAATTCAGAGCAAGTCCACGAGAGCCAAAATATGACCTTGAGTATATCCCACCTGAATTTAGTGACCACCTGAAGGATAGATTTGACGCATTGAACACTAGTGACCGCAGACCAGAAGAGTTGTGGAATGACATCAAGGACATCATTCATGAAGAAAGCAAGAGGGTCACTGAAAAGACAGGAAAGAAAGAAAAGACCAAGATGTATGTCAGAGGAGATTCTGAAACTTGCTCTCGAACGTCTGGCTGCTAACGCGAAAGGAAGAACTGACGAAGTAAAAGAACTGAATAGAAGATTTCAAAGGGCGCTTGAGAAGACGGAGTAAAGTTATAATGACATGTGCAAAGAGCTGGAGATGGAAAACCAAAAGGGACGAACATGCTCAGTGTTTCTCAAGCTGAAAGAACTGAAGAAAAAATTCAAGCCTCGAGTTGAAATAGTGAAGGATTCTATGGGGAAAATATTAAACGACGCAGTAAGCATCAAAAGAAGATGGAAGGAATACACAGAGTCATTATACCAAAAAGAATTTGTCAATGTTCAGACATTTCAAGAGGTAGCATATGATAAAGAACTGATGGTACTGAAGGAAGAAGTCTAAGCTCATCTGAAGGCATTGGCGAAAAACAAGGCTCCAGGAATTGATGGAATATCAATTGAGATGTTTTAACAAATAGATGCATCACTGGAGGTGCTCACTTGTCTATGCCAAGAAATACGGGAGACAGCTTCCTGGCCAACTGACTGGAAGAGATCCATATTTATGCCTATTCCCAAGAAAGGTGATCCAACTGAATGTGGAAATTATAGGACAATATCATTAATATCACACGCAAGCAAATTTTGATGCTTCCTGTGTGGTTTAATATTTTCCCAATAGAATCCTTCAATATTACAACCCAAGGCTTGAATTTTTTGTTCAATTCTTTCAGCTTGAGAAATGGCGAGCATGTTCTTCCCTTTTGGTTTTCTATCTCCAGCTCTTTGCAGGCGTCATTGTAATACTTTACTCTGACTTCTCGAGCTGCCCTTTGAAATCTTCTGTTCAACAATTTTACTTCTTCCTTTTTTTTTTTTTTTTTTTAGCTACTTGACATTCAAGAGCAAGTTTCAGAGTCTCTTCTGACATCCACTTTGGTCTTTTCTTTCTTTCCTGTCTTTTTAATGGCTTCTTGCTTTCTTCATGTGTTATGCCCTTGATGTCATTCTGCAACTTGTCTGGTCTTCGATCATAGTGTTCAATGCGTCAAATCTGTTCTTGAGACAGTCTCTAGATTCAGGTGGGATATACTCAAGGTTGTAATTTGGCTCTTGTGGACTTGTTCTAATTTTGTTCAGTTTCAACTTGAACTTTCATATGAGCAATGGGTGGTCTGATCTGAAGCCAGCCCCTGGCCTTGTTCTGACTGATGATATTGAGCTTTTCCATTGTCTGTTTCCACAGATGTAGTCTATTTGATTTCTGTTTATTCCATCGGGTGAGGTCCACAAGTATAAAAAAAAAGAAAAAAATTTTTTTTTTTATATGTGTATAGTTACCGTCTATGTTGATGAAGAAAGGTGTTTGCAACGAAGAAGTCTTTGGTCTTGCAAAATTCTATCATGCAATCTCTGGCATCAGCTCTATCACCAAGGCCATCTTTCCCAACTACCAATCCTTCTTCTTTCTTTCCAACTTTTGTGTTCCAATCACCAGTAATCATCAATGAATCCTGACTGCATGTACAATCTATTTTAGACTGCAGAAGTTGGTAAAAATCTTCAGTTTCTTCGTCTTTGAACTGAGTGGTTGGTGCATAAATTTGAATAATAATGTTATTGACTGGCCTTCCTTGTAGGCGTATGGCTATTATCCTATCGCTGACAGCGTTGTACTTCAGGATAGATCATGAAATGTTCTTTTTCACGATGAATGCAACATCATTGCTTTGCAAGTTGTCATTCCTGGCATAGTAGATCATATGATTGCCCTATCCAAAATGGCCAATACCAGTCCATTTCAGCTCACTAATGCCTAGAATATCGATGTTTATGCATTCCATTTCATTTTTGATTATTTCTAATTTCCTAGATTCATACTTCTTACATTCCACATTCCAGTGATTAATGGATGTTTGCAACTGTTTCTTTTCATTTTGAGTCCTGCTGTGTCAGCAAGTGTAGGTCCCAAAAGCTTGACTCCATCCATGCATGTCATGAAGGTCGACTCTGCTTTGAGGAGGCAGCTCTTCTTCAGTTGTATTTTGAGTGCCTTTCAACCTGGGGGGCTCATCTTCCGGCACTATATCAGGCAACGTTTTGCTGCTATTCATAAGGTTTCATTGGCTAGTTCTTATCAGAAGTAGACTACTGGTTCGTTCTTCCTAGTCTGTCTTAGTCAGGAAGCTCAGCTGAAACCTGACTGTCATGGGTGACCCTGCTGGTATTTGAATACTGGTGGTATAAAAAAAAAAAAAAAAATTTTAGGCGAGTACAAAGAAGGTCTGTTAGTTAACTGTAGGGTGATCACACAATTTATTACCCAAGTGGGAATTCTTCTGTAAGGGGAAGACAGGTAGTAGTCAGGTGTGGATGCCAGGCAACAGGTATAAACAGGGGATGTTCTGGGTGAACGGGGACTTTTGATCACCCTAGTTTGTTTTTATTTCACCCCCAAGCAAGGGATTTGAACAAATTTGTCAGTTTTTGGAGTTCTTCTGGGCAAGACAAGGGCTCATCTTGTCCCTGTCAGTTACATATTTGAAACCCAGGGAGACTTTTTTTGCTCAAAAAAGGATGTGCTAAAAATTGGAGCAAATTTTGACATTGGTAGACTTTGGCCTTATTTGAATAGGAAATTCCAAAGCAGATGACTCAAGTTATTCTTACTCTACACGGGTGACAACATATGTAACATTCTCTTCTTCACTTATTGCCCATCCTGAAATTTCAGGGTCTAAGAAGCTTTTCCAAAAATAAAGGGCAGTAATACCCCCCTCCTCATTACTCCACCACATATGGAGGTGGAGTAGTATGCTCTTTCCCTACAACGTCAGTTACTTTTATGTTTCAAAATTTATTGGCCATAAAATACACAGAGTTCACCACTGTATTCTCATTCTTCTCTACACATGAGTGCTTAAAACATCAAGATTTTTTAGCATTAGCTATTCATACAAGAAATTATCTAAAATGCCCAGCACCACTTTAGTCCTATAATTCCATGTGTCTAAAAAATCAAGTGAGCTCTTTGAAGAAAAGGCCCTTGTTTAATCATAGTTTCTATATTCCCATGGTAGCTGACAAACAGTAGGCAATCATGCATATTATTATTGGAGTGAATGCTTGATGATGGAGCGGGGCACTGGAAAATAAGGAGGGCTTGAACTATGTACTGGTAAATATTTTCTTTAGATCCACACTCAGATTCCTTTCATGCCAATTCAAAGATTCAGTCAAAGTCTTAGGACCCAGATAGGTAAACAGATTCATTTCATGGTGACCACTGAAGTGGTCTCAACAATAATTTCTAATGACTGCATTTGATTCGCATATATGATGTTCTGACTCCAATGTACTGAGCCCATCTGTGTCAGTGGAAGAAAGCCCACCAGCAAGATGGGAGGCCATCAGCAGTCTGGTTCAGATAGGAGAAGAAGGCTTAGGAGAGTGGAGTTGGCATAAATCCTACAATGGAAAGCTGTAAAGTCATTCCACAGCAGCCTGACCTTGCATTCATGGCCAGTATTATTATTATCATTAATATTATTAATAATAACAATACCAATTATAATAATTATTAGAGAAGGAAACCCATGTCTTTAACACCAAATAAGTAGACCTGGGTGGGTGGCCTATTGGTAGTTTGGATTGGAAGTAGGAACATTGGAAATACACGTGGCTTGAAGTTTCACGGACATAGAGTATTGGAAGTTTAACGAGAACTTAGAGTGTAAAATCTTCATTCTATACTTGAATAAGTTGAGGCCCAAAGATGAGAAGTGACTTTCCCATTTTTCACTCAGAATTATACAGCCAGGTGATTAAACTCTAATATAAATCCAAATGAACATTTATGTCTTCAAGCTAAGCTTCATGAAGATAAGGTTTTTGTCTCTTTCATATACCATACTGTCCTCATTACCTAGAACAATGTCTGGTACATGTTAGGCAGGCACTGAATTTGTTGGGTGAGTCTCAAAGTATGATTTTGTTAGTTGCCGTCGAGTTGGCTCTGACTCTTGGAGACCTTATATATAACAGAAGGAAGCATTGCCTGTCCTGTGCTATCTTCATGTTCATTGTATGACTCAATTGTTGTTGCTGTTGCATCAGTTCATCTCATCGAGGGTTTCTATTGTTTTTGCCACCATCTACTTTACTAAACATGATATCTGTAGTGATTGGTCTTCCCTATTATGTGTCCAAAGTAAGAAAGCTGAAATCTTGCCATCCTTATTTCTAAGGAGCATTCTGGTTATATCTCAATGTTCAGCTTAGTGGTTCATATCTTGAGTTTTGAGTCAAACAGGTATGAAGAGAAATCTTGAATACCCACTCCTCACTTATTGACATGGTTAGATTCCAAAGGCCAGGTTGCTATGCAAAAATTGACATTATACAAAAATGGAGGATTACCACATCAGATCACACAATGGAGGATGACTACATCATTACATAACGGCTAAATTATATCATTCCACGACTGCCAAATTATATAATTACATAACTGCCAGATTGCAACATTACATAACTGCCAAACCACTGAGAATCATGGCCCAGCCAAGTAGACACATAACCTTAGGCATCACAGCCAATATTACTCTTGCCTTGCACCTCGGCATTCATTACTCTCAGATGTATGTTGTTAATGTGCAAAATAGTTGGATAGTAGATTTTTTACTTTTGTCATAATGTGAAATGTTAGATAATGAGACAGTTGATAAGTGAGGAATAGGGTACCATGTGTTAGCTGTGTTACCTTGGGCAAGTTACTAAACTCATGTAAGCCTTAACTGAGATAGCAAATAAAATAATGCATATAAATCAACTTGACTAGCCTGCTACATAGCAGCACTCAATACATGCTGAACATTTACAATAAACGTAGTCATATTTTACTTTATTCTTGCTGCTTACGTTATAGTTTCTAAGAATTTTTATTTCATCCAATTTTCTTCCCAAGTTAAAGTTTTTGACATATTGGTTTTGCAAAAGAAATGTTAGGCTGTTCCCATACCCAGTTATTCATTTATTTTTTCTGGTTTATTTATTTAATTATTTTTTTTAATGGAACTTTGGATGAAGGGGTACGGAACAAACTAGTTTCTCATCAAACAGTACACACATTGTTGTATGACATTGGTTAACAACTCCATGGCACGTCAACACTCTCCCTTCTCAACCCTGGGTTCCCTGTTACCAGCTTTCCTGTTCCCTTCTACCTTCTAGTCCCTGTCCCAGGGTTGGTGCATCCCTTTAGTCTTGTTTTGTTCCATGGGCCTGTTCAATCTTTGGCTGAAGGGTGAACCTCAGGAGTGGCCTCATTACTGAGCTGAAAGGGTGTCCGGGGGCCATACTCTGAGGGTTTCTCCAGTCTCTGTCAGGCCAGCAAGTGTGGTCTTTCTTTTTGAGTTAGAATTTTGTTCTACGTTTTTCTCCAGCTCTTTCTGGGACCCTCTATTGTGATTCCTGTTAGAGCAGTCAGGGGTGGTAGCCGAGCACCATCTAGTTGTACTGGACTCAGTCTGGTGGAGGCTGTGGCCAGTTATTCTTAAGATTTTTTATTTTAATTTTATTCATGAAAATACATTAAAGAAATGCACTGAAAATTAGCATTCATATTAAGACCTCATTTCACTTGCTGAGCGGGCTGTCAATTACTGTTTTTTTTTTTTTTTTTTAAAACATAGCTACTCCCTAATTGTTCATACATTTAAAGAATCAATGCCATTAAACCAGAAAAAATCCTCAGTGAAGGGCATCAAGATAAAAATTATCCGATGGGAGAGGCAATTTTTGAGGACTATTTCCAGGTGTATAATGGGTGTGCAGCAATTTAACATAGTGTACCCCAGAGCTTGTGTTTATTAACTGCAAGAAAAACAAGAAAACTCCAGGGCTGCATTTACCTAGAAATCACAGCTCTAATAAACAAGGGAAAACATTTCCAGGCCAGGATTGCCAGAATGTACCTAAGGAGTGAGTGTTGAAAACGCCCTGCTGGAATCATTAACAAAAACAGACCCTTGCAATGCAAAGTCTTATTCTCCATTCAGCACCTGGGAGCTTGTTAAAAATGCAAACGTTTGGGCTTCACCCCAGACCTACTAGATCAGAACCTGCATTTTAACAAGATTTTCCAGATAATTCAAGTTCACATTAAAGTTTGAGAAGCACAGGTTTATGTAGTTTAAGAAGGCACATAGAATCAGAACTGCTTTCTTGTTTTAAAGCGTTTTGTTTTTGTACAATGGTAAATTCGCATTATAAACAATTCAAATCATATGAGAACAAAGTCATAGACAAAAATAAAAACACCATCATAATCCCATCATGTAGCTCTATGTACGCAAGTGTGCAATTTCATATATAGCAAGCCGTGATATACATGCTGCTTTGTAATAGGTGCTTTTTTTTTTTTTTCCAAACAATGATACATTATGCTCATCTATCAAGGACAATAGACCGAGCTTTATATCATCATTTTGAATGGCTGGATAGGATTCTCTGTACTTCTTATCAAATGTCCTATTGATAGAATTTTAGGTTGTTTCCAATTTTATGTTATTATAATTTCTAAGCGGAACATCTTTATGTCTCCTTGCATATATGTGTTTATCTCCTGAATCCAAAAATGTTCATTATTTGTCACAAATTGCAAAATGTTTTAGCAGAAAAAGCACTGGACTAGGAGTCAGAAGATCTTGATTCTAATCCCAGATTTGGTTTCTACTAACTTCTTTATGCCTCTCTCAATTCACATATTTATAAGTGAGAAGTTTGAAAATTACCTGTAAAGTGTTCCATGGTTTCAAAATGTCAAGGAAAATAGTAATAAGTAGGAAAACTATTATATTTGATATATAATGCATTTTTGGGAAATCTTTGTTTTTTCTTTTAGTCATTGATATACTCTAACTATATTTAGTTTAATCTAACATAAAATTTTATTTGCATTTACTGAGTTCACATCAACTTGATAGTGGGAAAAGATTGCCCAGGGAGGCACTGGGAGCCAGAAGGAATTTAACCTGGCATTACATATTTATTTTAGGTATTTGAGAAGTTATAGTGTATTGCTTTTAAATCTGCCTTGTTTCCAAGATACTAAGAGCAAGTGTTGGTTGGAGTCAGATAAGCAAGGTTTGAGTCCCAACTCTATTATTTACTAATCACATGAATTTAGGCAGGTTGTTAAAAACTCTTAGCCTCACTTTCCTCATCTAAAATATGACAATCATTATTGGTCATAGGATCTTTCTGTATGCAATTTGAAGATACTGCACATGAAGTCCTTAGTGCAATGCTTGACACGTGGAAAGTGCTCAATAACTTTTCAGCATTTATTTATATTCTCTACAGTTGTAAACATTTTCCCACTTTGGATACTCTGGGACCATGAGGACCCTTTTTATTTGTAAAAGTTAAAGTGCGCAGATACCCCCATTAAATAACACAATGTGAATGTGAATGCAGCTGAGGCCAAGAAGATCTGGGTCATGCTCTCATTTATTCTAAACTCATCTTGTAGATGTAGAATGCAAGATTTAAATTAGGAAATGATTATTCTATCCCAGATTATAGGATTATGTAGAATATAGGATTTAGATTGCTCTTGTTAAAATGGGGAAATAGGGCAGGGAGAAGAATTAAGTAGCAAGCTGCTATGAGAGCTGTGGTGGAACCCTGACATCTGTTCCTAGTTCAAGCTTCAGCCACCAGCATCACTACTAACTAAGGGAGAATATTGGAGTCAGCCACTGTATGCTCTAGTCCAGTGACAAATTATTACTCTTCTACAGAGCATGAACAAGCTGCTTAGAAAATATCCAAATGGACAAATTATACAATCATCCCTACTAGTAATCAGAGAAAAACTATATCAAATGTCAGTTTTGACCCATTGAATTTCTATGTTTAAAAATGCTAATACCCGGTTTTGGCAGTAGACCGTGGAAATAGGCATTTGGCAGTAAGGATCAAAAGCTAAAAATGTTCGTTCTCTTTATTTGGTGTTTCTTCATATAGGGTTTATCTTAAGGAAACAAGTGTAATGTGAATGACAGGAAAGAAAATAAAACCCAACAATAGGACATTGACTAGATAAATTGCAGAAACAGTGTGGCCATGACAAATCAAATTTTGAATGAATATTTAACAAAATGGAAAATGTTCATAAGGCATTAATTGAGGAAGTAGGTTACAAAACAGTAGATGCAGTATAACCCAATTTTTAAAAATATAGCTAAATAAATATATACTTGCATAAAGAACTGGGGTTTAGAGCAAAATATTTTTGTTTCTGAAATGAAGAATTAATGGTGATTATCTTTCTCCTTTATTTTTCTTTTTCTATATTTTTAAACTATCGCCAATGAACTGTCTTACCGTAGTCATTCTGCAGTTAAGTATTTAGGTGCTTCTTCTCACAAAGCAATTCCATGCCCAAGTGTTCTTAACACCAAGTTGTGATAAAAGAAATGGGCCTTCTGAGTCATCCCCTCCATGGACCTACAGATTTAAAAGGGTGCACCTTCTGGGGGTTTTCTCCACGCAGCAGTGGTTTTAGCCTGAACGTGAGAGGCAATGTGGATTACAAGGTATTTGGTTTTTACCTACGCTGACCGTGAGTAATGCTTGCAAGAGACCCAGCAGGTCGGCAATTACCCAAGAAATTAAGACATGGCTCAGTGTAACACTTTTATCACAAACCAAAATCTACCCCTTGTTTTTCTTCTTTTTTCTACTGCAGGATTCCTTCCCAGGCTGTCTCCACATGTTTATCCAAGTGAGCAAACTGGGATTTAGGCTCTGTTGTTGTTAGTGCCATGGAGTTGGCTCTGACTCATGGCGACCCTTTGTGCAACAGAATGAAATGTTGCCTGGTCCTGTATCATCTTCATGATCGTTGGTATGCTTGAGTCCATTGTTGCACTCACTGTGTATTTTGAGTGTCTTCTAACTTTTTTTTTTTTTTCTAACTTAGGAGGCTCATCTTCCACCACTGTATCAGACAATATTCTATTGTGATCAACAGGGTTCTCATTGGCTAATTTTCAGATGTAGATAGCCAGGCCTTTCTTCCTAGGCAGTCTTAGTCTGGAAGCTCCACTGAAACTTGTCCACCATGGATGGCCCAACATCATAGCAATATGCAAGCCAACACAGTAGGACAAACTGACAGAAGGATGGTGAATTTAGAGTATACAGCCCCTATTTGCTATTGCTATGTATACACTTGACTTTTATCATTAAACATTATTTTCATAAGTAGCATCTCTGAGAGTTACTGAGAAAGAAGTGGTGCAGGTAGCTGTAAGTCAGGACTTAAAGTCTTTTTGGTTAATATCACTCTCAGGATGCCAAAAGTGTAGGAATTCTGCAGCATTTTCCTATGTTGTGTATTTCTCCATAGCATCTTGATGTCCTATACAGATTTTTTTTTATATCTATTGCATTCATAATTTTGTTTCTGCTAACTATCTTTGAAACCATTTTCCTTTTAAAGTACAGTAGTTCTTTTATTGGTCGATACTGTTCAGTTTTGTTTACAACAGAGCACGGTCCTGAATCGCTGTTACCACACTTATTCCTCAGGTCTGACCAATCTCTCCATCAAGTAAATTACTATGATCATTAAACAAGGAGAAGCATGAAGCTCTCAACAACCATCTCTCAAAGGGCTGCCTAAAATCAGTCTCCCCCCTTTCATCACTGTGACTTTTACTTCTGCCTTCCCTACTAAGATTAGACAGGGTGAATGCAGAGTTGTAACTTGGCACATCTTCAAGAATTTTAATAGGGTCCCTATGAGTCAGAATCGACTCTATGGCAATGGGTTTTTTGTTTTAAAACTTACTGATCAATTAAGTGATAAACTAAAAATATCCAACTTTGTGAGGAACCTGGACCCCATCTCATATGATCAATCTTTGAAGCTTTTAGGAAAAAAATTTAGGTGTATTTAGAAAAAATCTGTAGCAAGAGTTAAAATGATTGAATTCCAATATCTGAAGGGTTTTCCGGTAGAATTTTTGAGTTGGAGTGAATGTTGAAATCACCTAATCTATGATTCTTACATCTATACTACAGGTAGACCAGCTTTGTGTAACTGCAGATTGCAGTTCTAAATTGAGATAGAAGGAGACCATTTTTGACTCACATTAAGAAGAAAATTTCTTAGTCTCAAAATTTTCCAAAGATACAATAAAGCAATTAATCTCTAGCAATATTCAGTAAGAGATTAATGAGAATTTGTCAGGATATTTTAGGAGACATGGGGTAGAAGATTGTAATAATGATTTCCAAGTTCCGTCCTGTCATGGATTGAATTATGTCCCCCCCAAAATGTGTGTATCAGTTTGGCTGGGCCATGATTCCTGGTATTGTGTGATTTTCCTATATGTTGTAAATCCTGCCTCTACGATGTTAATGAGGGAGGATGGGCATCAGTTGTGTTAGTGAGGCAGGACATAGTCTACAAGATTGGATTGTGTCTTGAGGCAATCTCTAGAGATATAAAAGTGAGAACTGAGCAGAGAGACCGGGGACCTCACACAACTAAGAAAGAAACACCTGGAGCAAGAGCGCGTCCTTTAGACCTGGGGTTCCTGCGCTGAGAAGCTCCTAATCCACAGGAAGACTTTCCTCCAGAGCTGACAGAGAAAGCCTTCCCCTGGAGCTGACACCCTGAATTTGGACTTTTAGCCTACTAGACTGTGAGAAAATAAATTTATCTTTGTTAAAGACATCTACTCGTGGTATTTCTGTTATAGCAGCACTAGATGACTAAGACACATCCCAAACCATACATTTGGGAATATTTCAGTAAAAAGTTGTCCTGTGCCTACTTTCTGGAAGCCAGTGAGGGGGGGAGGGGGTAGTAAATATTAAAAAAAGGAAAATTTAATGACACGTATGCCTGTTTGAAAGCCTGTTCCAGTCTGCCTTTAAATAGTACTCTTGTACTATTTAAATGTTAGACCAGTTTTCTAACAAGCAACAACACCATCTCCCCATCTCATATGATTGGCAGGTAGTTCTTAAGTCCCCAGAAATGTTGGGCTCTTTTTCCATGATGCCTACTGTTGACATACCTTATATACTTATTTTCACAATGTAAATAATCAACTTAAATAACTCCCTTTTATTAGTTGCTACTATCTATTGTTGGCTTATATCCTGATATTTCTCATTTTATACGTGCAAAAGTAATAAACCAATTATGTAAATCATCTGGAATAAGAGCAGAGTAGAATAATTATGCAAGAAAAAAAATCCCTTGAATAGAAGTACCATGTGATCCAGCAATCCCACCCCTAGGAATATACCCTAGAGAAATAAGAGCCATCACACGAATAGACATATGCACATCCATGTTCATTGCAGCATTCCTCACAATAGCAAATAGGTGGAAACAACCTAGACGCCCATCAAAAGATGAATAGATAAACAAACTATGGTACCTGCACATACTGAAATATTACGCAGTGATAAAGAACAGTGTTGAATCTGCGAAGCATCTCCCACGGATGACTCTGGAGGGCAGTATGCTAAATGAGTTAAGTCAATCACAAAAGGACAGATGTTGTATGAGGTGACTACTATAAAAACTCATGAAAAGGTTTACACAAAAAAAGAAACAATCTTTGATGGTTGCGAGGGAGGGGAAGGGTGAGAGGGAAAAACACTAAATAGACAATAGATAAATGGTAACTTTGGTGAACAATAAGATAGTACAAAATACTGGAGAAGCCAGCACAACTTGTCCAAGACAAGGTCATGGAAGCTCCATAGACACATGCAAACTCCCTGAGGGACCAAATTGCTGGGCTAGGGATTCTGGGGATCATGGTCTTGGAGAACATCTGATCAATTGGCATAACATAATTTATAAAGAAAATATTCTAGATTCTACTTGGTGAGTAGCATCCAGGGTCTTAAAAGCTTGTGAGTGGCTATCTAAGATACTCCACTGGTCTCACCCTATCTGTAGCAAGGGAGAAAGAAAAAAACCAAAGACACGATGGAAAGATTAGTCCAAAGGAATAATAGACTACAACTACCACAGCCTCCACCAGACTGAGTCCAGCACAAACAGATGGTGCCCAGCTACCACCACCAACTGCCCTGACAGGGATCACAACAGTGGGTCCCAGACAGAGCTGGAAAAAAATGTAGAACAAAATTCTAACTCACACACACTACACACAAAAAGACCAGGCTTACTGGTGTGACAGAGTCTGGAGAAACCCCAAGAGTATGGCCCCTACACACCCTTTTAGCTCAGTAATGAAGTCATTCCTGAGGTTCGCCCTTCAGCCAAAGATTAGACAGGCTCATAAAACAAAGTGAGACTAAATGGGCACACCAGTGCAGGGGAAAGGAGGAGAAGGCAGAATGGTACAGCAAAGCTGAAAATGGTGAACCCAAGGTCGAGAAGGGGAGAGTGTTGACATGTCATGGGGTTGGCAACTAATGTCACAAAACAATATGTGTATTAATTGTTTAATGAGAAACTTGTTTGCTCTGTAAACCTTCATCTAAAGCCCCCCCCAAAAAAATCCTTTGAATAACCAACTCTGTTACAGGTGTATGTATGTATGAACAACAGTGATATTAACAAGTCTATTTTTTTAATCAGCTTTATTGAGGTATAATTTGCATATCATAAAAGTTACCCCTTTCAATTGTACAATTCAATGATTTTTTATTAAATTTACAGAGGTATGCAAACCTCAGCACAATTCAGTTTAGAACATTTCCATCATTTCACCAAATCCACAATTTTTAAGGGAAGGAGGAATGATATATGTAAAGGAAGTTATGGTTATTGGATACCAGAGACAGTTGAGTCACATGGTGGTCCACAGCCAAAACAGGCTGAGCATTCATCTCCACTGCTCGCTGAGTCACAAGCCTGAGGCTCACAGCTCATTCCTCATGGAAGTCACTTGGCTTAATGCACTGAGTGGGGCTGTAGGAGTTGTTGATTCATTTAGTCACCTTGGGCTAGATACTTATGCCCTTGGAAAACAGGACTCATTCATAAAATGTGGAGATTGTTTTTACCACCAACCACATTGAATCCGGATGAAGACAGCAAGATATTTTCAAAGTCGAGCCTTTCAACACTCACAACCCAGTATCTGACTCCGATAATCCCAGACCATTCTCTAGTCAACTGCATCGTATTGACTAAATATGAAAACATTTAAACATTTGGGGTTTAAATGTTAATTTTTTGGAAGCATATGTCATGGTTTGGATTCCAAATCCTAATTCTGGGAAATTATTTAACCTTTCTGGAGCCCTGGTGTCACGGTGGTTAAGAACTGGGTTGCTAAACAAAACGTCGGCAGTTCGTATTTACCAACTGCTCCTTGGAAACCCTATGGGGCAATTCTGCTCTCTCCTGTAGGGTCACTATGAGTCAGAATTGACTCGACAGCAGTGGATTTCTTTTTGTTTATTTAACCTCTCTAGGCTTCAGTCTTTTCATCTATGAATAAGTATCATTTTCTTAAAAGAGTCATAGACTTGTTTATATTCATTAAATGAAATAATTTATTTCATGTGGTGTACCAGTAAGTGTTCAACAACCATGTCTGGGGGTGAAAAGGGGATCAACACTTGTGATTTCCATGTTGTACACATTCCCATTTGGGCCACTTCAAATTGGAAAATGTGTGTACACTCGGCTCTTGGGAGCTGGTAGGCGCAGGCCTCAGCATATACATGACTGATGTAAAGCACTTAGCTCAGTGCCTGGCATATTGAAGGACTCAATTATCATAATTAGCTATTATAATAAATTATATTATTATTTTGCTTTGTATTTTATTATTATACAATGATGTCCATCAACATTCACTATAAACAAAATTGTCCTTTCTCCTCTCTTGATACACTTCCTCCAACATATAACAAAAATAAAAAAATTATGAATTTAAGAAATTGTCATTACAAAAAACAAAACAAAAACCAAAACCGTATGAAAAGCCTTCTTAATTT